>NC_133118.1:8306710-8667892 GCF_022965805.1 Primulina eburnea | reverse complement strand
GGATCATCCTACCAATGTCCTCCTCAAAATTCTTCAGATATTGATCTTATTCTGGAAGAAGTTCAGCATTTACAGAATAATATGGAGCAAATGATCTCTACCATCTCCAAAATTCAGAACACGCAACTATCTCACACTCTAAAATTGGATCATCTAAATGAGTCCAACTTAGAGAAAATGAATGCTCTTAGAGTCAAAATGGAATCCCTTGTCAAAACTATGGATCAAACAAAGCAGGGGTTACTCGATTCCTTATCTACAGATCAAGGTGTAAACAGTCAAAGATTTCAGCGACTGGAAACCTTTGTTTCAAAGCAAATGGAGTTACTACAGACCTCCTTCACCACTATTGCCTCAAGCATTACATCAGATGTCAAAATTCTCTCCCTTCACGTTAAAAAGCTATCGGACAAAATGGAGGTATTTGACAAAAAGGGGAAAACAGCTAAAGAATTATCTGAATGAATCAGATTATTATCAGATTATTATCAACTGATGTTATTTTCTCCAACTGATGTTATTCTCTCAGACTTTATATTATCTACAAGGAATTCTGCTATCTATATTATCTACAAAGAATTCTGCTATCTTATGATTCAGTTGAATAATCTACTATCAACAAAGAGCTGAGTTAAATCTCTTGGTTTTGTCAAACACCATAAAGGGGGAAATTGTTGGAAACTAAATTCTGGAGTTTGACAAAACATAAATCAATTGATTAAACCAACTAATACATGAAAGCATATTCGGCAGCTGAACATTCAACTAAAATCAGTTGACACAAACTGATCAGTTGAGAACTGATCAGTTAAAACATTCAGCCGAAAACATTAAAGCTTCTCAACTGAAGATACCTCGGGAAAGATCATTCAACAGACAAAAAGACATGTCAGACAGCAACTGAATATGGAAAGCCGCACTGCATAGAAAAACGTATTTCGGCTATTGAGATTAATACGCCGTCTTACAATAAATGATGAAGCGGCAATCAAGAACTCTGTCCAAGAAATGATAAGGTGGCAATCAACGGATACAAGAATTCAAAATTACCGTTGAAAGATAAGTCTATAAATATGACTAAAGAGCAGTTGACAGTATACACGATTTGATCAATCTTAAACTTGCCATTACTCTGTCAAAATCTCAGCTCACACTTATCAGATCTATTCGTAGTAATCAAGGCTACACATTGAGCAAACTAGCACTCTGAAATATTGATAATTCGATAAGTGCTAAGTTCAGTTACTTACAGAGATCATTGTATTATACTAAGAGTTTAAGTTCAGGCAATAGATAAGTCCTAACTGAAGTGGGTCTGTACAAATGTTGTACTCGATCAAAGTCTTTTAGTGAATATCCTATCCTTGTGATAGAAGGGGTGACGTAGGAGTTATTCAATTCTCCGAACATCCAGAAACATATTGTGTTGTCTTTACTTCAGCTTTTTATTTCCAGTTAGATATTCTATCTTTCAATCAGTTTATTTTCCGCAACTGCTTATTCAGTTTAACTGATTGATAATTGACCGACGGGATACTTAGTTCAGTTTGTAACAAAACTGAACTACCTTCTTCGAAAAACATTTAAATTCCTAGAAGTGTTTATTCAACCCCCCCCCCCCCCCCCTTCTAAACACTCCTTAGTCAATAACCGATCCTAACAAAGATTTGAATACAAGTCTATAAACAAATCACAATCATATTACAAGATAAACAATAAATCTAGTATGTGATTTTTGGTTGGGAAACTCAAATTGGATCTAATTTGAGTCATGTCTCCCCAAAAAAAACATGCATTATACCTTTCGTGGCTAAACCTTTTTCGATGTCGAGTTCTCGATGTCGAAGTGAGGTATGATGAATCTGAAATGGCAATGTTCAATACACATTCTATTAATTCCTAATTCAATTCAATACATTTACAAATCATTTGTACATCTAAATACAATTGACGGCATAACGGTGTAATTTCTTGATACCACTCAATCCAATCCTCAACATATATCAATATCTACTTTCCACAATCAATAATCAACCTCATAGAACATCATACTCTCAAAAATCTGCATAACTCAACACTACACATGCTGAAAAATCATAACGATTGAGTTCGATATCATTTCTTCGTTCCGGTTTCGAATCTACAATCACCAACTTAACAAGAACACATAATCTAGTGTAATTCGTAATTTCCTCAATCACCATTTCTCAAATCATGCAGGAATTGAAGGAAACTTACATCACTTTGAAGCTCTTGATGCAAAGATCAATAATCTAAGCTCGGATTTAAAATCGATTCATGGAATCTTGCAAAACCATAATTTAAGAGCATAAGAATTGAAGCTTTCTCTCTGGAATTCCCTCGGTGCTTTCTACTGAAATGGAAGGAAATGAAGCCACATACACTTATATTGCATGGCAAGGAACAAGTGTCTTTATTTTTCAAGTGGCACGCATGACCGCGGGTGCGGTGGCATCTTCAGCGCGGGTGCGCTCATGCTTCGGCACCACTTTCATTTTTCACAAAATAGCGACCGCGGGTGCGGTACATATCAGACCGCGGGTGCGGTCACACTACCGCGGGTGCGGTCCTTCTCGCACCGCGGGTGCGGTCTTGATTTTGCAAAACTTGCCACCCTACTGGTCATGCACCGCAGGTACGGTCATTCTAGCACCGCGGGTGCGGTATTGCCTCGAATAAAAACTCTCATTTTCTGCCCATGCACCGCGGGGGCGGTAGGAAATGCAGTGCAGGTGAGGTATGGCTTCGGCCATTCCTTCAAAATTCTAGGTTTCATGCCAAACTTCTTCATTTCCCACATCTGATCTCTATATACAATATTCATAACATATCTATTAATTCAAAAATGTCAATCAGTGTTCCGGGCATTACACAGATCCTGCCCCACCTGTTGTTATGCACACATACAGACATAACAACAGCCGGAAACTCTGGTGAGAACAAATCCCAGTATAAACATGTATACAAGTATATAACAATCTAAATTATGAAACATGCTATTATGAATGTCATCAACATAAGTATGCAATGCAAATCCAATCATGTTTAGACTCGACTCAACTATAACTCTAGGGATCTCGGTGTGAATAAGACGTCAATGGCTGTCACCTACCCTCCCAATCGGGGTGACTATACGTCTTATTCCTAGACTTCGGCCTGATATGTATCAACATCTACAATAGGAGAATGATCTTCCCATAAGCTGCGATATCACCGATCGTCTAGAAGTTTGACTGTTCTGTCAAGACTCTCCTATCTTAAATGCAATGAATAACAATTTGTAAACAAATCATAATCATCTCAAAATATTTGAATACATGTCTATAAACAAATCACAATCATATTACAAGATAAACAATAAGTCTAGTATGTGATTTTGGATGGGAAACTCAAATTGGATCTAATTTGAGTCATGTCTCCCCAAACAAAACATGCATTATACCTTTTCTTCCAGGTCTGACGATGACGAAGTCTGGTATTCCAATCTGTCCATATCAATCTGATAATGACAATTCATAAAAATACTATATCAGTATATAACTCAATTCAGACTTGTTCTGATCAATACTCAAATCGGTATATAATCTGATCCATATCTGAACAAGGTGCAATTTAATTCATATCAATGATATCATGATACAATCTAAATCATTACTGAATCTGATCAATATCAATCTATTGATGTTTCGACAGCATAACAATACAATCTTGATACCCCGTCAATCTCAACATCACAGATATAATACCAGAACTCATAATCGGTATTAATCTAACTCATAATCTCAATATCGGTATATTCAAAATCAGTAATACACAATTCTGATATCTAATCACAATCAATATCTTTTGAAAATCATAACAATTGTATAAACAGTCTATTCGTCAATCTGACTTCGATTCTACAATACCTACGGTAGTAGAAATACCATATCGGAATCATATTCAGTTCTGACAACATCGTGCTTTCAAAATATCTTAAAACGTAATAAAACTTACGTCCTTGTGTAGCCCGTAGCAAGAGGAATATGATACTGCGTTCGGATTAAAATTCTAACGGCCTGATCTTGCACAATCGCAAATCTAAAAAGGCGTAAGGATTATTCTCTCAAAATCGTCGACCCTTTTCTGAATTTCTGAGGGAAAATGTGTAATTCTTATGTATATATACTGCATGCAACACCAGGAAACGTGGCTTATTTTTCAAGCTGCACGTTGCACCACGGGTGCGCTATGTTCTCGGCACCAATTTCATTTTTCTGAAATTCGACGACCGCAGGTGCGGTCTTGTTCGTACCGCGGGTGCGGTCACCCTACTGTAGCTGCACCGCGGGTGCGGTCCTTCTAGCACCGCGGGTGCGGTGATGCTTCGGCCTACCCTTCATAATTTCATTTTAATGACCGCGGGTGCACTCCTGTTCTCAGCGCGGGTGCGGTCTCTCTTGTACTCAAAAACTCTAATTTCTCATGTCTTTTCTCCCCTCATTGCACATCATGCATTCTCATATCTTCCGAGTCCCACGTTAATGAAGATTACTAATCTCGAGCCTTACACATGCAATCATATAAACAGATATAAAAGCATGAAATAGATATCAATAACATGTATCATAATCTGAACACATGAATCGATATAAAACTTCAAATCAAACTAGTGACTCGTCATCTCAGACTCGACTCATTTCTAATCAAGGGATCCCGGTTCCTGGGCGTTGGCACTATATACCGAATCTCCGCAATAGAAGCCGATCTGCTCCTACGCAACATCGATATAAACCAAACATCCAGTGTCTTAGCATATCTGCCAAAGAATTGGCATCTCCGCCAAAGAATAGGCATCTCCGCCCATAACTCAATACACGCTTTGCTATAACTCAATAGACTAAGAATATTAATCTCAAGACTTGCAAACATCAATGCAATGAAATAAAGTATGTTGTTTTTGTGAAACTCAAGTCCAATCTGACTCGCGTCGATCTCCCGGTTAACATTGATTTATACCTTTCATTTCTTGGTCTGGCAAAGTCGAAGTCTCGAATTCAATGCCTGTTAATACTCAATCTGGAAAGGACAATATCGAGGAGTATAATATAATATACCACTCAGATTAATACTGGATATAATCAGAACTCAATCTAATTCTGTTTCAACGGCATAACTGCACAATTTCAATATATCCAGCAATACAAATATCAACAGATATCAATCTCAACTCATAATTGATCGACAAACATAATCTGATATCAAATCTGTATAATCTCAATCAAATCAACTCTGAAAAATCATAACAATTTCATACGGTATTTTTTCTTCGATCCGGTTTCAATTATACGATGTCTACTATGTCAAAACACCATATATGAATCATATCCGATTCCTTCAATATCATATTTTCAAATCATATCAAAATATAATGAAACTTACGTTCAGTTGAAATCTTTGTCAATAGGAACGTAGTACTGAAGTCGGATTCAAAATCGAATTGGCGGATTTTGCGTAATTCAGAATTCTATCTCAAGAACTTGAAGTTGGCCCTCGGTTTCTTCGTTTATTTCTTCCCTTCGTTGCTGTCTGGAGAATGAGGCTTCTATTTTATATATTGCATGTCCAGGACAAGTGGCTTATTCTTCAAGCAGCACGTCTCGTGCATATGCGCGACCCTCCTCGGCGCATATGCGCGAGACCTACTGGTCTCGGCCCCCATCTTCTCGGCAGCTCGCGCATATGCGTGCACCATCGCCGCGCATATGCACGAGGTTCTCTGGACTTGGCATATTTTCTTGCACACGGTTGTGCATATGCGCGCACTCAATTCGCGCATATGCGCGAGGTCCTCTACCCATCTCGCGCATATGCGCACATTGTGTCGCGCATATGCGCGAGGTGTTCTGCCCTCGCACATGCGGTATCACATGCTATGTGGGGCCCTTAGCTTCTAATCGTTATTACAATGCACTTTGATTAGAGTTAACTAATTACAACGGAAAACGAGTTTAAAATTTCTTTACAATGAGCCCAAAATATTTCTTCTATAATTTAAATACTAAAATTAATATTTAATCTCATATCATAAACATGCCCACACGTACTCAAAACCAATCACATACAAACAACTCATATCATCGAGACATGCCCTAGTATATAGATACATATACATATATACTGGGAAAAAAATATAAATCTCAACTCAAACTGTGACTCTCTCCAGAAGTACCCTCTCGGCCTCCTGATAACCTGGAGTACCTGTCATTGTCCACACAAAAAGACAACAACAGCCCCCCTTGGGGTGAGCAAAGCTTTGTATGGAACAATCATCATATATACCACAAGTATCTAAACAATGATATATGATATACAATGCATGCATGTCGTGGAGGTATCAGGTCAAATGCCCATCCACTGAGCACATGTCAGAATCAAACGAATCGCTATCAAATCAATGCTCGAGCTGGCACACCGGCCTCAATAAGGGATACTCGTATGATAGCGTCGACGAAGCGCCATCAAATCCCAAATCTAAAATCAATCGTCGGGGGGGCCACAAATGTCTATGTTTTGAGGTTCATGTAATACCAGACATAGCATTGTGTTCACAAACCCCAGAATCCAGTCAAATCATATCAGGGTATCCAAGGATCATAGCTCAACGTGCATGTCATGTATCGATGTATGCATCAAACGATGTGTGTTAAAAAAATTTATTTTATACATCGATATTCAAATCACAATGTCATGTATGCCAAATAAACTCGACAAATAAGGCATATAGACATATATTCTCATTCCAATCAATCAAACCAATCCAACAGATATCATATAATACAGATACCTGTCGTATGTTACCCGGTCGCAACATACCTCAATTCTTCGTTTCCAGTTGATGTAGCCTGAAGATATCGGTATAATACTTTATCTACATCAATAACATTACTCATTCCAATCAATAACATAATCCAAAATCATTAATATGAGTTTCAAATATCATTTGAAACTTCAAAAATTCATATCAAATCCAAATCATAACATAATTCAATTCCGACTTTGAATATGAGTTTCTCGTCGGTAATTCTACTACATATAGGAATTTCAGCTTCAAATACATGCTATTCCAGCACTTTGATATTTAGAGTTGCTGAAACCAGAAGAAATTTACCTCAGTCAGAAGCCCTCGACGCGAAGATTCCGAATCTATAATTTGTTTCGTGTTTAGACAGCGTTTTGAAGTCGATTCGGACGAAAGAAATCGAATTCTCTAACTTTCCCTCGAAGTTGCTAAAATTAACTGACGAAGGAAAATAAATAAAGAAGGGATTCTTATCCCCACCGCTTCGGCGCTCGGGCGGTAGAATTCTCGCGCCCGAGCGCGAGAGGTTCTGCCCCCGAGTTTCCCTTGTACGGCACACGGGCGGTCAAACATTAGCGCTCGGGCGTGACAGGTTCTGCCCGAACATACATTGTCATATACCATGGCGCTCGGGCGGTCATTTTCTACCGCCCGGGTGCCACACATTCTGTACAAATATTAATTTTTTGTACTATATTGGCGTCCGGCTTCTCCACTCGAGCTCTTACAACGTCAATTCATATTCAATATTCATTTTCTCAATTTCATTGCCACGATATACATCAAATACATAATCACATGACAATTTCATTAATTATCAATAATCAATATAAGATTTACGATAATACGATACACGGTCCTTACACTCTACCTCAAATCAAGTCTCGGATGGGTCCTTCATAATCATATCAATTCAAATCAATAATCGCAGATTAATCGCAAAATAAATCTCGGGCATTACAAATAATGTATGTCAAACAGAGTCCAAACGAATCGAATAAACAACGGTAACAATTTCCACCCATGCTAGGAACTCATCATCAAATCGCTGCTAGTACATGCACGTAACATCGAGAGTATGGGAGCTACCCGGTTGTCATCATGATGACATCGAGAGTGTAAGGTCTAGGAAATTCGAACAACGTAACCCGACTGCATGCATTCTATGGTTTTGTTTAAAATATGTGATTACTGATTTTTATGCATTGTATTTCTTGAGTATGGCATGGATAGGTGTTATTTCATGGTTATATTAAAAGCTTCATGCATTAGGGTTTTAAGTTGCATTTCGCGCTCGAACGAGTATTGGAGACAAATGATAATCACCAAAAATATTTTTATTAAATAATTATTTTTAATTATTTAATATATGGTGTATTTAAGGGGAAATTTCAAAAATGGGCTTTGGTTAGGTATTTTACTCGACGGGCAGTAATTTAAACCGGTAGACAAATTTTATCGATTCGGAAGACGTTTTTGAGGATTCGGTCAATATTTTCAAAATTGTATCAAAATTAAATATTTTTCGGGAGTGTTATTAGGCTTGTCGGGTTTACTTTATTGCATAATGGGCCAAAAAAGTTCTTTTAAAACCCCTTTAATAATTATGCGTGGCCCATTAATGTAATGCCAGAGATTTAATATCGTATTAAATTACGATTATTGATTTTTAATCGAGACGATTATGAAAGGGCTAACCGAGACACGAATGGAAAGTGTACATGTGAGATTGTTGGTGCGAGAGCCGAAGGTCTCGCGCATATGCGCGAAGATTAGGCGCGCATATGCGCGAGCTGTGCGGAAACCAAGGAGCCAAGATCGAACCTTGCGCGCATATGCGCAACATAAAGCACGCACATGCGCGATAGGTCCAGTGGGGTTGGCGCATATGCGCCGAGTGAGCCGCATATGCACGAGTATAGTTGGGCACGAGACAGTAGGTCTCGCGCGCGGCGATGGGGCGCGCATATGCGCGAGCTGCCGAGAAGCCGAGCAACGAGACCAGTAGGTCTCGCGCATATGCGCGAGACGTGTAATAGGCGGAATGAGCCACTCGTCCTCTTGCATGTACGTGGATGTATATATATATATATATATATATATACACGAATCCTTCATTGTTCAGAATCAAGGAAACGAAAAGAAAATCGAGAAAAGGTTTCTGAAAAAGGGTTGAAAATCCTTACGCCTTTTGTGAGAAATCTGCCCGTCCGATTTTGAATCCGACTTCGGTATTGTGTTCCTATCGATGTAGGCTACAACTGGACGTAAGTTTTGCTACGTTTTGATATGTTTTGAAATTATGGTACTGTCAGAATCTGATAGGATTCATATATGATGTTCTTGTCATGTTAGACATCGTATAATCGAAACCGGACTGAAGAACAAATACCATATGGAATTGTTATGATTTTCGGAGTAGTTTGGAGTCGATTTGATATCAGAATTGAGTTGTTATTGATTATGAGATGTTGGAATTGATATCTGACTGATATGATATGGCTGGATATATAGAGATTATGTCGTTATGTTGTTGAAACAGAATTTGATTAAATTCTGATTATATCCAGTATTGATTGAGTGGTGTATTGATACCATACCCTCGATATTGTTATTGTCAGATTGAGTATTGACAGGCTTTGAGTTCGAGACTTCGACAGAGTCAGAATATCAGAAAGAAATGTATAAACTAATGTTGTGTTGGGATTGCACAACTCGAGTGAGGTTTGACTCGAGTTTCCCTAAATCACATACTTTGTTTATTGCATTGATATTTGTAATTGTTGAAATTGATGTTTGTAGTCTATTTATTTATAGCCACTGCATGTATTGACTACTGATTCGTTTAGCCAATGGCTGATTCGCCTAGGCACCGGCTGAATCGCCTAGGCACTGGTTGATTCGTGTAATTATCGACTGATTCGTCTAAACTTTAGCTGATTCGCTTGATTACTGGCTGATTCGTCTAGTTATTGGCTGATTCGCTTAATTCTTGACTGATTCCTCAATTCTGCGGCTGTTTCGCCCAGACATTGGATATATGAAATTATATCGATGCCGTTAGGGATCGATTCATTCCTATCGACTGAGATTCGGTTTATTTATCATTTTCCAAACATTGAGATCCCTAGGTTAGAGTTGAGTCGAGTCTGAGACGACACGTTGTTTGAGACGAGTGGAGTATGAGTGTGATTCATTGTTTGATATTGATTTATGTTTCTGATTTGATATATGTTATGAATATTTCTTATATGCTTTTGTATATACTTTTATATGATTGCATGTTTACATTGTTTATATTGGGATGTAATTCTCACCGGAGCTATCCGGCTGTTGTCTTGTTTTGTATGTGTGCATGACAACAGGTGGGGCTGGATCAGGGTCAAGAAGAGGATGAGAGAAGACAGTTAGCGTGGAGATCCGGACTTAGGAATATATCTATTATATCACCTGAAATTTAGTGAAAAAACAGTAGTTATTATGATTTCTTGTTGTACAGGACTTGTACATAGATCTGATTAGTGATCTTGTAAATGAGATAAGACTTATTTCATATGCTGCGTACTCTCATGTTTTTTTTAAAAAAATTAGACCCTGTTTATTTTAATTGATTAATTATTCCCAGCAAGTGATTAAGAATTGAATTAAGTTCGTATCCCCACAACAGGTGGTATCAGAGCAATAGGTCTAGAACCTACAGTTCTTGAGACTGAGATAGGAGCTATTGAGCTGGGTAGATTGAGTTTTCTTCCTTGCTTTTGCATGCTAGCAATCTAATATGTTGTACTGCTGTATATAATACATGTTACTTGACTTATCTGATTTGATTGTGTAATATGTATTATTGGGAACGAATTTGAACCAACTCTCGATCAGCAGTAAGATGATCGGAGGAGGGAACTGAAGTGAAACAGGTTTATTGGATTGGGGTTACTAATCCACTGATTATCAGATATGCCTCCGAGAAGAATACCAGAACAAGGTAGCACTTCGAATCCTCCACTGGATGTTACCACCACTCCTATGGAAAAATTATTGAAAAGATTTCAGTCATTCAAACCGCCAACCCTGAAAGGAACAGAGCTTCGGTTGACTGTGAAAGTTGGTTGAATGACATAGAAATGTTATTTGATTCGTTGGAGTATACAGATGAACGACGAGTTCTGCTGATAGGACACCAGTTGCAAGACATTGCAAAGAGCTGGTGGGTTACGATGAAGAGAGCCTTGGAGCATCGAGGTACGACTATTACTTGGGATATATTTAAAACTGAGTTTTATCGGAGATTTTTCCCAATGTCGTATAGGAAAGACAAGGGGGCGGAGTTTGCCAATTTGAGACAGGGTCAGCTGAACATTGAAGAATATGTGACCAAGTTCTCTACCTTGTTGAAGTTTTCTCCACGTGTGGCTGAAAATGACGAAGCCGTTGCCGATCAGTTCATCAATGGCTTGAATCCCGATATTTGTACATTGGTGAACACAGGGCGACCAAATAACTTTGCGGATGCCATGAATAGAGCAAAGGGCGCTGAAGTGGGCCTGATAAGGTAGAGAGGAGCTGCTGATGTTCCTCCCGCACCGAGATCACTGCAACCACCTCCCCGATTCGAGAGCGACAGTAGCAGTGGTGGAAAGAAAGATTTTCTGAAGGCCAGAGGAAAAAAGTTTAAGAAGTCTGGCGGCAGTTCTTCTAGCTCCAGTGGTTCTCAACAGAATTATACCGGGGCTTATTGTGGAAATTGTGGAGGGAGACATTCCACTGAGCAATGCCAAGGAATACTTGGTAGTTGACACTTCTGCAAACAACAGGGGCATTTTGCTAGAGTGTGTCCACAGAGGGGTTCCCAAAGATCTCAGGGAGTCGAATCATCTGGATCAGCGGCACAGTGGAGTAGACGATCAGCTGCTGTTCATTCATTTCAGCCAGCACCATCTCAGTCACAGCAGAGGCCAGGAGTAAGCCAGACAGTTGGCCAGCCTCGTAGACAGCAGGCCAGAGTATTTGCTTTGACCGAGGAGCAGGCTCAAGAAGCACCAGATGATGATGCTGCAGGTAACTGTTCTTGATGTAGTTATCCTGCTTTTGTATTGATAAATATGGATGCCTCCTATACATTTATTTTTGCACGATTTGCATTGAGTAATGCATTGCCTGTTGAGTCTTTATCTACTGTAGTGCATCTCTTTACCAGTTAGGGAGAGTGTTTATAGCAGTGAATTCTGTAAAATATCATATACTACAGTAGGATAAGAATGAAATTGAGTTAGATCATGTGGTAGCTTGTATTGTACTATTGTTGTCTGATTTTGAGACTGCATTACTGATATTGATATGCTGACCAAGTACAGAGCTACCATAGATTAGTTCCAGAAGATCGTGAGAATCGGACCTGAGATGGTCAAGGGATGAATATTGTACGATGAGAAGATTGAGAATTCCTTTGATATCCGTACTATCTATGACTCGATTATTACAGCAAGGAGCAGAGGGACTCCTTATGTATTCAGTTGATTTGCTGAAGTTGAGTCTACCATTGGCTGATTTACCAATGATATGAAAGTTATTGATGTTTTCCCCAGATAAGACTTTAGATCTGATTCCAGTTAGAGAGATTGATTTTAGCCTTGAACTGATATTAGAAATTGTTGAAATTTTGAATCCTGATTGAGACAAATTGCATTCAGGATGTGTTATATCTGAAGATGATATATTTGTTGATTTTAACAGAATTAAACCGTAATTAGTTGGCTGAGGTGGATATCAATGTCAGATATTTACGGTGTTATGAGTTTAACAAATCAGTACCGATGAGTGATGTTTTGAATCTAATTGAATATTTTTGTTACTGTTGTGCCAGATGTTCCGAATTTAAAATGATAAATATTGCCAGAAGTGTGCAATAATTTATTCAGTATGCATTTTGATAGCAGAAAAGGTATTGATAGAAATATATGAGATCAAATATGCCATAGTTGGTACTGAAACTTCGGAACTGCCGATAGATTCAGACAGAAAGATAGAAACGAGGAGATTGGTTATACAGATTATTGATTCTGAAATAGAAATGGGATTACATTTCTATGGATCGGTAACGAAACTATTGAAATCTTCCTAATACTGTATTGCGATGTAATTATAATTAGCAAATCGAAGAGGAGGAAGAGCAATTTTGGGGCTGTTGATGAAGCCAGGTTCAAACAAGACCATCTTTATTTGAAACATCTATTAATTAAAATGCTGCTAGAATATTTTTTTTAAAGCTAAATCTCGAAAATGTATTTAAATGCATGCATACAATAACTGTAGTAACACACACATTTTAAAATAAAAGGATTCCAATACTGTAGTTAAAAAATATGTCAAAAATCATGTCGAACCAACAACATGTAAAATGAACAGTGCGCACTTCCAGTCCCGCCTACTCAGTCTTCGGTGCCTCCAGGCTCCTCATCAATATGCTCACCTGCATCATTCACACCTAGTGAGTCTAAAGACACAACAAACCAAAATAGTTATAACAAGTACATATACATACATGCAATAGTGAAGAGTATTGAACTTAAAATAGACTTCATGATCTTAAAATAATGAACTTAAGCATATCATGTCAAAGCATGGGTGGAAATTGTTACAGTTGTTTATTCGATTCATTTGGACTCTGTTTGGTATACATTGTTCTGTTTTTACCTTTCACGCATTGCATTTCATTTTATTGTGTTTCCTCGTATTTTAATTGATTATTATGAGTCAGTTATATTTGCCGTAATTTTACTCGTTTGTCTTGTTAGGGCTCGATTCATGTTTTTAGATGAAAAATTTTATTGGGATAAATTTATATATGCTTTATTATTATAAATATATTTATTAACTATAAAATTAACGATAAAAGTAGTAAAAAAATAATCGAGATAGGAAAAATAAAAAAAATGTATAGGAAATACGACATTTTTATTTATAACATTTCATTAATATATTTTTATTCTAGATCGATATATTAATATTAGTAATAGGAATCGATCATCCAATTATCGGAATGGAGGGTTCAGATGCAACTTTGAGATTTTCATCAAGGAAGACATACACACGGTTGCAGCAAAAATCAGCCAACCATGCATATCCTTTCCTCACAAAATCCACATACACCAACGGGTTCTCTCTCTCGATTATGGCCTTTGCTTTCTGCCCATCCATCCCTACTAATTTAGGCCACATGTATTTGTGCCCTGTACGTATATAACAGTATTTTTCATTATATTCCAATAAAAATTGCCGATGGTATGTAGCTAGTATGACATAACTAATTAAGATCTCAAATTTAAGACGGTTTGACAAAGAACGACTTTTAGTAAAAATTTCTCCAACTCAATATATCTATATATATATATATATATGAAATGAAAGTTTCTACATTTACTACCTTAATATATAAATATTTTTTTAAAACAAATAATAGAATGTATAAATGTTTCGATTAGTACCTCTGCCACAACATTTAGGAGTCTGGCAGCCAAGCCATAAACAAGATGTCTCCACATCCATTTTCTTTAGCCTTTGGTTGTTAGAATTAATATTAACATTTATTGGTTTATATAGACACACCGCCCGTTATATATTTTATTACCGTAATTTTAGTCAATTTAAGATCTGTAATCATCGACCAATCTTATTATTTATTACATATATTATATTATATTATATTATGGAATATTGTTAACATTCCATTGATTTCTTCAATTCTCTTATTGTTAGGAAATTGGCTTCAAATTTTGAAATATTTTTAACATTCGAATTGATTTAATGACATTCA
The DNA here is from genome assembly GCF_022965805.1 of Primulina eburnea. Classification (NCBI taxonomy): domain Eukaryota; kingdom Viridiplantae; phylum Streptophyta; class Magnoliopsida; order Lamiales; family Gesneriaceae; genus Primulina; species Primulina eburnea. Next base: position 8,653,220 of record NC_133118.1, on the reverse strand, counting down.
TAAAGAGTATGTTGACCCAAATTACGTAGATTTATCGTTATTTTAAAAAAGAAAAAACAATTTAAATGGATTCTTAGTCTCCTTCAACCTTATTGATGGATTACAAAAAACATAATTTTGGACTTTGAACTTAGAAAGAATCATTTACCACTCTAAAAAAAAAACTTAACAAAAAATAATAATAATAATAATTATACCTGACATACAACAAACACTCAAAGATCAAAAGATTATATTTGATTTATATAATATTTTCTAAATATTTAATTATAATAATAAGATAATTTTGTTTTTTGTCTATAATTTATGATTTCATAAATACTTTTTCTAAATGTCATAATGATATACTTATTGTCCAGATTGGACGTGTGTTTAGGATAAGATGATTTGACGCCTCACAAAATTAATATTTTCATATTACATGTGCTATTTCGGGTGATTTAGCAACAAGAATCATAAATTTTAATATGCAGCAAGTTTATTCATATATTTTTTTACCAAACACTATAAGTGGAATTTTCATTTTAAAAAAGAATATGAACGTTTAAAATCGATCGACCACGATATGTCTCATTCAAATCCTTATTATTTCCCTTCTATTCTTGATTCGATACATTTTATGTTTCTTTACCAACATGTTCATAAATTTAATGGCATTGTTATGATTTAAATCATAAGTGGTAAGATATTTTCGAAAATATGACCATATATGACACGGATACGGTGTTATAATAACCGTTCTATGACATCATTCAATAGTGTATTTATTAATAATTAGCGACTTATCAGTAAATGATTGAAAATAAGATGAATTTCAATGCTATACATATATGTTTTTGTTCTATATCTGCCATGATTCAAGAATTTCAAACATTTTTCTAATGTTCTGTTGCAACGCATTCTGTGACACATTACTGTCAAACATTATATTTCTCTATATTATGTTGTTTCGGTATTTGATCGACCCTCTTGCTGAGCATTTCAAAAAATACTAACATCTTACACCTTTTCCCCGGATAAGCATGTGGGGCAAATCGAAGAGGAGGAAGAGCAATTTTGGGGCTGTTGATGAAGCCATGTTCAAACAAGACCATCTTTATTTGAAACATCTATTAATTAAAATGCTGCTAGAATATTTTTTTTAAAGCTAAATCTCGAAAATGTATTTAAATGCATGCATACAATAACTGCAGTAACACACACATTTTAAAATAAAAGGATTCCAATAATGTAATTAAAAAATATGTCAAAAATCATGTCGAACCAACTACATGTAAATTGAACAGTGCACACTTCCAGCTCCGCCTACTCAGTCTTCGGTGCCTCCAGTCTCCTCATCAATATGCTCACCTGCATCATTCACACCTAGTGATTCTAAAGACACAACAAACCAAAATAGTTATAACAAGTACATATACATACATGCAATAGTGAAGAGTACTGAACTTAAATAATTATTTTTTTAATTATTTAAAATATGGTAGATGCTTTTTAGTATTTTTTTTAAAAATAAGGGGGTTTTGAGGTGACCTTATATGCCGGGACGTAAATTTTAGCGGTGTTAGGTTTTCAACTAAAATACGAGCTTTTGGCAACCTGACTAATAAATTCACACATTTAATTAAACAAAAACCTTGTTGATATTTTATTAAATACTAATTAAAACTAACAGGCTTAATTTAAAGGCTTAATAGGCCTAAAAGCCTTGAGATTGATTAAATAATATTTAAAGTGGCAAATTTATCAAAACCCTACACTTTGCACCAAGGAAAAATCGGCCACTAACTTTCAAATTATGAAAACTCTCCCCCACCCCTCTCCACAATACATACGACATCACACACATCAAATTTGGAGGAAGAAGTTTCGGTTTTGCAAGGGTAGCTTCCTAGCCATCGTCTCCTCGTCCCGTTCTTCGTCGTCAACAGATTTTCGTGCGTATATAACGCAAAGGCACGCCATACATCTCCTTTTCTCATCCATCATATCATATTATTGTTTTAATTATTGTATGCATGAAGAACAAGATTTATTTTTCAGAAATTTTCGGATTATTGCATGCACTCTTGAGGAAACATGATATTTGATGCAAATTCATAAAGTTTTTATGAAAAAGGGGGCTGCCATGAACTTAGGTTGGAACCAGTGATGTTTATACATAATATAGAGTCACACACACTCACCCTAAACACCACCAAATTCGAAGAAAAAAAAAGGGGCAAGCCAATAACAGAAACCGAAAGTTGCTGTCATGGGGTAAGGGCGAACGGGTTCCTTGTTGTGAAGGCTGGGGAGTCACGGCTTGGGGACATGACTCGGTCAAGGTATTGTTCAGTCATAAGGAGGGTCCAAGCCAGGCTAGGGCTCGACCTAAGGGGGCTTGGGAGGAATCCTTGGCAGCAAGGACTCCCACCCGAGAATCTGTCCAGGAGGTTGTGCAGGGTTGGCACTGCTTCCAGGGGTTCACGGCTCGGTATGTGGTTCAAGGGCTGGGCTAAGGTGTTGCACTAGAGTCGTAGGAGGGTGCACGGGTGGTTGGTTCAGGGGCTGGGATCGCTGTTAAGGGGTTGGGACGTAAATCGTAGAGTCCATGTATCATGAAACTCTCGGCCAGTTTATGGGCAGTAGAGGGGGTCTTCGTTTTTGGCTTTAGGATGGATTTCTTGGTGGTCTAAGGGTCCAGTAGGTTAATTTAGGATGTTGGTCAAGTTCTGGATCCTCATGGTTCTGGGGTAACTCGTGAAAATCGAAAGTTGGCTCGGGGTCAAAGTTTAGGTGTCAATTAGGGTTTTTAAATAAAGAAAAATTGGAAAAACGGTTCACGGGGGTCGATTCATGATCCATAAGGGCTAAAATAAAATAAAAAGACTAAATTTATAATTTAAAAATTTTATATTAAAGTTTGGGATTTTTCGGGATTAAAACACCGTCAAAACAGTTGATTAAAGATAAATGAAAAAGTCTAATATTTAAGCTAAATAAAGTTATGAAAAAATTCACGTAAGCTTAAATAATTATTTGGGATATGTTAGAGTCATGAAATCAAGGGAAAAAAAAGTCAAAATCAAAAAATATCGAGTCCAGGGGTAAAACGGTCTTTTTATACCTAAAAATTAATAAACGTCATGTCAGTGCTCTAAATTCTAATTTTATCATATTATGATCATTTCTAAATGTTTATGAAATTTTCATGATTAAAATATGATTTTTAAATGTCTAAGGGATTTTTATGATTTAAGGAAGATATTTAAAAGACATGTTGCATGCTTGGTTTTAAAAACAAAATTGTTATGTTATGCATGATTTTATAAAGTGATGTGAATGTAAAACGTTGAAGGAAGTAAAGTAATTGTGACTAATTCATTAATAATGGGGATATCGTGAGGGTGATGGTCTCAGTGGGAGTCCGACGATCGTGTTTCCATCATTGCGAATATGTGGTAACGGTTATGTGGTAACGAATTTGTGGTAACGGTAAGAATGAGAATATCGTGAGGGGAAAAGGCCCCAGAGGGAGCCTATTTATGGGAAAAGACCCCAGAGGGAACCCCGACGATCGTATTTCTATTCGAAAAATGATAGGCCACGGCCCAGTTGACCGGTGAGAGTGTTGCTGGTTTCCCCCGCCGCCCAGTACTGTGGTTACATGTAGATGGATCCATCGACTCTTGAGGTTTATGTCATGACCAGGAAAGTCATAATTAACGATCTGAATTCAACAAAGGAAAAATAAAAAGTAAGAGGCAAAGGAAAATGTTTATGATCATGTTAAAATGTTTTTATCTCATGATAAGGAGAAAATAAAGGAAAAAGATTAAGGGTTATTTATGCATGTCATGAAATGTTATTTTAACCTAAAAGTATTTTCACTGTTGCATGCGATTTTATACGTTTTATTTGTTATAAAGATTATGGTGTGTTGAGTCTTTAGACTCACTAGGTGTGATGGATGCAAGTGAGGTTGAGGGAGGACTTGACAGATGATTGGACTGGACTGATGGCGCACACAACCCGAGGACCAGGGCTTCTATTTTCCGCATTTATGATTATGACTTATGAATTATGTTAAAGATTTTAAGACTATTTATTTATGTATTTGAGAGATTTTTGAGAGGTTTAGTATGGGCTATACTTTTCAAATTTATTGTTTCTTAGGTTTGGTAAAACATGCGACGATTTCATTTTATGACTATTTCACTTGATTTTTAAAATGCTAGTTGGGTGATGTTTTATTTTAAAGGGGCAAATATTTTTTAAAATATTTTATAAAAAATATTTTCATGAGGGTTATGTATATGGTCGAAAATTGAGTGTTTTAAAAAAAAAATTCTAATACTTTTAAAGCAATAAAAAGGGCAGGACGTTTCAGTTGTTATCAGAGCAAAGGTCCTGTAAAGGGTTGTCCTACCATCAGCGCTGGAAGATCAATCGTCAAGCCTCAAAGTTGTAAGTTTTACATGCTTTATGTGATTCAGTATGATGCTACCTGCATAGCGTTATGAATATTATGTTTATGATACATGCTTATTAGCTTTTTGAGTAGTTAAGCTTTGCATGTTTAAATTGATAAATGGGATTGGATATGTCGTATGATTAGAAAACTTAGATTTAAATGAATGTTGGTTCCGTTAGAATTTGGAAAACATTCAGATTTAATGCCTCCTAGACGTGCACCTGTTAATGAAAACCAAGCTGAGAATAGTATTAATCGTCGAGGGAATAGTCAAGGAAATGCACCACCACCCCCTCCTCCAGGGGATCCTGCTACTCTTGCATTAGAGGGTATGGCTCGTCTCTTCGAGCAACAAATACAGCAGCAACAGTTACAACAGCATCAGTTACAGCTGCAGTTACAGCAGATGCAGCAGCAGCAGCTACACCGGCCACCTAGGCCATAGCAGGATATTTATGAGCAGTTCCGGAGGCTAGGGCCGAAGGAATTTTCTGGCACCACCGATCCATTTGCTGCTGAGAGTTGGATCCGTTCACTCGAAATACATTTTTGCTATCTGGACATGGGAGACGCCGACCGTGTGAGGTGTACTACTTATCTTTTTAGGGACAACACTTCTTTATGGTGGGAAGGAGCCGAGCATGGTGTTGACCTTGATACACTCACTTGGGCACAGTTCAAGACAAAATTCTATTAGAAATACTTTACTACGGATGTCAGAGGCCGGATAAAGAGGGAATTTATGACTCTCCGTCAGGGAGACGTATCTATTGCTGATTTTGTGAAGAATTTTAATAGGGGTTGCCACTTTGTACCACTTATTGCTGGGGATGCGGAAGAAAAGCTTAGACATTTCATGGACAACCTACGACCTACTATTCGGGATAAAGTTATGATGATGTGTCCTGGGGATTATGCTATCGCAGTTACCTATGCATATCAGGCTGAGCAGTCTTTGAAGGACATTGATTTTGAGATCCAACGCAAGAGGCAGCACTATCAGAATAACAATCAGCCGAATAAGAAGCCATATACGGGTCTTTCTAGACCTCAAGGGCCTCAAAAGCCCCAAGTTCACGTCAAGAAGCCAGCTCCACCAAAGCCACAAAATCCTGGAGCACCAAAGCCTGCTGAAAGGCAACCATGCAAGGAGTGCAACCGTCTACATCTTGGAAAATGCGAGTTGGGATAATTTAAATGTTTCTACTGCAAGGAGGCTGGTCACAAAGCTATTTATTGCCCAAAGAGGAAAGCAGCTACTATGGCACGAGCCTATGTTATGAATGCCGAGGAAGATAAGGAAGAGGCAGACACTACACTCATCACGGGTAACCTAGTCATTTAACATTTTTATATTGCTTATTATTGCATGAAATGTTAAATTGTTTATTAGAATTGATTTGGAATCAAGATTCAACCTAATGAAAAATAAGGTTGCATGTCCTACTTAGTTGGATTTAAGTTATGATTTTAGAAACCATAGAAAATGATTTAAATTTGGTGCCTTATTTTATGTGAAGGATGTAATGCTTCCAAATAAAAAGTTTAGGGCCAAAATAAAAAGAAATCATATTTAAGGGTTTTAGGAATAAATTTCGAATTTTTTGAGGGGTTATCATGAAATTTCAAAATTTTAAGGGACCATAATGCAATGTTTCGAAATATAAGGGACCTAAGTGTAAATTCTGAATTCTTAAGGATCAAAAGGCAAATCTCGAAACATAAAGGACTAAATCAAAATTTTCGCAATAATATAAGGATTTAATTGCAATAATTCAAAAATTTGGAGACAATAATGCAAATTTCAAAAATTTGGAGCACTGAAGTGCAATTTTTCCAAGAAATGTTTAAGTTCAACGCGAAATCTTCTTATAACTTTGGGAATAAATGATAGTAAATCCTTAAGATCAACGCGAAAAGATATAAAAGACAATTTTCATCGCAGGGAGGATCATCATTCTAGGTGAAGCTACTTATGCTAGATTCAGGAGCTACACACTCTTTCATATCTGAAACCTTCATAAAAATATAGAAAATTTGTGGGGACCCGGGCTCTAACTCAATTCTTTTGGGATTCATTGGATCTTTGCTCGAAAATGTGGGTCAAAATTTTGCATTTAACATTAATTCAAATGCATAATTAAAACATAATCTGTCTCTATAATAATTAAACAACATAGTGTACTTACAAATCTGTTTCATACAATCATACACTAGTGTTCAAATACCAACTACAATTATAAGTAGTACAAGTCTAGTAGGAAAACACTAGAAATCTTCAACGCCCGAGATCTCCATGCTATCATCAATCTCTCATCTAGCTCGAGACCCAGATCCTGCCCCACCTGTTGCCATGCACACATACAGACACGACAACAGCCGGATAACTCCGGTGAGAACAAATCCCAGTATAAAACATGTATGCATGCAATGTAATAATCATGTACAAAAGCATAGCATATATCAATTAACATGAATTAAAATCTAAACATGTAAAGGAATACAAACTGTATTCAACATCTAATTCTTGACTCGATTCGTTTCTAATCTAGGGATCCAGGTGTGAATAAGACGGTCTATCACCTACCCAACCACTCGGGGTGACGGTACGTCTTATTCCTAGACTTCGGTCAACTCTGTATCGAGGGGCTACACATAGAGAAAATCTGCTTCTATGCGTCGATACACCGAAACGTCTAGTTTTGGCCGATCTGCCAATATCTCCTATCTCAGGACTTGAATATAAATCAATAAACAAGACATTACATAATCAAATGTAATAACAATCTAGTATGTGATTTAGGGAAACTCGTATCAAATCTGAATCGTGTTGTGCAATCCCGTGACCATATGAATTATACCTTTCTTGTCGAATAGTCGGTGTCGTAGTCGAAATCTCGAACTCAAATGGCCAATTAAAATATGAAATGACAATGTATAAATGTGCTATATCAAAACACAACTCAAACAGATCTTGTACAATTCAAAAATCAGTCTCGGTATAAACCGACGGCATAATGACGTACTTCTTCAATACCGATAACTCAACAACACTAAGCTCAATATCAACAATTCATCATCTCATCAAAACACAGTATCATACTGAAATTATCCCATCTCAACTCAATAAATATGTTGGAAAATCGAAACAGCATCATACGGTGTCTGAAAATCGATCCGGTAGCAATTCTATTCTCACCATGAGCATAAGAACACATAATCATAATCATATCAGCATTTCCCCAACATGTATATTTCGAAACATGCTGAAACTGCAAGAAACTTACTTCCTTTTGTAGCCAATGATGCAAGGATCAATAATCTCTACTCGGATTCAAATCGGATGCACAAATCTTTCAAAACCAATGTTCTAATCTACCTTGAAGCTTAAGGATTCTTTGGAGGAGGAGCTCGGTTCTTGTATCTGAATGAAATGGGAGAGGAAGACAACACATCAATATGCATGGCCAAAGACAAGTGTTATCATTTTTCTCTTGACACGCACGACCGCGAGTGCGGTATCTCGGGACTGCGGGTGCGCTATGCTTTCGGCAGCCCTTTCATTTTCTGAGATTCATCGACCGCGGGTGCGGTCTCTGCAAGACCGCGGGTGCGGTGATGTTACGAATAAATTCTGCCAACTTACTGTCCATACATCGCGGGTGCGGTGTTTCCTATCACCGCAGGGGCGGTGTGGCTTCGGCATGCTTCAATTAAAATTCCATAATTCATGAACTATTTGGTACTTTCATCTTATGACATGCATTCTCATATTCTCCAAGTCGTACTTCAATAAAGATTAATAATCTCGAGCCTTACATTTCTCCCCCTCTTAGACAGGAGTTCGTCCTCGAACTCGTAAACAATTAATCATGCAAGTATATACAAAAGCAGTATAACTAAAACTGAAATAGGGACTCACATCATATGAATAGCTCGGGATGTCTCTGTCTCATCTCAGACTCTGTTTCCCAAGTTGCTTCCTCGATGCCATGACGACTCCATTGAACCTTCAAAAGCGGAATAGTTTTGGTTTTAAGCTGTTTCTCTTTCCGATCAAGAATCTGTATCGGTCTTTCAACATAGCTCAGAGTCTGATCTAGCTCGGATTTGTCAGGCTGAATGACATGAGAATCATCAGGCATATATCTGTGCAACATTGATACATGGAATACGTCATGTATTCCCGACAAAGAAGGAGGAAGAGCAAGTCTGTAAGCTCGATCGCCAATCTTTTCAAGAATCTCATACGGACCGACGTATCTAGGAGACAATTTCCCCCGCTTGCCAAATCTGACAACGCCTCTGAAGGGTGATGTAATGCCCGGAAATTTAATCCTAATAATCTGTAATTATTGACCTATAATTGATATGATTATGCAAGGATTAATCGGGACAAGATTTGAGATAACATGTGACATCGAATGTGCGAGGGCAGTAGCATTGGCGCACGTGCGCGGCCGGATGCGCGCACATGCGCCCAAAATGCCGAAGATCTCGCGCATATGCGCGGAAGGTGTCGCGCATATGCGCGAGCACATGCGGCGAAGTCCAGAGGACCTTGCATATGCGCGGATGGTTGGTGCGCATATGCGCAAGCTGCCGAGGTGAATTGTGCGGAGACCCGAAGGTCTCGCGCATATGCGCCGAGGAACTCGCGCATATGCGCGAGACGTGGATTGCCAAGAGCGAGCCACTTGCTTGGCTGCATGTCGTGTGTATATATATATATATGTACATGCAATTCATTCCTCAGAAATAGAAAAGGAAACCGAGGGAAAAGTTTAGCTTTTGTGATTCAAGTTACAATCGTTCACAATCCGTCCGTCTGATTTTAAATCCGACTTCGGTACTGAGTTCCTAGCGACGTAGGCTACAACTGGACGTAAGTTTTACTACGTTTTGACATGCTTTGAAATTATGCTATTGTCAGAATTGAATATGATTCAGTTATGATGTTCTTGATATGTTAGACATCGTAGAATCGAAGTCAGATTAAGAAATAGACTGATTATGAAATTGTTATGATTATCTGATTATAATCAGTTAATACCGGACAGATTTGGATTATGGATTGATCATAGATTGTATTGGATATGGGTTATAGATTGTAACTATTATCTGGTGAATTGGTATAGACGGGGATATTGGAATTGTACCGTTATACTGTTGATTTTGAATTAATTCCAGATTGATCAGATTGTTATGGAATTGACTGGTATATTGATATGAGACTATTGATATTGTCAGTACCAGACAGGCTTTGAGTTCAGGACATCGACTGAGCCAGAAACCGACGAAAGAAAGGTATAAGTCAATGTGGTATTGGGAGATGGACTTGAGTCGGTTTAGACTTGGGTTTCCCTAAATCACATACTTTATTTTATTGCATGGATATTTGCATTTCATTGATTAATGTACTTGTTCTCTTGTATTTAGATGACAGGTATTAGACAAGTTATCTTGTGACAGAAGTGCCAGATAGTGGTGGTATCGCCACGGCACATTGCACTATGTCTCAAGATAGGATGCTAGTGATAGAGCTATAGTCCTTGACGGTTAGGTCAGGACACTGGATGTTTGGTTATATCGAGTAATGGAATCTATTACGGAATTCGATATAGGAACACCATATTTGGTTATATCGAGTAAAGGGTATTGGAATTCTTCTATTACGGAATTCGATATAGGAATACCAGGGCACTGGTTATATCGAGTAATAGATATTATGGTTCCATCCTTTACGGAATTCGATATAGGAATACCACATCTGGAAACCGGGATCCCTAGACTAGGATTGAGTCTAGTCTGAATTATGAGTAATGTCGACAGTTGCATTTGATATTGTTTATGTTTCAGATTTTGATACATATTCATGTTACCTGACTACATGCTTTATAATTGTTTATATGATTGCATGTTTCATTGATTTATACTGGGGATTATATTCTCACCGGTATATCCGGCTGTTGTCTTGTCTGTATGTGTACTTGACAACAGGTGGGACAGGTCCAGGGTCGAGGAGATGAAGAGCTAGATCGTGATTAGAGTGGTGGCACCGGACTTGGACTAGATGTAGGGTTAAACACTTGACATTAGTTTTAAACCCTAGTTTGAATAAATGTTGAAATACAGGATTTGTATTTTATATACTGATATGTATATATGTTGTATCTCACTACGTTCCGCAGTTTAAAAAAAAAAAATTTAGACGCTGTTTTATTATTGATTAATTGGTCCCAATGATGATTAAGAACTTGATTAGCGTCCGGGCCCCCACAACAGGTGGTATCAGAGCGATAGATCCTTGAGATTGAGATAGGAGATAGTGAGCGGGGTAGAATGTGTTTTCTTTCCTGCTTTTGATTGCTAGCATGATTCCTGTGTTAATACATGTTACCTGACTTATCTGCTATTGATATGGTATTGTGTATTATTGGAATGGATCAGCTGTAAGATGATCCAGGGAGGCTTGAAATAGGATTATTGTTGGAACTGCTAACCCTTTTGGTTATCAGATATGCCTCCGAGGAGAATGCCAGAACAGGGGAGTACCTCGAATCCTCCCATGGATGTGACACCTACAGCAATGGAGAAATTGCTGAAAAGGTTTCAGTCATTTCATCCACCGACTTTGAAAGGAACGGAGAACTCCGTGGAATGTGAAAGTTGGTTGGACGATATTGAATCACTGTTTGACTCTTTGGAGTATACTGAGGAAAAGAGGGTGAAACTGATAATACACCAGTTGCATGACGTTGCTAAACACTGGTGGATCACGACTAGAAGGGCATTGGAACAATGAGGTACGGCCATTACCTGGAATGTGTTTAAGACTGAATTCTATCTACGGTTCTTTCCAGTTTCTTATAGGAAGGACAAGGGAGCCGAGTTTGCGAACCTGAAACAAGGCCAGTTGAACATTGAGGATTATGTGGCTAAGTTTTCTACTCTGCTCCGATTTGCCCCTCATGTGACAGGAAGTGATGAGGCCGTAGCAGACCAGTTCATAAATGGCCTAAATCCTGAAATTTTTACTCTGGTGAATACTGGGAGGCCCAACAACTTCACCGATGCCCTAAACAGAGCCAAGGGAGCTGAGGCAGGCCTGATGAGGCAGAGAGAGGCTTCGTTTGTGCTTCCAGCACCGGGACAACAACCACCTCCTCGATTTGAAGGTGGCAGCAGCGGTAGTACCGGGAAGAAGGATTTCTTGAAGGCTAGAGGAAAGCAATTCAAGAAATCAGGGACTACCTCGTCCAGTTCGAGTGGCTCTAGAAAGACCGGTCAGAGCCAGAGCTATGCAGGACCATACTGTGGTACTTGTGGAGGGAGAAATTCCACAGATCAGTGCCGAGGAGTAGTTGGCAGCTGTCGTATCTGTAAACAGCAGGGACACTTTGCCCGAGTGTGTCCCCAGAGGAGTGCCCAGGGATCACAGGTTGCTGAGTCGTCTGGATCAGCGGCTCAGACAGGGAGACGATCTTCTGCCGTTCATTCCTTTCAGCCAGCACCGTCTACTCTGTCACAGCAGAGGCCAGGAGGGGGCCAGATCGCGAGCCAGCCTCCGAGACAGCAGGCCAGAGTTTTTGCTTTGACCGAGGAGCAGGCACAAGATGCACCTGATGATGTAGTTGCAGGTAACTGTTTTATTTCACATACTTTTATGTCTGAGCGATTTGCTTTAATGCATTCATTGCCTGTTGAGTCCTTAGCTACTGTAGTATCTGTCACGTCTCCGTTAGGAACAGGTTTGATATCGGTGAAATCTGTGAAATCGTGTATACTGCAGTACGATGGGCATACGATTGAGTTAGACTGTATTGTGCTTGGTTTATCTGATTTTGATTGTATTGTCGGTATCGACATGTTGACCAAGTACCGGGCTACAGTCGATTGTTTCCACAAGATAGTTCCATTCAGACCTGAGATGGCTAAGGAGTGGAAATTTTATGGTAAGGGTTCTAGGGCTAGAATTCCTTTGATATCTGCAATAAATATGACTCGATTATTGCAGAAAGGAGCGGATGGATTCCTGGTATATTCAGTGGATTTACTGAAAACGAGCCCAGCATTGGCGGATTTGCCAGTGGTGTGTGAATTTGCTGATGTCTTTCCAGATGAGATTCCTGGATTACCTCTGATTCGAGAGATAGACTTCAGCATTGAGTTAATGCCAGGAACAGTCCCGATTTCGAGAGCTCCATACCGGATGGCACCAATCGAATTGAAAGAATTGAAGGAACAGTTGGAGGATTTACTGGCCAAGGGATATATTAGACCGAGTCTATCTCCTTGGGGTGCTCTAGTACTGTCTGTTCGTGAGAAAGAAGGATGGGTCGATGAGACTTTGTATCGACTACCGGCAACTGAACAAGGCAACGGTAAAGAATAAATATCCATTGCCTCATATTGATGATCTGTTTGATCAGTTGCAAGGTTCATCTGTGTATTCCAAGATCGACTTGAGATCTGGATACCATCAACTGAGAGTCAAGGATTCTGATATCTCAAAGACAGCATTCAGAACCAGGTATGGACACTATGAATTTATTGTCATGCCATTTGGTTTGACGAATGCACCAGCGGTATTTATGGGATTGATGAACCGCGTATTTCAGAAATACTTGGATGATTTTGTTATCATATTCATTGATGATATATTGATTTATTCGAAGAATATGATTGAGCATGCTAATCATCTGAGGATGGTGTTGAGAATTTTGAGGGCAGAGAAACTGTATGCTAAATTGTCAAAATGCGAGTTTTGGCTGAAACAGGTTGTGTTTTTGGGTCACATTATATCGGGAAACGGTATATCAGTTGATCCCAGTAAGGTTGAGGCAGTGATTTCTTGGCCGAGACCTACATCTGTGCCGGAAATTCGCAGTTTTATGGGTTTGGCAGGATATTATCGTCGATTTATTAAAGATTTTTCGAGTATTGCCAAACCGATTACGCAGTTGACTCAGAAGAATGCTCCGTTTAATTGGTCTGAGGAATGTGAGACCAGTTTTCGTGAGTTAAAGAAGAGATTGACCAGTGCGCCTGTGTTGACGATTCCTTCAGGTACTGGTGATTTTGTGGTTTATTGTGATGCATCTCATAGAGGACTGGGATGTATACTGATGCAGCGAGGGCATGTCATTGCCTATGCCTCGAGACAATTGAAACCACATGAGACCCGTTACCCAATTCATGATCTTGAATTGGCAGCCATAGTCTTTGCATTGAAGATATGGTGACATTACCTCTACGGTGAGAAATTTGAAATATATTCTGATCACAAGAGCTTGAAATATCTGTTTTCGCAATCAGAGTTGAATATGAGACAGCGGAGATGGCTGGAGTTACTGAAAGACTTCGATTGTGAAATCAAGTATTATCCAGGGAAGTCCAATGCAGCAGCAGATGCACTGAGTCGAAAAGTATGTGCACTATCCTTATCGACGATAGGTGTCTCGAATTTGATTGAAGACTGCTGTTTGTCTGGATTAATATTTGAGACAAATCGTCAGCCTCTGAGATTGTGTGCTGTTCGGGCTGAACCAGAGCTGCTTTTGGAAATTAAAACAGCTCAGAAAGTTGATCAGAATGTACAGAATTCGATTGCGATGGTCAGAGCTGGACATCGATCGGAATATCAGGTTCGTGATAATGTCTTGTATGTGAATAGTCGTATTGTTGTGCCAAATGTTTCAGAATTGAGATAGCGAATACTGACAGAAGCGCACAACAGTCGTTTTAGCATTCATCCTGGTGGTAGGAAAATGTATAATGATTTAAAGACACAGTATTGGTGGAAACAAATGAAATCTTATGTGACTGAATTTGTAGCCAAGTGTCTGAATTGCCAACAGGTGAAGGCTGAAAGAAAGAAACCAGGAGGATTATTACAGAGTTTGTCCATTCCTGAATGGAAATGGGATCACATTTCCATGGATTTTGTGACACAGTTACCGAAATCATCCCGAGGTTGTGATGCGATTTGGGTCGTGATTGATCGATTGACCAAATCTGCATGTTTTATTCCATACAAGATGACATATAGATATGACCAGATGGCCGATGTTTATGTTCGAGAAGTGGTTAGATTGCACGGAGTGCCGAAGTCGATTGTTTCAGATCGTGATCCTCGATTTACTTCGCACTTCTGGCAGAGTTTACAGCAGGCTCTAGGTACGAAGTTACATCTGAGTACCGCATATCATCCACAGACTGATGGACAGTCAGAGCGTACGATTCAGACATTGGAAGATATGCTGAGAGCTGTAGTACTTGATTTTAGCACTGGTTGGCAGGATGCATTGCCACTTTGTGAATTTTCGTACAACAATAGCTATCAAACGAGTATTGAGATGGCACCATTTGAAGCGTTGTACGGAAGGAAATGTCGATCCCCTCTTTACTGGGATGATATCTCTGAAGTTCCTGAGACTGGACCGGATATGATCAGAGATATGACTGAGAAAGTGAAATTGATTCAGAAGAAAATGAAGGCAGCTCAGGACAGACAAGCCAAATATGCCAACCTCAGACGACGACCGTTGGTATTTGAGGCTGGAGACCGAGTGTTCCTGAAAATTTCACCTTTCAGAGGAGTTGTCAGATTTGGCAAGAAAGGGAAGTTGTCTCCACGATACGTCGGTCCATATGAAATTCTAGAGAAGATAGGAGATCGTGCCTATCGACTAGCATTGCCGCCTTCATTATCTGGAATACATGATGTCTTTCATGTATCGATGCTGCGGAAATATCTCCCTGATGATTCACATGTTATTCAACCAGACGAGACTGAGCTGGATGAGACATTGACTTATGTCGAGAAACCGATGCAGATTATCGATCGTAAAGAAAAACAGCTCAGAACGAAAATGATTCCGTTGGTGAAAGTTCAATGGACTCGTCATGGGGTTGAAGAAGCCACTTGGGAGACTGAGTCAGATATGAGACAGGAATTCCCAGCATTGTTTCACTGATGTAAATTTCTTATACAGTTTTGTATATACTCCCTACTGATATGATAAGATTTCTTGTGATTTCGAGGACAAAATCGTATCTTAGGGGGGGAGAAATGTAATGCCCGGAAATTTAATCCTAATAATCTGTAATTATTGACCTATAATTGATATGATTATGCAAGGATTAATCGGGACACGATTTGAGATAATGTGTGACATCGAATGTGCGAGGGCAGTAGCATTGGCGCACGTGCGCGGCCGGATGCGCGCACATGCGCCCAAAATGCCGAAGATCTCGCGCATATGCGCGGAAGGTGTCGCGCATATGCGCGAGCACATGCGGCGAAGTCCAGAGGACCTTGCATATGCGCGGATGGTTGGTGCGCATATGCGCGAGCTGCCGAGGTGAATTGTGCGGAGACCCGAAGGTCTCGCGCATATGCGCCGAGGAACTCGCGCATATGCGCGAGACGTGGATTGCCAAGAGCGAGCCACTTGCTTGGCTGCATGTCGTGTGTATATATATATATATATGTACATGCAATTCATTCCTCAGAAATAGAAAAGGAAACCGAGGGAAAAGTTTAGCTTTTGTGATTCAAGTTACAATCGTTCACAATCCGTCCGTCTGATTTTAAATCCGACTTCGGTACTGAGTTCCTAGCGACGTAGGCTACAACTGGACGTAAGTTTTACTACGTTTTGACATGCTTTGAAATTATGCTATTGTCAGAATTGAATATGATTCAGTTATGATGTTCTTGATATGTTAGACATCGTAGAATCGAAGTCAGATTAAGAAATAGACTGATTATGAAATTGTTATGATTATCTGATTATAATCAGTTAATACCGGACAGATTTGGATTATGGATTGATCATAGATTGTATTGGATATGGGTTATAGATTGTAACTATTATCTGGTGAATTGGTATAGACGGGGATATTGGAATTGTACCGTTATACTGTTGATTTTGAATTAATTCCAGATTGATCAGATTGTTATGGAATTGACTGGTATATTGATATGAGACTATTGATATTGTCAGTACCAGACAGGCTTTGAGTTCAGGACATCGACTGAGCCAGAAACCGACGAAAGAAAGGTATAAGTCAATGTGGTATTGGGAGATGGACTTGAGTCGGTTTAGACTTGGGTTTCCCTAAATCACATACTTTATTTTATTGCATGGATATTTGCATTTCATTGATTAATGTACTTGTTCTCTTGTATTTAGATGACAGTTATTAGACAAGTTATCTTGTGACAGAAGTGCCGGATAGCGGTGGTATCGCCACGGCACATTGCACTATGTCTCAAGATAGGATGCTAGTGATAGAGCTACAGTCCTTGACGGTTAGGTCAGGACACTGGATGTTTGGTTATATCGAGTAATGGAATCTATTACGGAATTCGATATAGGAACACCATATTTGGTTATATCGAGTAAAGGGTATTGGAATTCTTCTATTACGGAATTCGATATAGGAATACCAGGGCACTGGTTATATCGAGTAATAGATATTATGGTTCCATCCTTTACGGAATTCGATATAGGAATACCACATCTGGAAACTGGGATCCCTAGACTAGGATTGAGTCTAGTCTGAATTATGAGTAATGTCGACAGTCTCATTTGATATTGTTTATGTTTCAGATTTTGATACATATTCATGTTACCTGACTACATGCTTTATAGTTGTTTATATGATTGCATGTTTCATTGATTTATACTGGGGATTATATTCTCACCGGTATATCCGGCTGTTGTCTTGTCTGTATGTGTACTTGACAACAGGTGGGACAGGTCCAGGGTCGAGGAGATGAAGAGCTAGATCGTGATTAGAGTGGTGGCACCGGACTTGGACTAGATGTAGGGTTAAACACTTGACATTAGTTTTAAACCCTAGTTTGAATAAATGTTGAAATACAGGATTTGTATTTTATATACTGATATGTATATATGTTGTATCTCACTACGTTCCGCAGTTTAAAAAAAAAAATTTAGACCCTGTTTTATTATTGATTAATTGGTCCCAATGATGATTAAGAACTTGATTAGCGTCCGGGCCCCCACAGGTGAAATCTTCAAAAATACTCTGTCTCCCTGCTCAAATACCAACTGTCTGCGTCTGACATTGGCGTATTTCGCTTGCCTATCCTGTGCCGTCTTCATTCGCTTATGAATGATCTTCACTTTCTCGGTCATCTCACGAATCATATCAGGCCCCAACTCTGGTACCTCAGAGATATCATCCCAGTACAACGGAGATCTGCACTTCTTTCCATATAAAGCTTCAAACTGTGCCATCTCAATGCTAGTCTGATAGCTGTTGTTGTATGAAAACTCACACAACGGCAATGAATCTTGCCAACTAGTACCAAAGTCTAGTACTACAGCTCTCAGCATGTCCTCTAAAGTCTGGATAGTCCGCTCTGACTGTCCGTCTGTCTGAGGATGATAAGCAGTTCTCAGGTGTAAAGTCGTACCCAAAGCCTGCTGTAAACTGTGCCAGAAGTGAGAAGTGAATCGTGTATCACGACATGATACGATCAACTTCGGCACACCGTGCAATCTGACGACCTCTCTGACATACAACTCTGCCATCTGATCATGTCGATATGTCATTCTGTACGAGATGAAACAGGCAGATTTGGTCAGTCTGTCAATGATGACCCAAATCGAGTCACAGCCCCACGAAGATCGAGGTAACTTCGTCACGAAATCCATGGAAATGTGATCCCATTTCCATTCAGGAATAGACAAACTCTGAAGTAAACCTCCGGGCTTCTTTCTTTCTGCCTTCACCTGCTGGCATTCAAACATTTAGACACAAATTCTGCAATATCTGTCTTCATTTGCTTCCACCAGAATTGCGTCTTCAAATCATTGTACATCTTCCTGCCACCAGGATGAATACTGAACCGACTACAGTGTGCCTCTGCCATGATCTGTCGTCTCAAATCGGGAACATCTGGCACTACTAGACGGTTATTCACATACAGAACAGAATCTCTAACCTGATATTCTGATATATGACCAGCTCTGACCATATCAATCGATCTCTGAACGCTCGGATCAGTTCTCTGCGCTTCTTTGACCCTCAAAATCAAATCTGGCTCAATCTGAATCGCAGCAAGTCGCAACGGTCCACTCTCTGTATCAAATGTCAACCCAGACAAGCAACAATTCTCTACTAAATTCGATACACCTACTGTCGACAAGGAAAGAGCACATACCTTTCGACTCAAGGCGTCTGCCGCTGCATTCGACTTCCCTGGATAATACTTGATCTCGCAATCAAAATCTTTCAGCAGATCAAGCCATCGTCGCTGCCTCATGTTCAACTCTGACTGAGAAAAGAGGTATTTTAGGCTCTTGTGATCCGAGTATATCTCAAATTTCTCGCCATACAGATAATGACGCCAGATCTTCAAGGCAAAGACAATCGCCGCCAATTCAAGATCATGAATCGGGTAACGGGTCTCGTGCGGCTTCAGCTGTCTAGAGGCGTACGCTATCACGTGCCCTCGCTGCATAAGAACACATCCTAATCCTCTGTGTGATGCGTCACAATATACAACAAACTCACCTGTACCTGAAGGAATCGTCAAGACAGGCGCACTAGTCAGCCTCTTTTTCAATTCTAAAAAACTGGCTTCACAATCTTCAGACCATACAAATGGCATGTTCTTTTGTGTCAACTGGGTGATAGGCTTCGCTATACTGGAGAAATCTCGGATAAAACGACGATAATACCCGGCTAGACCCATGAAACTGCGTATCTCTGGCACAGAAGTCGGTCTCGGCCAACTGATCACAGCCTCAACTTTACTCGGATCTACCGCAATACCATCTCCAGATATAATGTTCCCCAAAAAGACAACTTGTTTCAGCCAGAATTCGCACTTGTACAATTTGGCGTATAACTGCTCTTTTCTCAAAGTCTGCAATACAATCCTCAGATGATCTGCATGCTCAGTCAGACTCTTCAATTATACCAAAATATCATCAATGAACACAATTACAAAATCATCTAAATATCTCTAAAAGATGCGGTTCATCAAACTCATAAATACCGCTGGTGCATTCGTCAAACCGAAAGGCATAACAATAAACCCGTAGTGCCCATACCTGGTTCGGAATGCAGTCTTCGGTATATCAATGTCTCTAACTCTGAGCTGATGATACCCTGATCTCAAATCAATCTTCGAGTAAACCGAAGATCCTTGAAGCTGATCAAATAAATCATCGATGCGCGGCAAAGGATACTTGTTCTTCACTGTTGCCTTGTTCAACTGTCTGTAATCAATACACAGTCGCATCGAACCATCTTTCTTTCTAACAAAGAGCACCGGAGCACCCCAAGGAGATACACTGGGTCTGATATATCCCTTGGACATAAGATCTTCCAACTGTGCTTTCAATTCTTTCAGTTCGATAGGCGCCATCCTATACGGAGCTCTCGAAATAGGAACACTGCTTGGCACAAGATCTATGCTAAAATCTACCTCTCGAACTGGAGGCAACTCCGGAATCTCATCAGGGAAAACATCTGCAAACTCGCAAACCACTGGAAGATCTGCCAATGTTGGGCTCGACTTCAGTAGATCTACTGATTATACGAGAAAGCCCTCTGCTCCTCTCTGAAGCAATCTACTCATAGTCAGAGCAGATACTAAGGGAATCCGAGATCTGGAACCCTTTCCGTAGAATTTCCACTCATCTGTCATTTCGGGTCTGAATCTGACAATCTTGTGGAAACAATCTACAGTGGCCCTGTACTTGGTTAACATATCTATGCCAACTATACAGTCAAAATCTGCTAAACCAAGTACTATACAATCTAGATCAATCTCATGCCCCTCAAACTGAAGCATACAATGTCTAACTGTAGTCAAAGATATCAAACCACTTCCCAACGGAGATGTGATAAACACTACAGTAGACATCGACTCGACAAGCAAAGAATGCAATAACGCAAAACGTTCAGAGATGGATGCATGGGATGCACCTGTGTCTATCAATACATATGCAGGATAACCGCAAAGGAAACAGTTACCTGCAATGACATCGTCTGGTGCCTCTTGCGCCTGCTCCTCTGTCAGCTCAAACACCCTAGCCTGCTGTCTGGGAGGTTGACTCACTGTCTGACTAGCTCCTGGTCTCTGCTGGGTCTGTGTAGATGGTTGCTGGAAGGAGTGTACAAAGGATGCCTGTCTCTCCATCTGTGGCACTGGTGCTGATGACCCTGTACTCTGGAATCGTTGTGCACCTCTCTGGGGACAAAGTCTGGCAAAGTGTCCAGGTTGCCTACAGATGTTGCAGCGTCCCATAACTCCTTGACACTGCTCCGTGGCATGTCGCCCTCCGCACGAACTACAATATGCGCCACTATAATCTGAACCCTGTCCTCTTTGTCGAGATCCACTTGAGCTCGATGAACTACTCCCGGATTTCTTAAACTGTTTGCCCTTAGCCTTCAGAAATTCCTTCTTGCCACTACTACTAGATCCACTATCAAATCGAGGAGGAGGTGGTGGGAACTGAATGGCAGTAGGCTGTGGCTGTGACTGTCTCTGCCCCTGAACACCATAAGAAGCTCCTCGCTGCCTGATCAAGCCAGCCTCTGCTCCTTTTGCTCTGTTCAGTGCCTCTGAAAAAGTATTAGGCCGTCCCGTGTTCACCAAAGTAAAGATATCTGGATTCAACCCGTTGATGAACTGATCGTCTACTGCTTCATCGCTTCCTGCCACATGCGGCGCAAATATGAGCAAAGCCGAAAATTTAGCAACATACTCCTCGATGTTCCACTGTCCCTGCCTTAGATTCGCAAATTCAGCCCCTTTGTCTTTTCGGTAGGAGACGGGGAAGAAGCGATGATAGAACTCATCCTTGAAGACTTTCCACGTAATGTCAATGCCTCGGTGCTCCAAGGCTCTCTTCGCAGTCAACCACCAGCTCTTTGCAACCTCTTGCAGCTGATGTCCTATCAATTTCACACGTCGCTCATCAGTATATGCCAAAGACTCAAAAAACATCTCGATATCATCAAGCCAGCTCTCGCACTCTACTGCACTCTCTGTGCCCTTCAGCGTAGGAGGATGGAAAGACTGAAACCTCTTCAGTAAGGTCTCCATCGGCGTAGCGGTGACATCCATCTATGCACCTGATGTGCTACCCTGCTCCGGCTGTGGTATACGTCTAGGCGGCATAAATCTGATTATCAAACTGATTAGTATACCATCAATACCATCTGTCTCAGCCCTCCTCTGATCATATACCTCTGATTGAGAATTGGTTCTGATTCAGGCTTGACAAGTATATGCTGTAAATCAATTCTGATACAATACAACATATACTAGGGAAACAAATAAATCATGCTAGCACATAAAAAATAAGGAAGATGACTCGATCTACCCCGCTCATTCTATTCTATCTCAGTCTACAGAACCTACGGCTCTGATACCACCTGTTGTGGGGACCCGGGCTCTAACTCAATTCTTTTGGGATTCATTGGATCTTTGCTCGAAAATGTGGGTCAAAATTTTGCATTTAACATTAATTCAAATGTATAATTAAAACATAATCTGTCTCTATAATAATTAAACAACATATTGTACTTACAAATCTGTTTCGTACAATCATACACTAGTGTTCAAATACCAACTACAATTATAAGTAGTACAAGTCTAGTAGGAAAACACTAGAAATCTTCAACGCCCGAGATCTCAACGCTATCATCAATCTCTCATCTAGCTCGAGACCCAGATCCTGCCCCACCTGTTGCCATGCACACATACAGACACGACAATAGCCGGATAACTCCGGAGAGAACAAATCCCAGTATAAAACATGTATGCATGCAATGTAATAATCATGTACAAAAGCATAGCATATATCAATTAACATGAATTAAAATCTAAACATGTAAAGGAATACAAATTTGTATTCAACATCTAATTCTTGACTCGATTCGTTTCTAATCTAGGGATCCCGGTGTGAATAAGACGGTCTATCACCTACCCAACCACTCGGGGTGACGGTACGTCTTATTCATAGACTTCGGTCAACTCTGTATCGAGGGGCTACACATAGAGAAAATCTGCTTCTATGCGTCGATACACCGAAACGTCTAGTTTTGGCCGATCTGCCAATATCTCCTATCTCAAGACTTGAATATAAATCAATAAACAAGACATTACATAATCAAATGTAATAACAATCTAGTATGTGATTTAAGGAAACTCGTATCAAATCTGAATCGAGTTGTGCAATCCCGTGACCACATGAATTATACCTCTCTTGTCGAATAGTCGGTGTCGTAGTCGAAATCTCGAACTCAAATGGCCAATACAAATCTGAAATGACAATGTATAAATGTGCTATATCAAAACACAACTCAAACAGATCCTGTACAATTCAAAAATCAGTCTCGGTATAAACCGACGGCATAATGACGTACTTCTTCAATACCGATAACTCAACAACACTAAGCTCAATATCAACAATTCATCATCTAATCAAAACACAGTATCATACTGAAATTATCCCATCTCAACTCAATAAATATGTTGGAAAATCGAAACAGCATCATACGGTGTCTGAAAATCGTTCCGGTAGCAATTCTATTCTCACCATGAGCATAAGAACACATAATCATAATCATATCAGCTTTTCCCCAACATGTGTATTTCGAAACATGCTGAAACTGCAAGAAACTTACTTCCTTTTGTAGCCAATGATGCAAGGATCAATAATCTCTACTCGGATTCAAAATCGGATGCACAAATCTTTCAAAACCAATGTTCTAATCTACCTTGAAGCTTAAGGATTCTTTGGAGGAGGAGCTCGGTTCTTGTATCTGAATCAAAGGGGAGAGGAAGACAACACATCAATATGCATGGCCAAAGACAAGTGTTATCATTTTTCTCTTGACACGCACGACCGCGGGTGCGGTATCTCGGGACCGCGGGTGCGCTATGCTTTCGGCAGCCCTTTCATTTTCTGAGATTCATCGACTGCGGGTGCGGTCTCTGCAAGGCCGCGGGTGCGGTGATGTTACGAATAAAATCTGCCAAATTACAGTCCATACACCGCGGGTGCGGTGTTTCCTATCACCGTAGGGGCGGTGTGGCTTCGGCCATGCTTCAATTATGCGCCACTATAATCTGAACCCTGTCCTCTTTGTCGAGATCCACTTGAGCTCGATGAACTACTCCCGGATTTCTTAAACTGTTTGCCCTTAGCCTTCAGAAATTCCTTCTTGCCACTACTACTAGATCCACTATCAAATCGAGGAGGAGGTGGTGGGAACTGAATGGCAGTAGGCTGTGGCTGTGACTGTCTCTGCCCCTGAACACCATAAGAAGCTCCTCGCTGCCTGATCAAGCCAGCCTCTGCTCCTTTTGCTCTGTTCAGTGCCTCTGAAAAAGTATTAGGCCGTCCCGTGTTCACCAAAGTAAAGATATCCGGATTCAACCCGTTGATGAACTGATCGTCTACTGCTTCATCGCTTCCTGCCACATGCGGCGCAAATATGAGCAAAGCCGAAAATTTAGCAACATACTCCTCGATGTTCCACTGTCCCTGCCTTAGATTCGCAAATTCAGCCCCTTTGTCTTTTCGGTAGGAGACGGGGAAGAAGCGATGATAGAACTCATCCTTGAAGACTTTCCACGTAATGTCAATGCCTCGGTGCTCCAAGGCTCTCTTCGCAGTCAACCACCAGCTCTTTGCAACCTCTTGCAGCTGATGTCCTATCAATTTCACACGTCGCTCATCAGTATATGCCAAAGACTCAAAAAACATCTCGATATCATCAAGCCAGCTCTCGCACTCTACTGCACTCTCTGTGCCCTTCAGCGTAGGAGGATGGAAAGACTGAAACCTCTTCAGTAAGGTCTCCATCGGCGTAGCGGTGACATCCATCTATGCACCTGATGTGCTACCCTGCTCCGGCTGTGGTATACGTCTAGGCGGCATAAATCTGATTATCAAACTGATTAGTATACCATCAATACCATCTGTCTCAGCCCTCCTCTGATCATATACCTCTGATTGAGAATTGGTTCTGATTCAGGCTTGACAAGTATATGCTGTAAATCAATTCTGATACAATACAACATATACTAGGGAAACAAATAAATCATGCTAGCACATAAAAAATAAGGAAGATGACTCGATCTACCCCGCTCATTCTATTCTATCTCAGTCTACAGAACCTACGGCTCTGATACCACCTGTTGTGGGGACCCGGGCTCTAACTCAATTCTTTTGGGATTCATTGGATCTTTGCTCGAAAATGTGGGTCAAAATTTTGCATTTAACATTAATTCAAATGTATAATTAAAACATAATCTGTCTCTATAATAATTAAACAACATATTGTACTTACAAATCTGTTTCGTACAATCATACACTAGTGTTCAAATACCAACTACAATTATAAGTAGTACAAGTCTAGTAGGAAAACACTAGAAATCTTCAACGCCCGAGATCTCAACGCTATCATCAATCTCTCATCTAGCTCGAGACCCAGATCCTGCCCCACCTGTTGCCATGCACACATACAGACACGACAATAGCCGGATAACTCCGGAGAGAACAAATCCCAGTATAAAACATGTATGCATGCAATGTAATAATCATGTACAAAAGCATAGCATATATCAATTAACATGAATTAAAATCTAAACATGTAAAGGAATACAAATTTGTATTCAACATCTAATTCTTGACTCGATTCGTTTCTAATCTAGGGATCCCGGTGTGAATAAGACGGTCTATCACCTACCCAACCACTCGGGGTGACGGTACGTCTTATTCATAGACTTCGGTCAACTCTGTATCGAGGGGCTACACATAGAGAAAATCTGCTTCTATGCGTCGATACACCGAAACGTCTAGTTTTGGCCGATCTGCCAATATCTCCTATCTCAAGACTTGAATATAAATCAATAAACAAGACATTACATAATCAAATGTAATAACAATCTAGTATGTGATTTAAGGAAACTCGTATCAAATCTGAATCGAGTTGTGCAATCCCGTGACCACATGAATTATACCTCTCTTGTCGAATAGTCGGTGTCGTAGTCGAAATCTCGAACTCAAATGGCCAATACAAATCTGAAATGACAATGTATAAATGTGCTATATCAAAACACAACTCAAACAGATCCTGTACAATTCAAAAATCAGTCTCGGTATAAACCGACGGCATAATGACGTACTTCTTCAATACCGATAACTCAACAACACTAAGCTCAATATCAACAATTCATCATCTAATCAAAACACAGTATCATACTGAAATTATCCCATCTCAACTCAATAAATATGTTGGAAAATCGAAACAGCATCATACGGTGTCTGAAAATCGTTCCGGTAGCAATTCTATTCTCACCATGAGCATAAGAACACATAATCATAATCATATCAGCTTTTCCCCAACATGTGTATTTCGAAACATGCTGAAACTGCAAGAAACTTACTTCCTTTTGTAGCCAATGATGCAAGGATCAATAATCTCTACTCGGATTCAAAATCGGATGCACAAATCTTTCAAAACCAATGTTCTAATCTACCTTGAAGCTTAAGGATTCTTTGGAGGAGGAGCTCGGTTCTTGTATCTGAATCAAAGGGGAGAGGAAGACAACACATCAATATGCATGGCCAAAGACAAGTGTTATCATTTTTCTCTTGACACGCACGACCGCGGGTGCGCTATGCTTTCGGCAGCCCTTTCATTTTCTGAGATTCATCGACTGCGGGTGCGGTCTCTGCAAGGCCGCGGGTGCGGTGATGTTACGAATAAAATCTGCCAAATTACTGTCCATACACCGCGGGTGCGGTGTTTCCTATCACCGTAGGGGCGGTGTGGCTTCGGCCTTGCTTCAATTAAAATTCCATAATTCATGAACTATTTGGTACTTTCATCTTATGACATGCATTCTCATATTCTCCAAGTCGTACTTCAATAAAGATTAATAATCTCGAGCCTTACATTTTTACTCCTCAAGATATGGGTTTGGGTTTCAAAGTTACTATCCCTTCCGGCGATCAAATGCTCACATCCAAAATTTTCAAGAATCTGGAGCTTCGTTTATTCAGGGATGTAGTCCGAGCAGATCTTATCGTCCTTCCTATGCCCGAATTTGATATTATACTTGGGATGGATTGGTTATCAGCAAATGGAGCTTCGATTGATTTTCGTCAGCGATCAATATCTATTAGGCCACCTAGTGGTAAATCTTTCGTCTTCGAAGCAACGAGAAACAAGCAAATGCCGCACATTATCTCCTGTCTATGTGCGAGGAAGCTTATTAAGCGTGGATGTCAAGCTTATCTATCATGTGTCACTACTGCACATGAATCTGTCGGTCAGAAGTTAGAAGATGTTGAAATTGTTAGAGATTTTCCTAGCGTCTTTTCCGAAGATGTTTCAGGCATTTTGCCCGACCGGGATGTGGAATTTTCTATTGATCTAATGCCGGGCACGGTTCCTATATCAAAATCACCTTATCGTCTAGCACCTGCCGAAATGAAAGAGTTGAAAGTTCAAATTCAAGAATGTCTAGACAAGGGTTTATTTCGCCCTAGTTACTCTCCATGGGGCGCTCCGGTACTAGTTGTGAAAAATAAAAATGGTAGCATGCGTCTTTGCATTGATTATCGAGAGCTTAACAGCGTCACTGCCAAAAATAAGTATCCACTTCCAAGAACTGAAGATTTGTTTGATCAGTTGCAAGGAGCATCGATATTTTCTAAGATGGATCTTCGATCTGGATACCATCAATTGAAAGTTAAAGAGTCTGATGTTCACAAGACAACATTTCGCACGAGATATGGGCACTATGAGTTTATGGTCATGCCATTCGGGTTGACCAATGCGCCAGCGATCTTCATGGATCTCATGAATCGCGTATTTCAGTCGTATCTAGATCAGTTTATTATTGTCTTCATTGATGACATATTGATCTATTCCAAGAGCAGAGAGGAGCATAACCGCATTTGAGGACCGCACTGCAAGTACTGCAAGACAGAAAACTCTATGCAAAGTTCAGCAAGTGCGAGTTTTGGCTTGATAGAGTGGCATTCTTAGGCCACATCATTTCCAGTGGTGGAGTAGAAATTGATCCAAGCAAAGTGGAAGCAGTGAAAGAGTTGCCAATACCAAAAAGTTTCACCGAGATTCGCAGTTTCTTGGGGCTAGCTGGATATTATCGCAAGTTTATACAAGGATTCTCATCTATAGCGGTACCTATGACCGCCTTGACAAAGAAAAATGCAAAATTTATTTGGGGACCCGAGTGTCAGGAAAGTTTTGACAAGTTGAAGCAAGCCTTGATATCAGCATCAATGTTATCTATGCCATCGGGACAAGGGGAGTATGTTTTTTATACCGACGCTTCTAAACTTGGTTTGGGTGCAGTTTTGATGCAAAACGACCGATTTATCGCTTATGCATCAAGACATTTGAAAATTCATGAAAAGACCTACCCTACTCATGATCTTGAGCTTGCAGCAGTAGTCTTTGCACTAAAAATTTTGAGACACTACCTTTATGGGGAGAAGTGCAATATATTAACTGATCATAAAAGTTTGAAATAATTCTTTACCCAAAAGGAGTTGAATATGAGACATCGCAGATGGCTTGAGTTAGTGAAGGACTATGATTGTGACATTAGCTACCATCCGAGAAAAGCTAATGTAGTGGCTTACGCGTTGAGTAGAAAGGCAGCAGTTATCACTCCAAAAACCGTTGCAGTCCGAGTTACAATGGTTTGAGCTTAAAGTATATGCTAGGTGCGAGGCCCCAAATCTTGCCACACTATCAGTCCAGTCGACTTTGAGAGATAGAATTCGAGATGGACAGTCCACTGATGAGCAGTTGCAAAAGTGGAGAGCTAGAGATGAAGCCAAGGGCCGGAATTTATATTCAGTGGTGGATGGTTTAGTCCGTTATCAAGATCGCCTATGGGTTCCTAGTGACGATTCCTTGAGAGATCTTATTATGAAGGAAGCCCATGACACACCTTACTCCATCCATCCGGGAAGTACGAAGATGTACAAAGATTTGCAGTTGTTATATTGGTGGCCAGGCATGAAGAGAGACATTCTGAGATTTATATCCGAATGTTTGACTTGTCAGTTAGTCAAAGCAGAGCATCAAAGACCAGCGGGAAAGTTGAAGCCACTCCCTATTCCCGAGTGGAAATAGGAGAATATCACCATGGAATTTGTTGTGGGATTGCCAAAGACTGTTAAGGGATTGAATGCCATTTGGTTGATAGTCGATCGTCTTACGAAATCAGCGCATTTTCTACCTATTAAGACGACATTCACCATGATTCAGTATGTCGACTTGCATATTCGAGAGATAGTTCGGCTGCATGGGATTTCTGTATCCATCGTTTCTGATAGGGATCCGAGATTCACGTCATCTTTTTGGAAAAGTCTGCATGCAGCGATGGGGACCAAGCTACTATTAAGTATAGCATTCCATCCTCAAACCGATGGTCGGTAAGAAAGAGTTATACAGATTTTGGAAGATCTACTGCGAGCTTGCGTTATTGATTTCCAAGGCAGTTGAGAACCAAAGTTACCTCTAGTGGAGTTTACTTACAATAACAGTTTCCAATCATCAATCGGAATGGCTCCTTTTGAGGCACGTTATGGAAGGAAATGTAGATCTCCTATTCATTGGGACGAGGTTGGGGAAATAGAGATATTGGTCAGGATGTGATTGAAGAGACTGCCGCGCTTGTAGTCAAAATTCGTGATAGAATGAAGACTGCACAAAGCCGACAAAAGAGTTATACGGACAAAAGACGAAGGGACTTAGAGTTTGCAGTGGGCGATCATGTATTCGTAAAAATAGCACCCATGAAGGGTGTTATGCGCTTTGGCAAGAAGGGCAAGCTAAGTCCAAGATTTATTGGCCCAGTCGAGATTTTGGAGAGAATTGGGACACTAGCCTATAGAGTGGCGTTGCCACCAGCGCTTTCAGGAGTTCACAATGTGTTCCATATTTCAATGCTGCCGAAGGACATGTCGAATCCGTTACATGTGCTTAATTATGAACCACTCCAACTAACTCCAAAGATGACATATGAGGAAAGACCTGTCCAGATCTTAGCAAGGCAAGAAAGAAGATTGCGAAACAAAGTCATTCCAATGGTCAAGGTCAAGTGGCTGAATCACTCGGAAGAGGAAGCTACTTGGGAAACCGAGAGGGACTTGAAGAGTCGCTATCCTGATCTATTCGGTAAGTACTAATTTCGAGGACGAAATTTTATTTAAGGGGGGAGGAATTGTAAGGTCCAAAATTAAGACGACGTAATCCAACTGCATGCAAATCTAGGAAATAGTGAAAAATGAGTAATTAACTGGTTTTAATTGCTATTTGATTATGCGACATACATGCTTACATGTTAAATATGATTTTATTATCATCATGCATAAAATTGCATTTTTAGGGATACTAAAGTTACGATCGAGGAACGGGGACCGAGGACTGAAAAACGTAAAATGTTTTTGTTAAATAATTATTTTTTAATTATTTAAAATATGGTTGATGCTTTTTAGTATTTTTTAAAAAAATAAGGAGGTTTTGAGGTGATTTTATACGCCGGGACGTAAATTTTAGCGATGTTTGTTTTTCAACTAAAATACGAGCTTTTGGAAACCCGGCTAATAAATTCACGCATTTAATTAAACAAAAACCTTGTTGATATTTTATTAAATAATAATTAAAACTAATGAGCTTAATTTAAAGGCTTAATATGCCTAAAATCCTTGAGGTTTTGATTAATTAATATTTAAAGTGGGAAATTTATCAAAACCCGACACTTTGCACCAAGGAAAAATCGGCCACTCACTTTCAAATTCTGAAAACTCTCCCTCACCCCTCTCCACAATACACACGATAGCACACACATCAAATTTTGGAAGAAGAAGTTTCGGTTTTGCAAGGGTAGCTTCCTAGCCATCGTCTCCTCATCCCGTTCTTCGTCGTCAACGGATTTTCGTGCGTATATAACGCAAAGGCATGCCATACATCTCCTTTTCTCATCCATCATATCATATTATAGTTTTAATTAATGTATGCATGAAGAACAAGTTTTATTTTTCAGAAATTTTCGGATTATTGCATGCACTCTTGAGGAAACATGATATTTGATGCAAATTCATAAATTTTTTATGAAAAAGGGGGCTGCCATGAACTTATGTTGGAACCAGTTATGTTTATACATGATATAAAGTCACAAGCACTCACCCTTAACCCCAAAGTCGAAGAAAAAAAAGGGGCAAGCCAATTTTAGAAACCGAAAGTTGTTGTCATGGGGTAAGGGCGAACGGGTTCCTTGTTGTGAAGGCTGGGGAGTCACGTCTTGGGGCCAGGGCTTGGTCAGGGGATGGTTCAGTCGTAGGGAGGGTCCTAGCTAGGCTAGGGCTCGACCTAAGGGGGCTTGGGAGGAGTCCTTGGCTGCAAGGACTCCCTCCCGAGAATTTGTCCAGGAGGTTGCGCAGGGTTGGCGCTGCTTCTAGGGGTTCACGGCTCGGTTTGTGGTTCAAGGGCTGGGCTAAGGTGTTGCACTAGAGTCCTAGGAGGGTGAACAGGTGGTTGGTTCAGGGGCTGGGCTCGCTGGTAAGGGGTTGGGACGTAAATCGTAGAGTCCATGTATCATGAAACTCTCGGCCAGATTATGGGCAGTAGAGGGGGTCTTTGTTTTTGGCTTTAGGATGGATTTCTTGGTGCTCTAAGGGTCAAGTAGGTTAATTTAGGATGTTGGTCAAGTTCTGGATCGACATGGTTCGGGGGTAACTCGTGAAAATCGAAAGTTGGCTCGGGGTCGAAGTTTAGGTGTCAATTAGGGTTTTTAAATAAAGAAAAATTGGAAAAACAGCTCACGGGGGTCGAGTCATGGTCCATAAGGGCTAAAATAATATAAGAAGACTAAATTTAGAATTTAGGATTTTTATATTAAAGTTTGGGATTTTTCGGGATTAAAACACCGTCAAAACAATTAATTAAAGATAAATGAAAAAGTCTAATATTTAAGATAAATAAAATTATGGAAAAATTAATGTAAGCTTAAATAACTATTTGGGACATGTTAAAGACATGAAATCAAGAAAGAAAAATAAAAATCGAAAAATGTCTAGTCCATTGGTTAAACGGTATTTTTACACCTAAAAATTAACAAACGTCATGGCAGTGCCCTAAATGCTATTTTTATGATATTATGATTATTTTTAAATTTTTATGAAATTTTCACGATTAAAATATGATTTTTAAATGTCTAAGGGATTTTTATGATTTAAGGAAGACATTTAAAAAACATGTTGCATGCTCTGTTTCAAAAACAAAATTGTTATGTTATGCATGATTTTATAAAGTGATGTTTATGTAAAACGTTGAAAAAAGTGAAGTACTTGTGACTAATTCGTTAATGATGGGGATATCGTGATGGTGATGGTCCCAGTGGGAGCCCGACGATCGTGTTTCCATCATTGCGAATATGTGGTAACGGTTATGTGGTAACGGATTTGTGGTAACGGTAAGAATGAGAATATCGTGAGGGGAAAAGGCCCCAGAGAGAGCCCATTTAAGGGAAAAGGCCCCAGAGGGAACCCCGACGATCGTATTTCTATTCGAAAATTGATAGGTCAGGGCCCAGTTGACCGGTGAGAGTGTTGCTGGTGTCCCCCGCCGCCCAGTACTGTGGTTACATGTAGACGGATCCATTGACTCTTGAGGTTTATGTCATGATCAGGAAAGTAACAATTAACGATCTGAATTCAACAAAGGAAAAGGAAAAGGAAAATGTTTATGATCATGTTAAAATGTTTTTATGTCATGATAAGAAGAAAATAAAGGAAAAAGATTTAAGGGTTTTTTATGCATGTCATGAAATGTTATTTTCACCTAAAAGTATTTTCACTATTGCATGCGATTTTATACGTATTATTTGTTATAAAAATTATGGTGTGTTGAGTCTTTAGACTCACTAGGTGTGATGGATGCAGGTGAGGTTGAGGGAGGACTTGACGGATGATTGGACTGGACTGATGGTGCACACAACCCGAGGACCAGGGCTTCTATTTTCCGCATTTACGATTATGACTTATGAATTATGTTAAAGATTTTAAGACTATTTATTTATGCTTTTTGAGAGATTTTTGAGAGGTTTAGTATGGGCTATACTTTTCAAATTTATTGCTTCTTAGGTTTGGTAAAACATGCGACGATTTCATTTTATGACTATTTCACTTGATTTTTAAAATGCTAGTTGGGTGATGTTTTATTTTAAAGGGTAAAATATTTTATAAAAAATATTTTCATGAGGGTTATGTATATGGCCGAAAATTGAGTGTTTTAAAAAAAATTCTAGTACTTTTAAAGCAATAAAAAGGACATGACGTTTCAATAAAGCAGACCAATGATGCACAGTTGACGGAGATGAGAGCCAGAGCAGACGAGAGAGGTAATTCAGAGTTTGAGATGAATAAAGATGGTTTGATGACATTCAGAGGCCGTATATGCATTCCTACTCGTGATGATATTCGGCGAGTCATCTTGACAGAGGAACATACCACGCCATAATCGATACATCCAGGTAATACCAAGATGTATCAGGATCTTTGAAGACTCTATTGGTGGCCAGGTATGAAGAAGGATATTTCCATGTTTATTTCTCAATATCTAACTTGTCAGCAGGTGAAAATCGAATGCCAGAAACCTGCTAGGACATTGCAGTCATTTCTGATTCCTCAATGGAAATGAGAGCACATTACAATGGACTTGGTGATTGGTCTTCCCAGAACGCAGAAAGGCTATAACTCTATTTGAGTTATTGTTGATCGGTTGACCAATTCAGCGCATTTTCTCCCAGTCAAGACAACGTATTCCATGAACCAATATGCCGAAGAGTACATAGCAGAGATTGTCAAACTTCGTGGTGTTCAAGTGTCGATCGTGTCTGATCGTGACCCTGGATTTACTTCAGAGTTTTGGAAGATTTTACACAGAGCCTTGGGTACACGGTTAGCATTCAGTACAGCATATCATCCCCAGAGCGACGGTCAATCGGAGAGAGTTATTCAGATTTTGGAGGATATGCTCAGAGCTTGTACTATTGACTATCCTGGTAGCTGGGATTCCAAATTGCCTCTTGTTGAGTTCACGCACAATAATAGCTACCAGGCGACGATTGGCATGGCACAGTATGAAGCACTTTATGGCAGAAAATGTAGATCCCCCTTATATTGGGACGAGATTGGTGAGAGAAAGATGTTGGGTCCAGAGTTGGTCCAACAGACAGCTGATGTTGTTGCTGTTATTCAAGAAAGGATGAAGACAGCACAGTCAAGACAGAAGAGTTATGCTGATGTAAGACGGATTGCAGTTTGAGGTTGGCGATCACGTGTTCTTGAAGATTGCACCTCTTAAAGGTGTGATGCGGTTTGGCAAAAAGGAAAGTTGAGTCCAAGATTTTTTGGCCCATTTGAGATCTTGAACAGAGTCGGTGATCGAGCTTACAGGTTAGCCCTACCGCCAGATCTTGATAGAGTTCATAATGTTTTTCATGTCTTCATGCTCAGGAAGTATATTGCGAATCCTTCCCATGTTCTTCGTCACGAGCCATTGGATTCGAATTTAACGTACCAAGAGATTCTAGTCCAGATTCTGGATCACAAAGTTAAAGTATTGATAAATAAAGAGATCGGCATTGTTAAAGTCCTTTGGAGGAATCAATTGATTGAAGAAGCCATGTAGGAACCAGAAGATGAGATGAGAGAAAAGTATCCTGAGTTATTTTCGCAATGACGTCTATTTTGGGGACGAAATTTCTTTAAGGAGTGGAGATTGTAATATCCAAGCTTGGTGAACGGTACAGTTTAAGATTTCATATGTTTATGGACTACTTGGTCAAGTTTAACTATAGTTTTGATGTTAAGAATTTTGAGTTATTATTTATAGTATTGTTGATTATAGATGATGTGTAGTTATATTGTAGCGACGTTACGATTAAATTCATGATAATTTGTATGTTGAGCCAATTGGTATGAGGCCAATCGGAGTGGTTAGATAAGACATAGATGTGCAACTTTCATGTTGAGAATGTTGCCAAAATATGAGGAGAAGCGACGTTGTGATTCGATTCTAGTTGCAAAGTATATTGTTGGCTTCAGAGGACACTGCACCCGCGCCAGAAAAGTTACCGCACCCGCGGTGATTGGACAGTATGGCTATCGCACCCGCGGTAGAGAACTCAGCGCACCCGCGGTCGTTTCTTTCGGATTTTTGGATGTGGTTCAGCCTACGTAGCATACCCGCGGTGCAAGGACTATCACACCTGCAGTGCATGAACAGTGTAGTCGTGTTTTGATGTTTTAAGTGATTAAATGCAAGTTTTTGCTGATATTTCCCTCATTCTTCTCCATTCTTCTCGGTTCTTCAGTTCAAGGGGGAGCTAGGGTTCTCATTTCTTTCTTTTGTTCCTTTGATTCAAGCTTCTAGTTGGGTTATTGAAGTGAGAGAAAGATCATTTTGGATTTAAGGAGTTAAGGTAATCTTGTGGTTTTCGTTATTTTTGGATTGTAATATTTGGAAAATTATGGAATTTATGATTGTGTTGGTTTTATGGGTTTTATGGTATGGTTATTTGATTATTAAGTTGTTGATGCTTCAACACATGGTTTATTGTTGTAGGATTTATACCAAGAGATTAGAATCAAGCTTTCCATTTGTAGTAAGTGGAATTCATCTCATGTGCTCACATGAAGTATATAAATGTATTGTATTTCAATGGTTTTAACATGCTAATCCCTTCCACTTGATTCATGTTATGTATGAATACACTTTGTTGTATATTAGAGGCTTTTATATGTCTCAATTATATAAAAGGGAATGCAAATGAAAAGAGTATTCAAAGTGCTTGTTTTAATGTCCAAGAGGGAGTTCAAATGATTAATTGGATTGATAAATAGATAGTCAGAGATTGCATTCAATTAGTTGATCAACGACTAAGGATTATATCCCAACAGAGTAATCGATTTATACCGATGGGATATAGGTACAGAGACAGAGATACTATTTAGATATCAATCCACCGGAGAAAAGATAGAAGGAAGAAAGATATTTTGTTAGCATTTTGACATGATCAAAATGATATTTTGTATTTTGATACAACACTGTATTGATCATGTATATAATTTTGACTGTATATATATTGAAAATATATTTATGTCAAGAAATTTTTAAATCCTTCTTTCCTTTAAGTAAATTTTAAAATTCCGCTATTATTTTATGAAATCACTCAAGGGCGTTACAAGCTCCCTCCCACCATAGGGATGCGTCATACCTCAGCATATAAGATGCACAGCTGACCCGGTCGCCATCCCTCATCTCCAGATACTTAAAATGTAGCTCCAAAGACCGAATCCAACCCTCCGCCACAAAAGGATCAATGGTATCCCTGAACTCCTTTAGGTTGAGCCATCTGAACTGCTCGTAAATTTATGTCTGAAGCCTGCTGCGCCTGCTCCACAAGCCTAGCAATACCCTCAAGTACATGGGCAGCTGCATCCCCTGGCGGTGGTGGTGGTGGTGGTTGTGGTGGAGGTGGGCCTTTGCCGCTTCCTGAAGTATCATCCTAACGATCTGTACTGGGGGCGCATCTGGGAGGCATGATATCTAAATACAGTCCAAATTCTAAACATAACTCATCATGAAATTTAATCTAGTTTTCAAAACATTTTAATCCTTAAACCATGAAAGCAGCTAAACATGTACTGTATATAGCTATAAAGAACTAATCATGCAAACATGTAGGTGATAGTATTAAAACATTTAAAACACGTAAATTTACAGACTTGAGGCTTGAAGGCTGAGCTGTAGAAGCTGGCACTGGCACAACCCTATACAGGACACTTGCTCTGATACCAACTGAAACATCTACTAAACGTCTAATAAATAATTTTTTATCACATAATCGAAACTTAATTTAAATGCATGCATGCAATACTGCAGAAAATTCACATTTTTAAATTAATAGTAATCAACTAACATGTAAAAATAGTGCAGTTAAAATAATGAGAAAACGTCAACCCGAAGCTTACGTTTTAAACATAAAACATATATGAACACTACAAGAAAATGCCATATGACAACGGTTTTTAACCGTTGTCATAGCCATTTTAAAACTGTTGTTAAACCTAGTGTTGTTAAATGGTCCGCTCAAAGACAACGTTTTTTCACCGTTGTCGTAGCTACAATTTGCGATGGTTTTTAAAACCGTCGCAAATGAAAAAGTGTTGTCGAAACTACAATTTGCGATGGTTTGGACAACCGTCGCAAAAGATATTTGCGACGGTCAGCATATAGCCACCGTCGTTAATTAGCGACTGTTCAAAACCCCGTCGTTAAATTTAGCGACGGTATTCATGTGCAAAACCGTCTCTATTTAGCGACAGTTTATACATTCCGTTGCTAATATTTTAGGTAAAATAAAAAAATTTAAGAATTTAATAAATCTGTGTTTTGAATTGGTACAATCGTGT
The DNA here is from genome assembly GCF_022965805.1 of Primulina eburnea. Lineage (NCBI taxonomy): Eukaryota > Viridiplantae > Streptophyta > Magnoliopsida > Lamiales > Gesneriaceae > Primulina > Primulina eburnea. The sequence continues at coordinate 8,616,230 of NC_133118.1, read as the reverse complement.
AAGAGATAAAAAAATTTAAAAGTTGTGAAGTGATAAAATCGTGTAAGAGATAAATTTTAATTGTTTTGAAGTGGTAAAAAAATCGTGTAAGAGATAAAAAAATTTAAGTGTTGTAAAGTGGTAAAATCGTGTAAGAGATAAAAAATTTAAGTGTTGTGAAGTTGTAAAATCGTGTAAGTGAGAAAAAATTTAATTGTTGTGAAGTGATTTGGAAGAAATTGAAGCAAATTTGCATTTATTTATAGAGAGTGGTGAAAGAAAATGGGGGGAAGGTTAGGTGGGAACAAATTTTTTTGAAAATGACGACGGTTTTACACACACCGTCGCGAAATTAAAGTACATAAATATCCAAAAATCACCTATCTCAAAACATGATGTGCGGAAAAATATAGTCCTCGGGTTCGTGTGCGCACATCCAACTCTACCTACTCAGTCTTCGGCACCTCCAATCTCCTAATAAACATAATCACCTGCATCATTCATACCTAGTTAGTCTAAAGATTCAACACACCTGTAACATAATAGCAAATACATATACATAGCAGGAAATAGTGAAAAGTACTGTAATAAAGTTACGTTTCAAGATCTTATAAAACCGTAGGCATAATCGTGACATGTCAAAGCATAAGCATTAACATAACATATCTCAACATATTAACATATACGTGTTCGTTTTTCTTAATTTGAATTTTGTTGATTAGCTGTAATTTTCGTATCATCGTATTAGGCGATGGATCCATCTACGTGTAACCGAGGTACCCGACGGCAGGGACATCAGCGACAATATTATCCATCCAATGAGCCTTGGCTTTACATATCATCGTATTGACGTTTTCGTATTAGTCACAACCAACTCCATTCCTTCAAAAACATGTCATCGTATTCGTCACTTATAAAATCATGCGTATACGTAAATTTTGATTAAAATCAAGCATGCAATGTAAAAAGTCATATTGTGATAACAAAAAAACATTTAAAACATGTCAAATCGTGTTTAGTACGCTGCCAAGGCTACTAACTCGACCCGAAGGTGACCACGCTTAAATCAAAATTCAAAGATTCCCAATCAAGCCTCATATGATCCAATCTAATCCTCAGTAAACCTGGTCATAACAACGTATCAACATCCTAATGAGACAATAGCTGTGGGGACCCGGACGCTAATCAGGTTCTTAATCATCATTGGGACTAATTAATCAATTATAAAACAGGGTCTAAATTTTTTTTTTAAAATGCGGAACGTAGTGAAATCAAACTAATATACATATCAGTATAAAATACAATACAAGTCCTGTACTGCATGCATTCAAACTAAACTAAGGTTTAACAACTAATGTCAAGTGTTCAAACCCTATTATACATCATAATCAAAGTCCGTAGTCTCCACTCTAATCACGATCTCTCTCTTCATCTCCTGGACCCTGATCCTGCCCCACCTGTTGTCATGTACACATACAAACAAGACAACAGCCGGATAACTCCGGTGAGAATAAATCTCAGTATAAATCAACGAAACATGCAATAATATAAACAAATATAAAGCATGTAATCAAGTAAAAGATATATGTATCAAAATCTGAAACATAAACAATCATATACTGTCGACAATGCTCATAATTCTATCATTCATACTAGACTCAATCCTAGTCTAGGGATCCCGGTTTCCAAATGTGGTGTTCCGATATCGAAGTCCGTAATAGAAGGAACTCTGATCCTATTACTCGATATAACCAAATATATTGTTCCTATATCGAATTCCGTAATAGAAGAATTCCAATCCTATTTACTCGATATAACCAAACATCCGGTGTCCTGACCTAACCGTCATGGACTGTAGCTCTACCGCTAATATCCTATCTTGAGACATCGTGCAATGTGCCCGTAGCGATCCCGCCACTGTCAGGTACTTCCGTCCCAAGATTTCTACACTATCCTGTGACATCGTGCAATGTGCCCGTGGCGATCCCACCACTATCAGGCACTTCTGTCACAAGATTACTCGTCTAATACCTGCTATCTATAATTCAAGAGAACAAGTACATCAGTCAAATCAATGCAAATATCAATGCAATAAAATAAAGTATGTGATTTAGGGAAACTCAAGTCTAAACCGACTCAAGTCGATCTCCCAATACCACATTGACTTATACCTTTCTTTCGTCGATTTCTGGCTTAGTCGAAGTCCTGAATTCACAGTCTGTCTGGCAATGACAATATCAATAATCTCATGTCAATATATCTTTCAAATCAATAACAATCTGAACAATCTGGATTTAATTCAAAATCAACGGCATAACGGTACAATTTCAATATCTCCGTCAATACCATATCCTCAGATCACAGTTATAATCCATAACCCATATCCAATACAATTCGTAATCCAATCACAATTCAAATATGTCTGTTATAAATCAATATACCCTAAAAAATCATAACAATTCCATAATCAATCCGTTTCTTAATCTGACTTCGATTCTATGATGTCTAATATGTCAAGAACAACATATTTGAGTTCCATTCAATTCTGACAATATCATACTTCCAAAACATGTCAAAACGTAGTAAAACTTACGTCCAGTTGTAGCCTACGTTGATAGGAACACAGTACCGAAGTCGGATTACAATTCAGACGGACGGATTTCTCAGAAAAGGCGTAAGGATTTTAAACACCTAAATAGGGACTTTTCTCGATTCTTCTTTCTTCCCTTTTCTACTGAACCAACGTATATATGTATATATATCCTAGTTGCTCGGTTAATGATACGTGTTAACTTTTCATACAATTCGGGCGGCGCTCGGGCGGTCATTTCTTACCGCTCGAGCGCCACTAGTTCTGTCCAAAACTTGTACCCTTTATATGTAATCTTATTCCGTGTCCCGATTAATCCTTTCATAATCATATCAATTATAAATCAACAATTACCGATTACTAGGATTAAATTTCCGGGCATTACAATAGCGCTAAAAACAAAAGCCCCTCAAACAGACTAGCGCCTAGGCGCTGAAATTGTGGTGTTGCGGCGCTTAGTTAGCGCATAGGCGCCCGGCATTAGCGCTGCGGCACTACATGTTCTAGCTCAAGGCGCTGCGGCGCCAAAAGGGAAGTGCCAAGGAACTAATCCTGCGACAGAAAAACGTCCAAACCCATCCAAGCTAATTAAATCGCTCGAAAACGTTGATAACTTCGCGTAGGACGAGCACCGGAGAAAAAGGGGAAGACTTCTATTGAAAACCTTGAGGAAAAACAATATGGCTGCTGAATCTTTTGAATGGGAGGCTGCTGAAAGGGGAGGGGCGGCCGAGTGCTTTGAGGGTAGGGTTAGGTTAAGGGGTGTTTAGGTTAAATAATGATACATTAATTGTGGGGACCCGAACTTAATTCAATTCTTAATCACTTGCTGGGAATAATTAATCAATTAAAATAAACAGGGTCTAATTTATTTTTTTTTAAAACATGAGAGTACGCAGCATATGAAATAAGTCTTATATCATTTACAAGATCACTAATCAGATCTAAGTACAAGTCTTGTACAACAAGAAATCATAATAACTATTGTTTCTTCACTACATTTCAGGTGATATAACAGATATATTCCTAAGTCCGGATCTCCACGCTAACTCTCTTCTCTCATCCTCTTCTTGACCCTGATCCAGCCCCACCTGTTGTCATGCACACATACAAAACAAGACAACAGCCGGATAGCTCCGGTGAGAATTACATCCCAGTATAAACAATGTAAACATGCAATCATATAAAAGCATATACAAAAGCATATAAGAAATATTCATAACATGTATCAAATCAGAAACATAAATCAATATCAAACAATGAATCACACTCAGACTCAGACTCGAATCAAACAACGCGTCGTCTCAGACTCGACTCAACTCTAACCTAGGGATCTCAATGTTTGGATAATGATAAATATACCAAATCTCAGTCGATAGGAATGAATCAATCCCTAAACGACATCGATATAATTTCATATATCCAATGTCTGGGCGAAACAGCCGCAGAATTGAGGAATCACTCAAGAATTAAGCGAATCAGCCAATAACTAGACGAATCAGCCAGTAATCAAGCGAATCAGCTAAAGTTTAGACGAATCAGTCGATAATTACACGAATCAACCGGTGCCTAGGCGAATCAGCCGGTGCCTAGGCGAATCAGCCATTGGCTAAACGAATCAGTAGTCAATACATGCAGTGGCTATAAATCAATAGACTACAAACATCAATTTCAACAATTACAAATATCAATGCAATAAAAAAAGTATGTGATTTAGGGAAACTCGAGTCAAACCTCACTCGAGTTGTGCAATCCCAACACAACATTAGTTTATACCTTTCTTTCTGATATTCTGACTCTGTCGAAGTCTCGAACTCAAAGCCTGTCAATACTCAATCTGACAATAACAATATCGAGGGTATGGTATCAATACACCACTCAATCAATACTGGATATAATCAGAATTTAATCAAATTCTGTTTCAACAACATAACGACATAATCTCTATATATCCAGCCATATCATATCAGTCAGATATTAATTCCAACATCTCTTATCAATAACAACTCAATTCTGATATCAAATCGACTCCAAACTACTCTGAAAATCATAACAATTCCATATGGTATTTGTTCTTCAGTCCGGTTTCGATTATACGATGTCTAACATGACAAGAACATCAAATATGAATCCTATCAGATTCTGACAGTACCATAATTTCAAAACATATCAAAACGTAGCAAAACTTACGTCAAGTTGTAGCCTACGTCGATAGGAACACAATACCGAAGTCGGATTCAAAATCGGACGGGCGGATTTCTCACAAAAGACGTAAGGATTTTCAATCCTTTTTCAGAAACCTTTTCTCGATTTTTCTTTTTGTTTCCTTGATTCTGAACAATGAAGGATTCGTGTATATATATATATATACATCCACGTACATGCAAGAGGACGAGTGGCTCATTCAGCCTATTACACGTCTCGCGCATATATATATATATATATACATCCACGTACATGCAAGAGGACGAGTGGCTCATTCAGCCTATTACACGTCTCGCACATATGCGCGACATCATCGGCGCATATGCGCGAGACCTACTGGTCTCGTTGCTCGGCTTCTCGGCAGCTCGCGCATATGCGCGCCCCATCGCCGCGCATATGCGCGAGACCTACTGTCTCGTGCCCAAATACACTCGCGCATATGCGCGGCTCACTCGACGCATATGCGCCAACCCCACTGGACCTATCGTGCATGTGCGTGCTTTATGTTGCGCATATGCACGCAAGGTTCGATCTTGGCTCCTTGGTTTCTGCACAGCTCGCGCATATGCGCGCCTACTCTTCGCACATATGCGCGAGACCTTCGGCTCTCGCACCAACAATCTCACATGTACACTTTCCATTCGTGTCTCGGTTAGCCCTTTCATAATCATCTAGATTAAAAATCAATAATCGTAATTTAATACGATATTAAATCTTGGGCATTACATTTCTCCCCCCTAAGATACGATTTCGTCCTCGAAATCACAAGTATTCAATCACATTAATAGGGAGTATATACATAAACTGTATAAGAAATTTACATCATCGAAACAACTCTGGGAATTCTTGTCTCATATCTGATTGAACCACATGTGAATCATCTGACATGTACTTCTGTCATAACACTACATGAAAGCCATCATATATTCCAGACACTGAAGGCGGTAAGGCTAGTCGATAGGCACGATCTCCTATCTTTTCAAAAATCTCATACGGCCGAATATCTCGTAGGGATAGTTTCCCTTTCTTGTCAAATCTGACAACTCATCTGAAAGGTGAAATTTTTCAAAAATACTTGGTCTCCAGCCTCAAATACCCAAAGTCGTCGTCAGACATTGGCATATTTGACTTTTCTGTCTGGGGCTGCCTTCATTCTCTTTTGAATCAACTTCACCTTTTCAGTCCTATCTCTGATCATGCCAGGTCCGATCTCAGGAACCTCAGAGATATCATCCTAATAAAGAGGGAATCAATATTTCTTTCCGTACAACGCTTCAAAAGGAGCCATCTCAATACTAGTTTGATAGCTGTTGTTGTACGAAAACTCACAAATGACAATAAATCATGTCAACTAGTGCTAAAATCCAGCACTACAGTTCCTAGAATACAGTATCCGGATAGTTCGCTCCAATTATCCGTCAATCTATAGACGATATGTGAAAGAGTTTATGGTATATTCTGCCAAAAATACAAAATCAATCGAAAATCATAGTATGATATAGTCAATTTTGGCATTCAGTGCAGTCTAATCACTCTTCTAACATAACTCTTGATCGTCTGATCTTATCGGTACATCATCATGTACAACATCATATATGCGTATTCGAGCATTCTATCAATTACAACATGCTTATCCGGGGAAAAGGTGTAAGATGTGAGTATTTTTTGAAATGCTCCGCAAGAGGGGCCGATCAAATACAGAAACAACATAATATAGAGAAATATAATGTTTGACAGTGATGTGTCACAGAATGCGTTGCAACAGAACATAAGAAAAATGTTTGAAATTCTTGAATCATGGCAGATATAGAACAAAAACATATATGTATAGGATTGAAATTCATCTTATTTTCAATCATTTACTGATAAGTCGCTAATTATTAATAAATACACTATTGAATGATGTCATAGAACGGTTATTATAACACCGTATCCGTGTCATATATGGTCATATTTTCGAAAATATCTTACCACTTATGATTTAAATCATAACAATGCCATTAAATTTATGAACATGTTGGTAAAGAAACATAAAATGTATCGAATCAAGAATAGAAGAAAAATAATAAGGATTTGAATGAGACATATCGTGATCGATCGATTTTAAACGTTCATATTCTTTTTTAAAATGAAAATTCCACTTATAGTGTTTGGTAAAAAAATATATGAATAAACTTGCTGCATATTAAAATTTATGATTCTTGTTGCTAAATCACCCGAAATAGCACATGTAATATGAAAATATTAATTTTGTGAGGCGTCAAATCATCTTATCCTAAACACACGTCCAATCTGGACAATAAGTATATCATTATGACGTTTAGAAAAAGTATTTATGAAATCATAAATTATAGACAAAAAACAAAATTATCTTATTATTATAATTAAATATTTAGAAAATATTATATAAATCAAATATAATCTTTTGATCTTTGAGTGTTTGTTGTATGTCAGGTATAATTATTATTATTATTATTTTTTGTTAAGTTTTTTTTTTAGAGTGGTAAATGATTCTTTCTAAGTTCAAAGTCCAAAATTATGTTTTCTGTAATCCATCAATAAGGTTGAAGGAGACTAAGAATCCATTTAAATTGTTTTTTCTTTTTTAAAATAACGATAAATCTAGGTAATTTGGGTCAACATACTCTTTATGAATGTCATTAAATCAATTGGAATGTTAAAAATATTTCAAAATTTGAAGCCAATTTCCTAACAATAAGAGAATTGAAGAAATCAATGGAATGTTAACAATATTCCATAATATAATATAATATAATATATGTAATAAATAATAAGATTGGTCGATGATTACAGATCTTAAATTGACTACAATTACGGTAATAAAATATATAACGGGCGGTGTGTCTATATAAACCAATAAATGTTAATATTAATTCTAACAACCAAAGGCTAAAGAAAATGGATGTGGAGACATCTTGTTTATGGCTTGGCTGCCAGACTCCTAAATGTTGTGGCAGAGGTACTAATCGAAACATTTATACATTCTATTATTTGTTTTAAAAAAATATTTATACATTAAGGTAGTAAATGTAGAAACTATCATTTCATATATATATATATATATATAGATATATTGAGTTGGAGAAATTTTTACTAAAAGTCGTTCTTCGTCAAACCGTCTTAAATTTGAGATCTTAATTAGTTATGTCATACTAGCTACATACCATCGGCAATTTTTATTGGAATATAATGAAAAATACTGTTATATACGTACAGGGCACAAATACATGTGGCCTGAATTAGTAGGGATGGATGGGCAGAAAGCAAAGGCCATAATCGAGAGAGAGAACCCGTTGGTGTATGTGGATTTTGTGAGGAAAGGATATGCATGGTTGGCTGATTTTTGCTGCAACCGTGTGTATGTCTTCCTTGATGAAAATCTCAAAGTTGCATCTGAACCCTCCATTCCGATAATTGGATGATCGATTCCTATTACTAATATTAATATATCGATCTAGAATAAAAATATATTAATGAAATGTTATAAATAAAAATGTCGTATTTCCTATACATTTTTTTTATTTTTCCTATCTCGATTATTTTTTTACTACTTTTATCGTTAATTTTATAGTTAATAAATATATTTATAATAATAAAGCATATATAAATTTATCCCAATAAAATTTTTCATCTAAAAACATGAATCGAGCCCTAACAAGACGAACGAGTAAAATTACGGCAAATATAACTGACTCATAATAATCAATTAAAATACGAGGAAACACAATAAAATGAAATGCAATGCGTGAAAGGTAAAAACAGAACAATGTATACCAAACAGAGTCCAAATGAATCGAATAAACAACTGTAACAATTTCCACCCATGCTTTGACATGATATGCTTAAGTTCATTATTTTAAGATCATGAAGTCTATTTTAAGTTCAATACTCTTCACTATTGCATGTATGTATATGTACTTGTTATAACTATTTTGGTTTGTTGTGTCTTAGACTCACTAGGTGTGAATGATGCAGGTGAGCATATTGATGAGGAGCCTGGAGGCACCGAAGACTGAGTAGGCGGGACTGGAAGTGCGCACTGTTCATTTTACATGTTGTTGGTTCGACATGATTTTTGACATATTTTTTAACTACAGTATTGGAATCCTTTTATTTTAAAATGTGTGTGTTACTACAGTTATTGTATGCATGCATTTAAATACATTTTCGAGATTTAGCTTTAAAAAAAAATATTCTAGCAGCATTTTAATTAATAGATGTTTCAAATAAAGATGGTCTTGTTTGAACATGGCTTCATCAACAGCCCCAAAATTGCTCTTCCTCCTCTTCGATTTGCCCCACATGCTTATCCGGGGAAAAGGTGTAAGATGTGAGTATTTTTTGAAATGCTCCGCAAGAGGGGCCGATCAAATACAGAAACAACATAATATAGAGAAATATAATGTTTGACAGTGATGTGTCACAGAATGCGTTGCAACAGAACATAAGAAAAATGTTTGAAATTCTTGAATCATGGCAGATATAGAACAAAAACATATATGTATAGGATTGAAATTCATCTTATTTTCAATCATTTACTGATAAGTCGCTAATTATTAATAAATACACTATTGAATGATGTCATAGAACGGTTATTATAACACCGTATCCGTGTCATATATGGTCATATTTTCGAAAATATCTTACCACTTATGATTTAAATCATAACAATGCCATTAAATTTATGAACATGTTGGTAAAGAAACATAAAATGTATCGAATCAAGAATAGAAGGAAAATAATAAGGATTTGAATGAGACATATCGTGGTCGATCGATTTTAAACGTTCATATTCTTTTTTAAAATGAAAATTCCACTTATAGTGTTTGGTAAAAAAATATATGAATAAACTTGCTGCATATTAAAATTTATGATTCTTGTTGCTAAATCACCCGAAATAGCACATGTAATATGAAAATATTAATTTTGTGAGGCGTCAAATCATCTTATCCTAAACACACGTCCAATCTGGACAATAAGTATATCATTATGACGTTTAGAAAAAGTATTTATGAAATCATAAATTATAGACAAAAAACAAAATTATCTTATTATTATAATTAAATATTTAGAAAATATTATATAAATCAAATATAATCTTTTGATCTTTGAGTGTTTGTTGTATGTCAGGTATAATTATTATTATTATTATTTTTTGTTAAGTTTTTTTTTTAGAGTGGTAAATGATTCTTTCTAAGTTCAAAGTCCAAAATTATGTTTTCTGTAATCCATCAATAAGGTTGAAGGAGACTAAGAATCCATTTAAATTGTTTTTTCTTTTTTAAAATAACGATAAATCTAGGTAATTTGGGTCAACATACTCTTTATGAATGTCATTAAATCAATTGGAATGTTAAAAATATTTCAAAATTTGAAGCCAATTTCCTAACAATAAGAGAATTGAAGAAATCAATGGAATGTTAACAATATTCCATAATATAATATAATATAATATATGTAATAAATAATAAGATTGGTCGATGATTACAGATCTTAAATTGACTAAAATTACGGTAATAAAATATATAACGGGCGGTGTGTCTATATAAACCAATAAATGTTAATATTAATTCTAACAACCAAAGGCTAAAGAAAATGGATGTGGAGACATCTTGTTTATGGCTTGGCTGCCAGACTCCTAAATGTTGTGGCAGAGGTACTAATCGAAACATTTATACATTCTATTATTTGTTTTAAAAAAATATTTATATATTAAGGTAGTAAATGTAGAAACTATCATTTCATATATATATATATATATAGATATATTGAGTTGGAGAAATTTTTACTAAAAGTCGTTCTTCGTCAAACCGTCTTAAATTTGAGATCTTAATTAGTTATGTCATACTAGCTACATACCATCGGCAATTTTTATTGGAATATAATGAAAAATACTGTTATATACGTACAGGGCACAAATACATGTGGCCTGAATTAGTAGGGATGGATGGGCAGAAAGCAAAGGCCATAATCGAGAGAGAGAACCCGTTGGTGTATGTGGATTTTGTGAGGAAAGGATATGCATGGTTGGCTGATTTTTGCTGCAACCGTGTGTATGTCTTCCTTGATGAAAATCTCAAAGTTGCATCTGAACCCTCCATTCCGATAATTGGATGATCGATTCCTATTACTAATATTAATATATCGATCTAGAATAAAAATATATTAATGAAATGTTATAAATAAAAATGTCGTATTTCCTATACATTTTTTTTATTTTTCCTATCTCGATTATTTTTTTACTACTTTTATCGTTAATTTTATAGTTAATAAATATATTTATAATAATAAAGCATATATAAATTTATCCCAATAAAATTTTTCATCTAAAAACATGAATCGAGCCCTAACAAGACGAACGAGTAAAATTACGGCAAATATAACTGACTCATAATAATCAATTAAAATACGAGGAAACACAATAAAATGAAATGCAATGCGTGAAAGGTAAAAACAGAACAATGTATACCAAACAGAGTCCAAATGAATCGAATAAACAACTGTAACAATTTCCACCCATGCTTTGACATGATATGCTTAAGTTCATTATTTTAAGATCATGAAGTCTATTTTAAGTTCAATACTCTTCACTATTGCATGTATGTATATGTACTTGTTATAACTATTTTGGTTTGTTGTGTCTTTAGACTCACTAGGTGTGAATGATGCAGGTGAGCATATTGATGAGGAGCCTGGAGGCACCGAAGACTGAGTAGGCGGGACTGGAAGTGCGCACTGTTCATTTTACATGTTGTTGGTTCGACATGATTTTTGACATATTTTTTAACTACAGTATTGGAATCCTTTTATTTTAAAATGTGTGTGTTACTACAGTTATTGTATGCATGCATTTAAATACATTTTCGAGATTTAGCTTTAAAAAAAAATATTCTAGCAGCATTTTAATTAATAGATGTTTCAAATAAAGATGGTCTTGTTTGAACATGGCTTCATCAACAGCCCCAAAATTGCTCTTCCTCCTCTTCGATTTGCCCCACATGCTTATCCGGGGAAAAGGTGTAAGATGTGAGTATTTTTTGAAATGCTCCGCAAGAGGGGCCGATCAAATACAGAAACAACATAATATAGAGAAATATAATGTTTGACAGTGATGTGTCACAGAATGCGTTGCAACAGAACATAAGAAAAATGTTTGAAATTCTTGAATCATGGCAGATATAGAACAAAAACATATATGTATAGGATTGAAATTCATCTTATTTTCAATCATTTACTGATAAGTCGCTAATTATTAATAAATACACTATTGAATGATGTCATAGAACGGTTATTATAACACCGTATCCGTGTCATATATGGTCATATTTTCGAAAATATCTTACCACTTATGATTTAAATCATAACAATGCCATTAAATTTATGAACATGTTGGTAAAGAAACATAAAATGTATCGAATCAAGAATAGAAGGGAAATAATAAGGATTTGAATGAGACATATCGTGGTCGATCGATTTTAAACGTTCATATTCTTTTTTAAAATGAAAATTCCACTTATAGTGTTTGGTAAAAAAATATATGAATAAACTTGCTGCATATTAAAATTTATGATTCTTGTTGCTAAATCACCCGAAATAGCACATGTAATATGAAAATATTAATTTTGTGAGGCGTCAAATCATCTTATCCTAAACACACGTCCAATCTGGACAATAAGTATATCATTATGACGTTTAGAAAAAGTATTTATGAAATCATAAATTATAGACAAAAAACAAAATTATCTTATTATTATAATTAAATATTTAGAAAATATTATATAAATCAAATATAATCTTTTGATCTTTGAGTGTTTGTTGTATGTCAGGTATAATTATTATTATTATTATTTTTTGTTAAGTTTTTTTTTTAGAGTGGTAAATGATTCTTTCTAAGTTCAAAGTCCAAAATTATGTTTTCTGTAATCCATCAATAAGGTTGAAGGAGACTAAGAATCCATTTAAATTGTTTTTTCTTTTTTAAAATAACGATAAATCTAGGTAATTTGGGTCAACATACTCTTTATGAATGTCATTAAATCAATTGGAATGTTAAAAATATTTCAAAATTTGAAGCCAATTTCCTAACAATAAGAGAATTGAAGAAATCAATGGAATGTTAACAATATTCCATAATATAATATAATATAATATATGTAATAAATAATAAGATTGGTCGATGATTACAGATCTTAAATTGACTAAAATTACGGTAATAAAATATATAACGGGCGGTGTGTCTATATAAACCAATAAATGTTAATATTAATTCTAACAACCAAAGGCTAAAGAAAATGGATGTGGAGACATCTTGTTTATGGCTTGGCTGCCAGACTCCTAAATGTTGTGGCAGAGGTACTAATCGAAACATTTATACATTCTATTATTTGTTTTAAAAAAATATTTATATATTAAGGTAGTAAATGTAGAAACTATCATTTCATATATATATATATATATAGATATATTGAGTTGGAGAAATTTTTACTAAAAGTCGTTCTTCGTCAAACCGTCTTAAATTTGAGATCTTAATTAGTTATGTCATACTAGCTACATACCATCGGCAATTTTTATTGGAATATAATGAAAAATACTGTTATATACGTACAGGGCACAAATACATGTGGCCTGAATTAGTAGGGATGGATGGGCAGAAAGCAAAGGCCATAATCGAGAGAGAGAACCCGTTGGTGTATGTGGATTTTGTGAGGAAAGGATATGCATGGTTGGCTGATTTTTGCTGCAACCGTGTGTATGTCTTCCTTGATGAAAATCTCAAAGTTGCATCTGAACCCTCCATTCCGATAATTGGATGATCGATTCCTATTACTAATATTAATATATCGATCTAGAATAAAAATATATTAATGAAATGTTATAAATAAAAATGTCGTATTTCCTATACATTTTTTTTATTTTTCCTATCTCGATTATTTTTTTTACTACTTTTATCGTTAATTTTATAGTTAATAAATATATTTATAATAATAAAGCATATATAAATTTATCCCAATAAAATTTTTCATCTAAAAACATGAATCGAGCCCTAACAAGACGAACAAGTTAAATTACGGCAAATATAACTGACTCATAATAATCAATTAAAATACGAGGAAACACAATAAAATGAAATGCAATGCGTGAAAGGTAAAAACAGAACAATGTATACCAAACAGAGTCCAAATGAATCGAATAAACAACTGTAACAATTTCCACCCATGCTTTGACATGATATGCTTAAGTTCATTATTTTAAGATCATGAAGTCTATTTTAAGTTCAATACTCTTCACTATTGCATGTATGTATATGTACTTGTTATAACTATTTTGGTTTGTTGTGTCTTTAGACTCACTAGGTGTGAATGATGCAGGTGAGCATATTGATGAGGAGCCTGGAGGCACCGAAGACTGAGTAGGCGGGACTGGAAGTGCGCACTGTTCATTTTATATGTTGTTGGTTCGACATGATTTTTGACATATTTTTTAACTACAGTATTGGAATCCTTTTATTTTAAAATGTGTGTGTTACTACAGTTATTGTATGCATGCATTTAAATACATTTTCGAGATTTAGCTTTAAAAAAAAATATTCTAGCAGCATTTTAAGGGGAAATTGCATATACTACCCTCGTGATATCTCGAGTTGGCATAAATCCCCTCGTGAAAAATTTATCATCTTAAAACTCCCTGTGTTTTTTAATGGCCAGCTCACGCATTCCAACCATGCTTTTAGTCAAACAAATTTTTTTATTGTCTAAAATGCCCCTCCTTAAATAATAAGCTAAATTATTTCATTTTCATTCTTGCTGGGTTGTCTCGAAACCAAGCGTTGGAGCTGGACGATGATATTGTCAACGAAGTGCTCTCGATTCCCAATCAGGGTAGTCTAACTGGCATCTCGGAGAAGTTGAAGCAGATTTTTCATCTCTGAGATCTCTGAATTCTTGATCATCACTCACAAAAGGATGATCTAAAAGCATCTCGGCCGTCTATCTTTTGTTTGGATTCTTGATAAAGCACTTGCCGAGAAAATCTTTTCCTTCCTCCGATAAATTCTCCGGCACTACCGTCACCTCGTCACCGACGCCGATGGACAGCAGCAACCCCGCCAAATTAGAGCACCGCCATGCCGGAGAATCGGTGACCGTCTCCGCCACCGCACACCCAATAGCCCATATATCCGCTGGAGGCCCCTACTCTCCACCGGAGACCACCTCAGGCGACATATACAGAATATTTTGAAGCTTAATATCACAATGGACATAACCAAGCTTGTGGATATAGTGAAGCCCTTTAAGCAAAGCCTTCGTGTATCGCCGGACCTCAAATTCCGGCAGCCCCCGATCACAACAACCCCTGACTCTATCAGCCAAAGCTCCCCCGGAGGCGTACTCCAACAACACATTATACAACTTCTCCCCATTCTCGTACGAAAAGCTCTCCCCAAAGCAACGAATCACCTCCGGGCAATCCTTAAGCTCGTCCAATATCAATTTCTCATTGCACAACTCTAATCTCTGCCCTAACATTGCACTTGCACAGTGGAGTTTGGGGATATCTTACATCAACATTTGAATTCATAATTTTGGATGAATCTAGGGTTTTTAAAAGGGGAATATGCAGAAGTCGCGAAATGAAGAAGAAGAAAAGGTCTTCTATTTCTATACCGAACGAGGGCATTTTAGACAAAAAAACTCATAAAACAATGACAATTCGCAACTTTATGCGCGTGTTGTATAAACCATACTGGCGAGGGGGCGTGAGCTGGCCATTAAAAAACACGGGGAGTTTTAAGATGATAAATTTTTCACGAGGGGATTTATGCCAACTCGGGATATCACGGGGGTAGTATATGCAATTTCCCCGCATTTTAATTAATAGATGTTTCAAATAAAGATGGTCTTGTTTGAACATGGCTTCATCAACAGCCCCAAAATTGCTCTTCCTCCTCTTCGATTTGCCCCACATGCTTATCCGGGGAAAAGGTGTAAGATGTGAGTATTTTTTGAAATGCTCCGCAAGAGGGGCCGATCAAATACAGAAACAACATAATATAGAGAAATATAATGTTTGACAGTGATGTGTCACAGAATGCGTTGCAACAGAACATAAGAAAAATGTTTGAAATTCTTGAATCGTGGCAGATATAGAACAAAAACATATATGTATAGCATTGAAATTCATCTTATTTTCAATCATTTACTGATAAGTCGCTAATTATTAATAAATACACAATTGAATGATGTCATAGAACGGTTATTATAACACCGTATCCGTGTCATATATGGTCATATTTTCGAAAATATCTTACCACTTATGATTTAAATCATAACAATGCCATTAAATTTATGAACATGTTGGTAAAGAAACATAAAATGTATCGAATCAAGAATAGAAGGGAAATAATAAGGATTTGAATGAGACATATCGTGGTCGATCGATTTTAAACGTTCATATTCTTTTTTAAAATGAAAATTCCACTTATAGTGTTTGGTAAAAAAATATATGAATAAACTTGCTGCATATTAAAATTTATGATTCTTGTTGCTAAATCACCCGAAATAGCACATGTAATATGAAAATATTAATTTTGTGAGGCGTCAAATCATCTTATCCTAAACACACGTCCAATCTTGACAATAAGTATATCATTATGACGTTTAGAAAAAGTATTTATGAAATCATAAATTATAGACAAAAAACAAAATTATCTTATTATTATAATTAAATATTTAGAAAATATTATATAAATCAAATATAATCTTTTGATCTTTGAGTGTTTGTTGTATGTCAGGTATAATAATTATTATTATTATTTTTTGTTAAGTTTTTTTTTTAAAGTGGTAAATGATTCTTTCTAAGTTCAAAGTCCAAAATTATGTTTTCTGTAATCCATCAATAAGGTTGAAGGAGACTAAGAATCCATTTAAATTGTTTTTTCTTTTTTAAAATAACGATAAATCTAGGTAATTTGGGTCAACATACTCTTTATGAATGTCATTAAATCAATTGGAATGTTAAAAATATTTCAAAATTTGAAGCCAATTTCCTAACAATAAGAGAATTGAAGAAATCAATGGAATGTTAACAATATTCCATAATATAATATAATATAATATATGTAATAAATAATAAGATTGGTCGATGATTACAGATCTTAAATTGACTAAAATTACGGTAATAAAATATATAACGGGCGGTGTGTCTATATAAACCAATAAATGTTAATATTAATTCTAACAACCAAAGGCTAAAGAAAATGGATGTGGAGACATCTTGTTTATGGCTTGGCTGCCAGACTCCTAAATGTTGTGGCAGAGGTACTAATCGAAACATTTATACATTCTATTATTTGTTTTAAAAAAATATTTATATATTAAGGTAGTAAATGTAGAAACTATCATTTCATATATATATATATATATTTAGATATATTGAGTTGGAGAAATTTTTACTAAAAGTCGTTCTCTTCGTCAAACCGTCTTAAATTTGAGATCTTAATTAGTTATGTCATACTAGCTACATACCATCGGCAATTTTTATTGGAATATAATGAAAAATACTGTTATATACGTACAGGGCACAAATACATGTGGCCTGAATTAGTAGGGATGGATGGGCAGAAAGCAAAGGCCATAATCGAGAGAGAGAACCCGTTGGTGTATGTGGATTTTGTGAGGAAAGGATATGCATGGTTGGCTGATTTTTGCTGCAACCGTGTGTATGTCTTCCTTGATGAAAATCTCAAAGTTGCATCTGAACCCTCCATTCCGATAATTGGATGATCGATTCCTATTACTAATATTAATATATCGATCTAGAATAAAAATATATTAATGAAATGTTATAAATAAAAATGTCGTATTTCCTATACATTTTTTTTATTTTTCCTATCTCGATTATTTTTTTACTACTTTTATCGTTAATTTTATAGTTAATAAATATATTTATAATAATAAAGCATATATAAATTTATCCCAATAAAATTTTTCATCTAAAAACATGAATCGAGCCCTAACAAGACGAACAAGTAAAATTACGGCAAATATAACTGACTCATAATAATCAATTAAAATACGAGGAAACACAATAAAATGAAATGCAATGCGTGAAAGGTAAAAACAGAACAATGTATACCAGACAGAGTCCAAATGAATCGAATAAACAACTGTAACAATTTCCACCCATGCTTTGACATGATATGCTTAAGTTCATTATTTTAAGATCATGAAGTCTATTTTAAGTTCAATACTCTTCACTATTGCATGTATGTATATGTACTTGTTATAACTATTTTGGTTTGTTGTGTCTTTAGACTCACTAGGTGTGAATGATGCAGGTGAGCATATTGATGAGGAGCCTGGAGGCACCGAAGACTGAGTAGGCGGGACTGGAAGTGCGCACTGTTCATTTTACATGTTGTTGGTTCGACATGATTTTTGACATATTTTTTAACTACAGTATTGGAATCCTTTTATTTTAAAATGTGTGTGTTACTACAGTTATTGTATGCATGCATTTAAATACATTTTCGAGATTTAGCTTTAAAAAAAAATATTCTAGCAGCATTTTAATTAATAGATGTTTCAAATAAAGATGGTCTTGTTTGAACATGGCTTCATCAACAGCCCCAAAATTGCTCTTCCTCCTCTTCGATTTGCCCCACATGCTTATCCGGGGAAAAGGTGTAAGATGTGAGTATTTTTTGAAATGCTCCGCAAGAGGGGCCGATCAAATACAGAAACAACATAATATAGAGAAATATAATGTTTGACAGTGATGTGTCACAGAATGTGTTGCAACAGAACATAAGAAAAATGTTTGAAATTCTTGAATCATGGCAGATATAGAACAAAAACATATATGTATAGGATTGAAATTCATCTTATTTTCAATCATTTACTGATAAGTCGCTAATTATTAATAAATACACTATTGAATGATGTCATAGAACGGTTATTATAACACCGTATCCGTGTCATATATGGTCATATTTTCGAAAATATCTTACCACTTATGATTTAAATCATAACAATGCCATTAAATTTATGAACATGTTGGTAAAGAAACATAAAATGTATCGAATCAAGAATAGAAGAAAAATAATAAGGATTTGAATGAGACATATCGTGGTCGATCGATTTTAAACGTTCATATTCTTTTTTAAAATGAAAATTCCACTTATAGTGTTTGGTAAAAAAATATATGAATAAACTTGCTGCATATTAAAATTTATGATTCTTGTTGCTAAATCACCCGAAATAGCACATGTAATATGAAAATATTAATTTTGTGAGGCGTCAAATCATCTTATCCTAAACACACGTCCAATCTGGACAATAAGTATATCATTATGACGTTTAGAAAAAGTATTTATGAAATCATAAATTATAGACAAAAAACAAAATTATCTTATTATTATAATTAAATATTTAGAAAATATTATATAAATCAAATATAATCTTTTGATCTTTGAGTGTTTGTTGTATGTCAGGTATAATTATTATTATTATTATTTTTTGTTAAGATTTTTTTTTAGAGTGGTAAATGATTCTTTCTAAGTTCAAAGTCCAAAATTATGTTTTCTGTAATCCATCAATAAGGTTGAAGGAGACTAAGAATCCATTTAAATTGTTTTTTCTTTTTTAAAATAACGATAAATCTAGGTAATTTGGGTCAACATACTCTTTATGAATGTCATTAAATCAATTGGAATGTTAAAAATATTTCAAAATTTGAAGCCAATTTCCTAACAATAAGAGAATTGAAGAAATCAATGGAATGTTAACAATATTCCATAATATAATATAATATAATATATGTAATAAATAATAAGATTGGTCGATGATTACAGATCTTAAATTGACTAAAATTACGGTAATAAAATATATAACGGGCGGTGTGTCTATATAAACCAATAAATGTTAATATTAATTCTAACAACCAAAGGCTAAAGAAAATGGATGTGGAGACATCTTGTTTATGGCTTGGCTGCCAGACTCCTAAATGTTGTGGCAGAGGTACTAATCGAAACATTTATACATTCTATTATTTGTTTTAAAAAAATATTTATATATTAAGGTAGTAAATGTAGAAACTATCATTTCATATATATATATATATATATATATATATATATATATATATATATATATATATATATATATATATATATATATATATATAGATATATTGAGTTGGAGAAATTTTTACTAAAAGTCGTTCTTCGTCAAACCGTCTTAAATTTGAGATCTTAATTAGTTATGTCATACTAGCTACATACCATCGGCAATTTTTATTGGAATATAATGAAAAATACTGTTATATACGTACAGGGCACAAATACATGTGGCCTGAATTAGTAGGGATGGATGGGCAGAAAGCAAAGGCCATAATCGAGAAAGAGAACCCGTTGGTGTATGTGGATTTTGTGAGGAAAGGATATGCATGGTTGGCTGATTTTTGCTGCAACCGTGTGTATGTCTTCCTTGATGAAAATCTCAAAGTTGCATCTGAACCCTCCATTCCGATAATTGGATGATCGATTCCTATTACTAATATTAATATATCGATCTAGAATAAAAATATATTAATGAAATGTTATAAATAAAAATGTCGTATTTCCTATACATTTTTTTTATTTTTCCTATCTCGATTATTTTTTTACTACTTTTATCGTTAATTTTATAGTTAATAAATATATTTATAATAATAAAGCATATATAAATTTATCCCAATAAAATTTTTCATCTAAAAACATGAATCGAGCCCTAACAAGACGAACAAGTAAAATTACGGCAAATATAACTGACTCATAATAATCAATTAAAATACGAGGAAACACAATAAAATGAAATGCATTGCGTGAAAGGTAAAAACAGAACAATGTATACCAAACAGAGTCCAAATGAATCGAATAAACAACTGTAACAATTTCCACCCATGCTTTGACATGATATGCTTAAGTTCATTATTTTAAGATCATGAAGTCTATTTTAAGTTCAATACTCTTCACTATTACATGTATGTATATGTACTTGTTATAACTATTTTGGTTTGTTGTGTCTTTAGACTCACTAGGTGTGAATGATGCAGTTGAGCATATTGATGAGGAGCCTGGAGGCACCGAAGACTGAGTAGGCGGGACTGGAAGTGCGCACTGTTCATTTTACATGTTGTTGGTTCGACATGATTTTTGACATATTTTTTAACTACAGTATTGGAATCCTTTTATTTTAAAATGTGTGTGTTACTACAGTTATTGTATGCATGCATTTAAATACATTTTCGAGATTTAGCTTTAAAAAAAATATTCTAGCAGCATTTTAATTAATAGATGTTTCAAATAAAGATGGTCTTGTTTGGACATGGCTTCATCAACAGCCCCAAAATTGCTCTTCCTCCTCTTCGATTTGCCCCACATGCTTATCCGGGGAAAAGGTGTAAGATGTGAGTATTTTTTGAAATGCTCCGCAAGAGGGGCCGATCAAATACAGAAACAACATAATATAGAGAAATATAATGTTTGACAGTGATGTGTCACAGAATGCGTTGCAACAGAACATATGAAAAATGTTTGAAATTCTTGAATCATGGCAGATATAGAACAAAAACATATATGTATATCATTGAAATTCATCTTATTTTCAATCATTTACTGATAAGTCGCTAATTATTAATAAATACACTATTGAATGATGTCATAGAACGGTTATTATAACACCGTATCCGTGTCATATATGGTCATATTTTCGAAAATATCTTACCACTTATGATTTAAATCATAACAATGCCATTAAATTTATGAACATGTTGGTAAAGAAACATAAAATGTATCGAATCAAGAATAGAAGAAAAATAATAAGGATTTGAATGAGACATATCGTGGTCGGTCGATTTTAAACGTTCATATTCTTTTTTAAAATGAAAATTCCACTTATAGTGTTTGGTAAAAAAATATATGAATAAACTTGCTGCATATTAAAATTTATGATTCTTGTTGCTAAATCACCCGAAATAGCACATGTAATATGAAAATATTAATTTTGTGAGGCGTCAAATCATCTTATCCTAAACACACGTCCAATCTGGACAATAAGTATATCATTATGACGTTTAGAAAAAGTATCTATGAAATCATAAATTATAGACAAAAAACAAAATTATCTTATTATTATAATTAAATATTTAGAAAATATTATATAAATCAAATATAATCTTTTGATCTTTGAGTGTTTGTTGTATGTCAGGTATAATTATTATTATTATTATTTTTTGTTAAGTTTTTTTTTTAGAGTGGTAAATGATTCTTTCTAAGTTCAAAGTCCAAAATTATGTTTTCTGTAATCCATCAATAAGGTTGAAGGAGACTAAGAATCCATTTAAATTGTTTTTTCTTTTTTAAAATAACGATAAATCTAGGTAATTTGGGTCAACATACTCTTTATGAATGTCATTAAATCAATTGGAATGTTAAAAATATTTCAAAATTTGAAGCCAATTTCCTAACAATAAGAGAATTGAAGAAATCAATGGAATGTTAACAATATTCCATAATATAATATAATATAATATATGTAATAAATAATAAGATTGGTCGATGATTACAGATCTTAAATTGACTAAAATTACGGTAATAAAATATATAACGGGCGGTGTGTCTATATAAACCAATAAATGTTAATATTAATTCTAACAACCAAAGGCTAAAGAAAATGAATGTGGAGACATCTTGTTTATGGCTTGGCTGCCAGACTCCTAAATGTTGTGGCAGAGGTACTAATCGAAACATTTATACATTCTATTATTTGTTTTAAAAAAATATTTATATATTAAGGTAGTAAATGTAGAAACTATCATTTCATATATATATATATATATATAGATATATTGAGTTGGAGAAATTTTTACTAAAACTCGTTCTTCGTCAAACCGTCTTAAATTTGAGATCTTAATTAGTTATGTCATACTAGCTACATACCATCGGCAATTTTTATTGGAATATAATGAAAAATACTGTTATATACGTACAGGGCACAAATACATGTGGCCTGAATTAGTAGGGATGGATGGGCAGAAAGCAAAGGCCATAATCGAGAGAGAGAACCCGTTGGTGTATGTGGATTTTGTGAGGAAAGGATATGCATGGTTGGCTGATTTTTGCTGCAACCGTGTGTATGTCTTCCTTGATGAAAATCTCAAAGTTGCATCTGAACCCTCCATTCCGATAATTGGATGATCGATTCCTATTACTAATATTAATATATCGATCTAGAATAAAAATATATTAATGAAATGTTATAAATAAAAATGTCGTATTCCTATACATTTTTTTTATTTTTCCTATCTCGATTATTTTTTTACTACTTTTATCGTTAATTTTATAGTTAATAAATATATTTATAATAATAAAGCATATATAAATTTATCCAATAAAATTTTTCATCTAAAAACATGAATCGAGCCCTAACAAGACGAACAAGTAAAATTACGGCAAATATAACTGACTCATAATAATCAATTAAAATACGAGGAAACACAATAAAATGAAATGCAATGCGTGAAAGGTAAAAACAGAACAATGTATACCAAACAGAGTCCAAATGAATCGAATAAACAACTGTAACAATTTCCACCCATGCTTTGACATGATATGCTTAAGTTCATTATTTTAAGATCATGAAGTCTATTTTAAGTTCAATACTCTTCACTATTGCATGTATGTATATGTACTTGTTATAACTATTTTGGTTTGTTGTGTCTTTAGACTCACTAGGTGTGAATGATGCAGGTGAGCATATTGATGAGGAGCCTGGAGGCACCGAAGACTGAGTAGGCGGGACTGGAAGTGCGCACTGTTCATTTTATATGTTGTTGGTTCGACATGATTTTTGACATATTTTTTAACTACAGTATTGGAATCCTTTTATTTTAAAATGTGTGTGTTACTACAGTTATTGTATGCATGCATTTAAATACATTTTCGAGATTTAGCTTTAAAAAAAAATATTCTAGCAGCATTTTAAGGGGAAATTGCATATACTACCCTCGTGATATCTCGAGTTGGCATAAATCCCCTCGTGAAAAATTTATCATCTTAAAACTCCCTGTGTTTTTTAATGGCCAGCTCACGCATGCCAACCATGCTTTTAGTCAAACAAATTTTTTTATTGTCTAAAATGCCCCTCCTTAAATAATAAGCTAAATTATTTCATTTTCATTCTTGCTGGGTTGTCTCGAAACCAAGCGTTGGAGCTGGACGATGATATTGTCAACGAAGTGCTCTCGATTCCCAATCAGGGTAGTCTAACTGGCATCTCGGAGAAGTTGAAGCAGATTTTTCATCTCTGAGATCTCTGAATTCTTGATCATCACTCACAAAAGGATGATCTAAAAGCATCTCGGCCGTCCATCTTTTGTTTGGATTCTTGATAAAGCACTTGCCGAGAAAATCTTTTCCTTCCTCCGATAAATTCTCCGGCACTACCGGCACCTTGTCACCGACGCCGATGGACAGCAGCAACCCCGCCAAATTAGAGCACCGCCATGCCGGAGAATCGGTGACCATCTCCGCCACCGCACACCCAATAGCCCATATATCCGCTGGAGGCCCCTACTCTCCACCGGAGACCACCTCAGGCGACATATACAGAATATTTTGAAGCTTAATATCACAATGGACATAACCAAGCTTGTGGATATAGTGAAGCCCTTTAAGCAAAGCCTTCGTGTATCGCCGGACCTCAAATTCCGGCAGCCCCCGATCACAACAACCCCTGACTCTATTAGCCAAAGCTCCCCCGGAGGCGTACTCCAACAACACATTATACAACTTCTCCCCATTCTCGTACGAAAAGCTCTCCCCAAAGCAACGAATCACCTCCGGGCAATCCTTAAGCTCGTCCAATATCAATTTCTCATTGCACAACTCTAATCTCTGCCCTAACATTGCACTTGCACAGTGGAGTTTGGGGATATCTTACATCAACATTTGAATTCATAATTTTGGATGAATCTAGGGTTTTTAAAAGGGGAATATGCAGAAGTCGCGAAATGAAGAAGAAGAAAAGGTCTTCTATTTCTATACCGAACGAGGGCATTTTAGACAAAAAAACTCATAAAACAATGACAATTCGCAACTTTATGCGCGTGTTGTATAAACCATACTGGCGAGGGGGCGTGAGCTGGCCATTAAAAAACACGGGGAGTTTTAAGATGATAAATTTTTCACGAGGGGATTTATGCCAACTCGGGATATCACGGGGGTAGTATATGCAATTTCCCCGCATTTTAATTAATAGATGTTTCAAATAAAGATGGTCTTGTTTGAACATGGCTTCATCAACAGCCCCAAAATTGCTCTTCCTCCTCTTCGATTTGCCCCACATGCTTATCCGGGGAAAAGGTGTAAGATGTGAGTATTTTTTGAAATGCTCCGCAAGAGGGGCCGATCAAATACAGAAACAACATAATATAGAGAAATATAATGTTTGACAGTGATGTGTCACAGAATGCGTTGCAACAGAACATAAGAAAAATGTTTGAAATTCTTGAATCGTGGCAGATATAGAACAAAAACATATATGTATAGCATTGAAATTCATCTTATTTTCAATCATTTACTGATAAGTCGCTAATTATTAATAAATACACAATTGAATGATGTCATAGAACGGTTATTATAACACCGTATCCGTGTCATATATGGTCATATTTTCGAAAATATCTTACCACTTATGATTTAAATCATAACAATGCCATTAAATTTATGAACATGTTGGTAAAGAAACATAAAATGTATCGAATCAAGAATAGAAGGGAAATAATAAGGATTTGAATGAGACATATCGTGGTCGATCGATTTTAAACGTTCATATTCTTTTTTAAAATGAAAATTCCACTTATAGTGTTTGGTAAAAAAATATATGAATAAACTTGCTGCATATTAAAATTTATGATTCTTGTAGCTAAATCACCCGAAATAGCACATGTAATATGAAAATATTAATTTTGTGAGGCGTCAAATCATCTTATCCTAAACACACGTCCAATCTTGACAATAAGTATATCATTATGACGTTTAGAAAAAGTATTTATGAAATCATAAATTATAGACAAAAAACAAAATTATCTTATTATTATAATTAAATATTTAGAAAATATTATATAAATCAAATATAATCTTTTGATCTTTGAGTGTTTGTTGTATGTCAGGTATAATTATTATTATTATTATTTTTTGTTAAGTTTTTTTTTTAGAGTGGTAAATGATTCTTTCTAAGTTCAAAGTCCAAAATTATGTTTTCTGTAATCCATCAATAAGGTTGAAGGAGACTAAGAATCCATTTAAATTGTTTTTTCTTTTTTTAAAATAACGATAAATCTAGGTAATTTTGGTCAACATACTCTTTATGAATGTCATTAAATCAATTCGAATGTTAAAAATATTTCAAAATTTGAAGCCAATTTCCTAACAATAAGAGAATTGAAGAAATCAATGGAATGTTAACAATATTCCATAATATAATATAATATAATATATGTAATAAATAATAAGATTGGTCGATGATTACAGATCTTAAATTGACTAAAATTACGGTAATAAAATATATAACGGGCGGTGTGTCTATATAAACCAATAAATGTTAATATTAATTCTAACAACCAAAGGCTAAAGAAAATGGATGTGGAGACATCTTGTTTATGGCTTGGCTGCCAGACTCCTAAATGTTGTGGCAGAGGTACTAATCGAAACATTTATACATTCTATTATTTGTTTTAAAAAAATATTTATATATTAAGGTAGTAAATGTAGAAACTATCATTTCATATATATATATATATATATATATATATATATATATATATATATATATATATATATATATATATATATATATAGATATATTGAGTTGGAGAAATTTTTACTAAAAGTCGTTCTTCGTCAAACCGTCTTAAATTTGAGATCTTAATTATTTATGTCATACTAGCTACATACCATCGGCAATTTTTATTGGAATATAATGAAAAATACTGTTATATACGTACAGGGCACAAATACATGTGGCCTGAATTAGTAGGGATGGATGGGCAGAAAGCAAAGGCCATAATTGAGAGAGAGAACCCGTTGGTGTATGTGGATTTTGTGAGGAAAGGATATGCATGGTTGGCTGATTTTTGCTGCAACCGTGTGTATGTCTTCCTTGATGAAAATCTCAAAGTTGCATCTGAACCCTCCATTCCGATAATTGGATGATCGATTCCTATTACTAATATTAATATATCGATCTAGAATAAAAATATATTAATGAAATGTTATAAATAAAAATGTCGTATTTCCTATACATTTTTTTTTATTTTTCCTATCTCGATTATTTTTTTACTACTTTTATCGTTAATTTTATAGTTAATAAATATATTTATAATAATAAAGCATATATAAATTTATCCCAATAAAATTTTTCATCTAAAAACATGAATCGAGCCCTAACAAGACGAACAAGTAAAATTACGGCAAATATAACTGACTCATAATAATCAATTAAAATACGAGGAAACACAATAAAATGAAATGCAATGCGTGAAAGGTAAAAACAGAACAATGTATACCAAACAGAGTCCAAATGAATCGAATAAACAACTGTAACAATTTCCACCCATGCTTTGACATGATATGCTTAAGTTCATTATTTTAAGATCATGAAGTCTATTTTAAGTTCAATACTCTTCACTATTGCATGTATGTATATGTACTTGTTATAACTATTTTGGTTTGTTGTGTCTTTAGACTCACTAGGTGTGAATGATGCAGGTGAGCATATTGATGAGGAGCCTGGAGGCACCGAAGACTGAGTAGGCGGGACTGGAAGTGCGCACTGTTCATTTTACATGTTGTTGGTTCGACATGATTTTTGACATATTTTTTAACTACAGTATTGGAATCCTTTTATTTTAAAATGTGTGTGTTACTACAGTTATTGTATGCATGCATTTAAATACATTTTCGAGATTTAGCTTTAAAAAAAAATATTCTAACAGCATTTTAATTAATAGATGTTTCAAATAAAGATGGTCTTGTTTGAACATGGCTTCATCAACAGCCCCAAAATTGCTCTTCCTCCTCTTCGATTTGCCCCACATGCTTATCCGGGGAAAAGGTGTAAGATGTGAGTATTTTTTGAAATGCTCCGCAAGAGGGGCCGATCAAATACAGAAACAACATAATATAGAGAATATAATGTTTGACAGTGATGTGTCACAGAATGCGTTGCAACAGAACATAAGAAAAATGTTTGAAATTCTTGAATCATGGCAGATATAGAACAAAAACATATATGTATAGCATTGAAATTCATCTTATTTTCAATCATTTACTGATAAGTCGCTAATTATTAATAAATACACTATTGAATGATGTCATAGAACGGTTATTATAACACCGTATCCGTGTCATATATGGTCATATTTTCGAAAATATCTTACCACTTATGATATAAATCATAACAATGCCATTAAATTTATGAACATGTTGGTAAAGAAACATAAAATGTATCGAATCAAGAATAGAAGGGAAATAATAAGGATTTGAATGAGACATATCGTGGTCGATCGATTTTAAACGTTCATATTCTTTTTTAAAATGAAAATTCCACTTATAGTGTTTGGTAAAAAAATATATGAATAAACTTGCTGCATATTAAAATTTATGATTCTTGTTGCTAAATCACCCGAAATAGCACATGTAATATGAAAATATTAATTTTGTGAGGCGTCAAATCATCTTATCCTAAACACACGTCCAATCTGGACAATAAGTATATCATTATGACGTTTAGAAAAAGTATTTATGAAATCATAAATTATAGACAAAAAACAAAATTATCTTATTATTATAATTAAATATTTAGAAAATATTATATAAATCAAATATAATCTTTTGATCTTTGAGTGTTTGTTGTATGTCAGGTATAATTATTATTATTATTATTTTTTGTTAAGTTTTTTTTTTTAGAGTGGTAAATGATTCTTTCTAAGTTCAAAGTCCAAAATTATGTTTTCTGTAATCCATCAATAAGGTTGAAGGAGACTAAGAATCCATTTAAATTGTTTTTTCTTTTTTAAAATAACGATAAATCTAGGTAATTTGGGTCAACATACTCTTTATGAATGTCATTAAATCAATTGGAATGTTAAAAATATTTCAAAATTTGAAGCCAATTTCCTAACAATAAGAGAATTGAAGAAATCAATGGAATGTTAACAATATTCCATAATATAATATAATATAATATATGTAATAAATAATAAGATTGGTCGATGATTACAGATCTTAAATTGACTAAAATTACGGTAATAAAATATATAACGGGCGGTGTGTCTATATAAACCAATAAATGTTAATATTAATTCTAACAACCAAAGGCTAAAGAAAATGGATGTGGAGACATCTTGTTTATGGCTTGGCTGCCAGACTCCTAAATGTTGTGGCAGAGGTACTAATCGAAACATTTATACATTCTATTATTTGTTTTAAAAAAATATTTATATATTAAGGTAGTAAATGTAGAAACTATCATTTCATATATATATATATATATAGATATATTGAGTTGGAGAAATTTTTACTAAAAGTCGTTCTTCGTCAAACCGTCTTAAATTTGAGATCTTAATTAGTTATGTCATACTAGCTACATACCATCGGCAATTTTTATTGGAATATAATGAAAAATACTGTTATATACGTACAGGGCACAAATACATGTGGCCTGAATTAGTAGGGATGGATGGGCAGAAAGCAAAGGCCATAATCGAGAGAGAGAACCCGTTGGTGTATGTGGATTTTGTGAGGAAAGGATATGCATGGTTGGCTGATTTTTGCTGCAACCGTGTGTATGTCTTCCTTGATGAAAATCTCAAAGTTGCATCTGAACCCTCCATTCCGATAATTGGATGATCGATTCCTATTACTAATATTAATATATCGATCTAGAATAAAAATATATTAATGAAATGTTATAAATAAAAATGTCGTAATTCCTATACATTTTTTTTATTTTTCCTATCTCGATTATTTTTTTACTACTTTTATCGTTAATTTTATAGTTAATAAATATATTTATAATAATAAAGCATATATAAATTTATCCCAATAAAATTTTTCATCTAAAAACATGAATCGAGCCCTAACAAGACGAACAAGTAAAATTACAGCAAATATAACTGACTCATAATAATCAATTAAAATACGAGGAAACACAATAAAATGAAATGCAATGCGTGAAAGGTAAAAACAGAACAATGTATACCAAACAGAGTCCAAATGAATCGAATAAACAATTGTAACAATTTCCACCCATGCTTTGACATGATATGCTTAAGTTCATTATTTTAAGATCATGAAGTCTATTTTAAGTTCAATACTCTTCACTATTGCATGTATGTATATGTACTTGTTATAACTATTTTGGTTTGTTGTGTCTTTAGACTCACTAGGTGTGAATGATGCAGGTGAGCATATTGATGAGGAGCCTGGAGGCACCGAAGACTGAGTAGGCGGGACTGGAAGTGCGCACTGTTCATTTTACATGTTGTTGGTTCGACATGATTTTTGACATATTTTTTAACTACAGTATTGGAATCCTTTTATTTTAAAATGTGTGTGTTACTACAGTTATTGTATGCATGCATTTAAATACATTTTCGAGATTTAGCTTTAAAAAAAATATTCTAGCAGCATTTTAATTAATAGATGTTTCAAATAAAGATGGTCTTGTTTGAACCTGGCTTCATCAACAGCCCCAAAATTGCTCTTCCTCCTCTTCGATTTGCCCCACATGCTTATCCGGGGAAAAGGTGTAAGATGTGAGTATTTTTTGAAATGCTCCGCAAGAGGGGCCGATCAAATACAGAAACAACATAATATAGAGAAATATAATGTTTGACAGTGATGTGTCACAGAATGCGTTGCAACAGAACATAAGAAAAATGTTTGAAATTCTTGAATCATGGCAGATATAGAACAAAAACATATATGTATAGGATTGAAATTCATCTTATTTTCAATCATTTACTGATAAGTCGCTAATTATTAATAAATACACTATTGAATGATGTCATAGAACGGTTATTATAACACCGTATCCGTGTCATATATGGTCATATTTTCGAAAATATCTTACCACTTATGATATAAATCATAACAATGCCATTAAATTTATGAACATGTTGGTAAAGAAACATAAAATGTATCGAATCAAGAATAGAAGGGAAATAATAAGGATTTGAATGAGACATATCGTGGTCGATCGATTTTAAACGTTCATATTCTTTTTTAAAATGAAAATTCCACTTATAGTGTTTGTTAAAAAAATATATGAATAAACTTGCTGCATATTAAAATTTATGATTCTTGTTGCTAAATCACCCGAAATAGCACATGTAATATGAAAATATTAATTTTGTGAGGCGTCAAATCATCTTATCCTAAACACACGTCCAATCTGGACAATAAGTATATCATTATGACGTTTAGAAAAAGTATTTATGAAATCATAAATTATAGACAAAAAACAAAATTATCTTATTATTATAATTAAATATTTAGAAAATATTATATAAATCAAATATAATCTTTTGATCTTTGAGTGTTTATTGTATGTCAGGTATAATTATTATTATTATTATTTTTTGTTAAGTTTTTTTTTTTTAGAGTGGTAAATGATTCTTTCTAAGTTCAAAGTCCAAAATTATGTTTTCTGTAATCCATCAATAAGGTTGAAGGAGACTAAGAATCCATTTAAATTGTTTTTTCTTTTTTAAAATAACGATAAATCTAGGTAATTTGGGTCAACATACTCTTTATGAATGTCATTAAATCAATTGGAATGTTAAAAATATTTCAAAATTTGAAGCCAATTTCCTAACAATAAGAGAATTGAAGAAATCAATGGAATGTTAACAATATTCCATAATATAATATAATATAATATATGTAATAAATAATAAGATTGGTCGATGATTACAGATCTTAAATTGACTAAAATTACGGTAATAAAATATATAACGGGCGGTGTGTCTATATAAACCAATAAATGTTAATATTAATTCTAACAACCACAGGCTAAAGAAAATGGATGTGGAGACATCTTGTTTATGGCTTGGCTGCCAGACTCCTAAATGTTGTGGCAGAGGTACTAATCGAAACATTTATACATTCTATTATTTGTTTTAAAAAAATATTTATATATTAAGGTAGTAAATGTAGAAACTATCATTTCATATATATATATATATATATATATATATATATATATAGATATATTGAGTTGGAGAAATTTTTACTAAAACTCGTTCTTCGTCAAACCGTCTTAAATTTGAGATCTTAATTAGTTATGTCATACTAGCTACATACCATCGGCAATTTTTATTGGAATATAATGAAAAATACTGTTATATACGTACAGGGCACAAATACATGTGGCCTGAATTAGTAGGGATGGATGGGCAGAAAGCAAAGGCCATAATCGAGAAAGAGAACCCGTTGGTGTATGTGGATTTTGTGAGGAAAGGATATGCATGGTTGGCTGATTTTTGCTGCAACCGTGTGTATGTCTTCCTTGATGAAAATCTCAAAGTTGCATCTGAACCCTCCATTCCGATAATTGGATGATCGATTCCTATTACTAATATTAATATATCGATCTAGAATAAAAATATATTAATGAAATGTTATAAATAAAAATGTCGTATTTCCTATACATTTTTTTTATTTTTCCTATCTCGATTATTTTTTTACTACTTTTATCGTTAATTTTATAGTTAATAAATATATTTATAATAATAAAGCATATATAAATTTATCCCAATAAAATTTTTCATCTAAAAACATGAATCGAGCCCTAACAAGACGAACAAGTAAAATTACGGCAAATATAACTGACTCATAATAATCAATTAAAATACGAGGAAACACAATAAAATGAAATGCAATGCGTGAAAGGTAAAAACAGAACAATGTATACCAAACAGAGTCCAAATGAATCGAATAAACAACTATAACAATTTCCACCCATGCTTTGACATGATATGCTTAAGTTCATTATTTTAAGATCATGAAGTCTATTTTAAGTTCAATACTCTTCACTATTGCATGTATGTATATGTACTTGTTATAACTATTTTGGTTTGTTGTGTCTTTAGACTCACTAGGTGTGAATGATGCAGGTGAGCATATTGATGAGGAGCCTGGAGGCACCGAAGACTGAGTAGGCGGGACTGGAAGTGCGCACTGTTCATTTTACATGTTGTTGGTTCGACATGATTTTTGACATATTTTTTAACTACAGTATTGGAATCCTTTTATTTTAAAATGTGTGTGTTACTACAGTTATTGTATGCATGCATTTAAATACATTTTCGAGATTTAGCTTTAAAAAAAATATTCTAGCAGCATTTTAATTAATAGATGTTTCAAATAAAGATGGTCTTGTTTGAACCTGGCTTCATCAACAGCCCCAAAATTGCTCTTCCTCCTCTTCGATTTGCCCCACATGCTTATCCGGGGAAAAGGTGTAAGATGTGAGTATTTTTTGAAATGCTCCGCAAGAGGGGCCGATCAAATACAGAAACAACATAATATAGAGAAATATAATGTTTGACAGTGATGTGTCACAGAATGCGTTGCAACAGAACATAAGAAAAATGTTTGAAATTCTTGAATCATGGCAGATATAGAACAAAAACATATATGTATAGGATTGAAATTCATCTTATTTTCAATCATTTACTGATAAGTCGCTAATTATTAATAAATACACTATTGAATGATGTCATAGAACGGTTATTATAACACCGTATCCGTGTCATATATGGTCATATTTTCGAAAATATCTTACCACTTATGATTTAAATCATAACAATGCCATTAAATTTATGAACATGTTGGTAAAGAAACATAAAATGTATCGAATCAAGAATAGAAGGGAAATAATAAGGATTTGAATGAGACATATCGTGGTCGATCGATTTTAAACGTTCATATTCTTTTTTAAAATGAAAATTCCACTTATAGTGTTTGTTAAAAAAATATATGAATAAACTTGCTGCATATTAAAATTTATGATTCTTGTTGCTAAATCACCCGAAATAGCACATGTAATATGAAAATATTAATTTTGTGAGGCGTCAAATCATCTTATCCTAAACACACGTCCAATCTGGACAATAAGTATATCATTATGACGTTTAGAAAAAGTATTTATGAAATCATAAATTATAGACAAAAAACAAAATTATCTTATTATTATAATTAAATATTTAGAAAATATTATATAAATCAAATATAATCTTTTGATCTTTGAGTGTTTATTGTATGTCAGGTATAATTATTATTATTATTATTTTTTGTTAAGTTTTTTTTTTAGAGTGGTAAATGATTCTTTCTAAGTTCAAAGTCCAAAATTATGTTTTCTGTAATCCATCAATAAGGTTGAAGGAGACTAAGAATCCATTTAAATTGTTTTTTCTTTTTTAAAATAACGATAAATCTAGGTAATTTGGGTCAACATACTCTTTATGAATGTCATTAAATCAATTGGAATGTTAAAAATATTTCAAAATTTGAAGCCAATTTCCTAACAATAAGAGAATTGAAGAAATCAATGGAATGTTAACAATATTCCATAATATAATATAATATAATATATGTAATAAATAATAAGATTGGTCGATGATTACAGATCTTAAATTGACTAAAATTACGGTAATAAAATATATAACGGGCGGTGTGTCTATATAAACCAATAAATTTTAATATTAATTCTGACAACCAAAGGCTAAAGAAAATGGATGTGGAGACATCTTGTTTATGGCTTGGCTGCCAGACTCCTAAATGTTGTGGCAGAGGTACTAATCGAAACATTTATACATTCTATTATTTTTTTAAAAAAAATATTTATATATTAAGGTAGTAAATGTAGAAACTATCATTTTATATATATATATATATATATATATATATATATATATATATATATATATATATATATATAAAGATATATTGAGTTGGAGAAATTTTTACTAAAAGTCGTTCTTCTTCAAACCGTCTTAAATTTGAGATCTTAATTAGTTATGTCATACCAACAGCCCCAAAATTGCTCTTCCTCCTCTTCGATTTGCCCCCCATGCTTATCCGGGGAAAAGGTGTAAGATGTGAGTATTTTTTGAAATGCTCCGCAAGAGGGGCCGATCAAATACAGAAACAACATAATATAGAGAAATATAATGTTTGACAGTAATGTGTCACAGAATGCGTTGCAACAGAACATAAGAAAAATGTTTGAAATTCTTGAATCATGGCAGATATAGGACAAAAACATATATGTATAGCATTGAAATTCATCTTATTTTCAATCATTTATAGATAAATCTCTAATTATTAATCAATACACTTTTGAATGATTTCATAGAACGGTTATTATAACACCGTATCTGTAATGCCCGAGAATTAATCACTGTTAATCAAGGATTATTGACTTATAATTTAACGTGAGTACTGAAGGGCCAACTGAGACACAATTTAAGATAATCTACGGCCATTTATTCTGAATTTTAGAATGTGTTGCCGAAGCAACACCGCACTCGCGCCCTTGCTTGTACCGCACCCGTGGTGCATGGACAGAAACTTGGTCAGTTTTATCGAAGGGTGACCGAACCCGCGGTGCAAGCATTACCGCTCCCGCGGTGACATGACCGCACCCGCGGTCTAAACATGTACCGCACCCGCGGTCTTCGAATTTCAGAAAATGGAAGGGATGCCGAAGCATGAGCGCACCCGCGGTCTTGAACTTACCGCACCCGCGGTGCGACGTGTTATGCGAAAATGAGGACACCTCATGACATGCATGCACTGATATATATAGACTGTAATCCCTTCGAAAATCATTCAGAGATATATGAATTATATCGATGCCGTTTAGGGATTGATTCATTCCTATCGACTGAGATTCGATATAATTACCTATATCCAGACATCGGGATCCCTAGGTTAGAGTTGAGTCGAGTCTGAGACGACGCGTCAGTGGAGTCGAGTCTGAGACGAATCGTCGGTTGAGTTGAGTCTGATATGACATGTTGATTTACAGTTTTCTATCATTCATGTTTGTTGAATTGCTACATGTTAATGATAACTGATATATGCTTTTGTATATGTTTCTATATAATTGCATGTTTACATTGTTTATACTGGGATGTATTTCTCATCGGAGTTATCCGGCTGTTGTCTTGTTTTGTATGTGTGCATGACAACAGGCGGGGCTGGATCAGGGTCAAGAAGAGAATGAGAGAAGATAGATAGCGTGGAGATCCGGGCTTTGAAGCAACTTAGGATTCAGCATTGATATATAGTTGAACCTAGTTGAACTCTTGTAGATAACACAAGATTGTATGTTTATGTTTAATATGTAATTTGAGTAAATTACATTACGTTTCCGCTTTGTATTTAAAAAAAATTAGACCCTGTTTTATAATTGATTATTAGTCCCAATGATGATTAAGATCATGATTAGCGTCCGGGTCCCCACAACAGGTGGTATCAGAGCGATAGATCCTTTAGACTGAGATAGGAGCTAGTGAGCAGGGTAGAATATGTTTTCTTTCCTGCTTTTGATTACTAGCATGATTTACTGCTTTATAGTACATGTTTATCTGTTTATCTGACTTGATTTGAAAGCATGTATTATTGAGAACGAATCAGAGCCGATTCTAGATCAGCAGTAAGATGATCGGAAGAGGGGACTGAAGTGAAACAGGTTTATTGGATTGGGTTACTAATCCATTTGATTATCAGATATGCCTCCAAGAAGAATACCAGAACAGGGTAGCACATCGAATCCTCCAATGGATGTAACACCGACTCCAATGGAAACCTTGCTGAAGAGGTTTCAGTCATTCAAACCACCGACTCTTAAGGGTACTGAGACATCAGTTGAAAGTGAGAGTTGGTTAGGTAACATTGAGATGCTGTTTGATTCACTGGAGTACAGTGATGAGCGCCGAATTATATTGATTGGGCACCAGTTGCTTGATGTTGCAAAAAGCTGGTGGATTACGATGAAGAGGGCCTTTGAGCAACGAGGTACGATTATTACTTGGGATGTATTTAAAACTGAGTTTTATCAGAGATTTTTCCTAGTATCGTACAGGAAAGACAAGGGGGCGGAGTTTGCCAATTTGAGACAGGGTCAGCTGAACATTGAAGAATATGTGACCAAGTTCTCTACCTTGTTGAAGTTTGCTCCACATGTGGTTGGAAATGACGAAGCCGTTGCCGATCAGTTCATCAATGGCCTGAACCCCGATATTTTTACATTGGTGAACACAGGACGACCGAATAATTTTGCTGATGCTATGAATAGAGCAAAGGGCGCTGAAGCGGGCCTGATAAGGCAGAGAGGAGCTGAATTTGTTCCTCCAGTGTCGAGACCACAACAACCATCTCCCCGATTCGAGAGTGGCAGTAGCAGTGGTGGAAAGAAAGATTTTCTTAAGGCTAGAGGAAAGCAGTTTAAGAAGCCTGGTGGCAGTTCTTCTAGCTCCAGTGGTTCTCAGCAGTTATACTGGCGTGTACTGCGGAATTTGTGGAGGGAGACATTCCACTGAGCAATGCCAAGGAGTACTTGGTAGTTGCCACTTCTGCAAACAACAGGGACATTTTGCCAGAGTGTGTCCACAGAGGGGTTCCCAAAGATCCCAGGGAGCCGAATCAACTGGATCAGCGGCACAGTGGAGTAGACGATCAGCTGCTGTTCCTTCATTTCAGCCAGCACCATCTCAGTCACAGCAGAGGCCAGGAGGAAGCCAGACAGTTGGCCAGCCTCCTAGACAGCAGGCCAGAGTATTTGCTTTGACCGAGGAACAGGCTCAGGAAGCACCAGATGATGATGTTGCAGGTAACTGATTTGTCTGATTATCCTGCATACGTATTGAGGGATACCGGTGCTTCACATACTTTTATTTTTGAAAGATTTGCATTGATGCATGCATTATCTGTTGAGTCCCTATTTACTGTAGTATTTGTTTCTTTTCATTTGGGAAAAGTTCTTGTATCAGTGATTTCTGTTAGATCTTGTATACTACAGTAGGATAAGAATGAGATCGAGTTAGATTGTGTGGTAGATGGTATTGTACTGGTGTTCTATGATTTTGGAACTGCATTACTGATATTGATATGCTGATCAAGTACAGAGCTACCATAGATTAGTTCCAGAAGATGGTGAGAATCAGACCTGAGATGACCAAGAGATGAATATTGTACAATAAGAATTCTAGACTGAGAATTCCTTTGATATTCGTACTAGCTATGACTCGATTATTACAGAAAGGATCAGAGTGACTCCTTATGTATTCAGTTGATTTACTGAAGTTGAGTCTATCATTGGCTGATTTACCAATGATAAGAAAGTTCTTGACGTTTTCTCTGATAAGACTTCAGATCTGATTCCAATCAGAGAGATTGATTTTAGTCTTGAACTGATATTAGAAATTGTTGAAATTTTGAATCTTGATTGAGACAGATTGCATTCAGGATGTGTTATATCTGAAGATGATATATTTGTTGATTTTAGCAGAGTTAAACCGTGATTAGTCATCCGAGGTTGACATCGGTGTCAGACATTGAGGGTTATGAGTTTCACAGATCAGTATCCATGAGTTTAGCATGTTTTGAATCTGATTGAATATTGATGTTATTCTGAATACGTGCTTGAGACATATTATAGACAATGGAGATTATATTGCACAGTCCGAACCAGGGCTGATTTTGAAACGTTAGCGGTTCGAAAAGTTGATTAGAAGGTTTAGAACTCAATATCAATAGTCAGAATAGAGTGTCGATCAGAATATCAGGTAAGTAATACTGTATTGTATATTAATAACTGACTTGTTGGTGCCCGATATTTCAAATTTGAAATGAATGAATTTTTAGAAGGGTGCAATACTTGATTCAGTAGGCATCCTGATAGCAGAAAATGTTTTGATAGAAACAGATGAGATTAGATATGGCAGAATTTGGACTGAAATGTCTGAATTACAGACAGATAAAGACAGAAAGAAAACAAACCAAGAGATTGGTTATGTAAGTTGCCGGTTCCTGAATGGAAATGAGATTACATTTCCAAGGATATCGTGATGAAGTTACTACATTCCTCTCGGAATTGAGTATGGATTGAGTTAGGAATGACAGACTGATCCAGTGTGCGAGTGCTAACCCGTACATGAAGATGTACAAATATGATATGTTACGGAAATTTTGTCAGAAAATGATTAGATTACACGGAGTACTGAGAGTTGAGTATATTAGACTGTGATTTTGGTTGATTTTGCACGTTGGACAGAATGTACCATAAGAGTTAGATACTAGATTATATCTGAATACTGAATAGTATTCACTATCTAATGGAAAGTCAGAGTGGATTATCCAGATTTTGGAGAATTTGCTGAAAGCTCTAATGCTTGATTCTAACACTGAATGGCAGGATTCATTGCCATTTTGTGAGTTTTCGTACAACAATAACTATCAAACGAGTATTGAGATGGATCTTTTTGAAGCGTTGTACAGGAAGAGGTGTGGATTCCTTCTTTATTGGGATGATATCTATGAAGTGCCTGAGATTGAACCTAACATGATCAGAGATATGACTGAAAAGATGAAGCTAATTCAGAAGAAAATGAAAACAGCGCATAATAAACAGACTGAATATGCCAACGTCGGACGATGACTATTGGTATTTGAGACCAAGGATCGAACATATCTTTGATTGAGACAAACAGACTTAATAACAGCTGATGGTGTTGAGCTGTTACGAACTTTTAGTTGGGTATATACAGATGTTGTATAACCAGTATTGCGAGATTGACTTTATCAGAGCTATTTCCAGAAATAGAACTTGATATGAGATTGAAATTTCAGAACAGATTCATTGAGATGAGTTTCTGATTTAAACTCTGTATACATTTCTTCTGACATATCTGAATTGATTACTTGTGATTTCGAGGACGAAATCGTATCTTAGGGGGGGAGAAATGTAATGCCCGACAATTAATCACTGTTAATCAAGGATTATTGACTTATAATTTAACGTGAGTACTGAAGGGCCAACTGAGACACAATTTAAGATAATCTGCGGCCATTTATTCTGAATTTTAGAATGTGTTGCCGAAGCAACACCGCACCCGCGCCCTTGCATGTACTGCACCCGCGGTGCATGGACAGAAACTTCGTCAGTTTTATCGAAGGGTGACCGCACCCGCAGTGCAAGCATTACCGCTCCCGCGGTGACATGACCGCACCCGCGGTCTAAACATGTACCGCACCCGCGGTCTTCGAATTTCAGAAAATGGAAGGGCTGCCGAAGCATGAGCACACCCGCGGTCTTGAACTTACCGCACCCGCGGTGCGATGTGTTATGCGAAAATGAGGACATCTCATGACATGCATGCACTGATATATATAGACTGTAATCCCTTCGAAAATCATTCAGAGAATTGAAGAAAAGGTCTGAGGAAGAAGGAAGAAAATCCTTACGCCTTTTGCGAGAAATCCGTCCGTCTGATTTTGAATCCGACTTCGGTATTGAATTCCTATCGACGTAGGCTACAACTGGACGTAAGTTTTACTACGTTTTGACATGTTTTAGAATTATGATATTGTCAGAATTGAATGGAACTCATATATGTTGTTCTTGACATAGTAGACATCATAGAATCGAAGTCAGATTAAGAAACAGGCTGATTATGGAATTGTGATGATTTTCGGAATAGTTTTGGAATCAATTGATATCAGAATTGAATTGTTATCGAGTACGAGATGTTGGGAGTGATATCTGACTGATATGATGTGGCTAGATATATTGAGATTATGACATTATGTTATTGAAACAGAATTTGATTGAATTCTGTTTATATCCAGTATTGATTTGAACGGGTATTGATAGTATACTCTTTGGTATTGTCATTGCCAGATTGATATTGACAGGTTTTGAGTTCGAGACTTTGACAGAGTCAAAGTATCAGAAAGAAATGTATAAATTAATGTTGAGTTGGGATTGCACAACTCGAGTGTGGTTTGACTCGAGTTTCCTTAAATCACATACTTAGTTTATTACATTGATATTTGTAATTGATGAGATTGATGTTTGTAGGCTATTGATTCATAGCCACTGCATGTATTGATTACTGAGCCGTTGAGTCATGGGCTGATTCGCCTAGTCACCGGCTGATTCGTCTGGTTATTGACTGATTCGTCTAAACTTAAGCTGATTCGCTTAATTACAGGTTGATTCGTCTGGTTATTGGCTGATTCGCCTAATTCTTGACTGATTCGTCAATTCTGCGGCTGTTTCGCCCAGACACTGATATATGAATTATATCGATGCCGTTTAGGGATTGATTCATTCCTATCGACTGAGATTCGATATAATTACCTATATCCAGACATCGGGATCCCTAGGTTAGAGTTGAGTCGAGTCTGAGACGACGCGTCAGTGGAGTCGAGTCTGAGACGAATCGTCGGTTGAGTTGAGTCTGATATGACATGTTGATTTACAGTTTTCTATCATTCATGTTTGTTGAATTGCTACATGTTAATGATAACTGATATATGCTTTTGTATATGTTTCTATATAATTGCATGTTTACATTGTTTATACTGTGATGTATTTCTCACCGGAGTTATACGGCTGTTGTCTTGTTTTGTATGTGTGCATGACAACAGGCGGGGCTGGATCAGGGTCAAGAAGAGAATGAGAGAAGATAGATAGCGTGGAGATCCGGGCTTTGAAGCAACTTAGGATTCAGCATTGATATATAGTTGAACCTAGTTGAACTCTTGTAGATAACACAAGATTGTATGTTTATGTTTAATATGTAATTTGAGTAAATTACATTACGTTTCCGCTTTGTATTTAAAAAAAAAATTAGACCCTGTTTTATAATTGATTATTAGTCCCAATGATGATTAAGATCATGATTAGCGTCCGGGTCCCCACAGTATCCGTGTCATATATTGTCATATTTTTGAAAATATCTTACCACTTATAATTTAAATCATAACAATGCCATTAAATTTATGAACATGTTGGTAAAGAAACATAAAATGTATCGAATCAAGAATAGAAGGGAAATAATAAGGATTTGAATGAGACATATCGTAGTCGATCGATTTTAAACGTTCATATTTTTTTTTAAAATGAAAATTTCACTTATAGTTTTTGGTAAAAAAATATATGAATAAACTTGCTGCATATTAAAATTTATGATTTTTGTTGCTAAATCACCCGAAATAGCACTTGTAATATGAAAATATTAATTTTGTGAGGCGTCAAATCGTCTTATCCTAAACACACGTCGAATCTGGACAATAAGTATATCATTATGACGTTTAGAAAAATTATTTATGAAATCATAAATTTTAGACAAAAAACAAAATTATCTTATTATTATAATTAGATATTTAGAAAATATTATATAAATCAAATATAATCTTTTGATCTTTGAGTGTTTGTTGTATGTCAGGGATAATTATTATTATTATTATTTTTTGTTATGTTTGTTTTTTTAGAGTGGTAAATGATTCTTTCTAAGTTCAAAGTCCAAAATTATGTTTACTGTAATCCATCAATAAGGTTGAAGGAGACTAAGAATCCATTTAAATTGTTTTTTCTTTTTTTAAAATAACGATAAATCTAGGTAATTTGGGTCAACATACTCTTTATGAATGTCATTAAATCAATTGGAATGGTAAAAATATTTCAAAAATT
Organism: Primulina eburnea; assembly: GCF_022965805.1. Taxonomy (NCBI): domain Eukaryota; kingdom Viridiplantae; phylum Streptophyta; class Magnoliopsida; order Lamiales; family Gesneriaceae; genus Primulina; species Primulina eburnea. The sequence goes on along the minus strand of NC_133118.1, from coordinate 8,573,627 downwards.
GAAGCCAATTTCCTAACAATAAGAGAATTGAAGAAATCAATGGAATGTTAACAATATTCCATAATATAATATAATATAATATATGTAATAAATAATAAGATTGGTCAATGATTACATATCTTAAATTGACTAAAATTACGTTAATAAAATATATAACGGGCCGGTGTGTAATGCCCGAGAATTAATCACGGTTAATCAAGGATTATTGACTTATAATTTAACGTGATTACGAAAGGGCCAACTGAGACACAATTTAAGATAATCTGCGGCCATTTACTCTGAATTTTAGATTGTGTTGCCGAAGCAACACCGCACCCGCGCCCTTGCATGTACCGCACCCGCGGTGCATGGACAGAAACTTGGTCAGTTTTATCGAACGGTGACCGCACCCGCGGTGCAAGTATTACCGCACCCGCGGTCTCGACATGTACCGCACCCGCGGTCGTGCAGTTTTAGAATAGATAAGAATGCCGAAGCATGAGCGCACCCGCGGTCTTGAACTTACCGCACCCGCGGTGCGACGTGTTATGCGAAAATGAGGACACCTCATGACATGCATGCACTGATATATATAACAAGGGATCCTTCGAAATATTCAGTAGAAAATCTGAGAAAGAAGAGGAGAGAATTTGGGAAATCCTTACGCCTTCTGCGAACAATCCGTCCGTTAGATTTTGAATCCGACTTCGGTATTGAGTTCCTATCGACGTAGGCTACAACGGGACGTAAGTTTTACTACGTTTTGACATGCTTTGAAATTATGATATTGTCAGAATTGAATGGAACTCATATATGTTGTTTTCGACATATTAGACATCATAGAATCGAAGTCAGATTAAGAAACGGACTGATTATGGAATTGTTATGATGTTCGGAATAGTTTTGGAGTCGACTTGATATCAGAATTGAATTGTTATCAAGTATGATATGTTGGGATTGATATCTGACTGATATGGTAGTGCTGGATATATTGAGATTATGACATTATGTTATTGAAACAGAATTTGATTGAATTCTGTTTATATCCAGTATTGATTTGAACGGGTATTGATAGTATAATCCTTGGTATTGTCATTGCCAGATTGATATTGACAGGTTTTGAGTTCGAGACTTGGACAGAGTCAGAATATCAGAAAGAAAGGTATAAATTAATGTTGAGTTGGGATTGCACAACTCGAGTGAGGTTTGACTCGAGTTTCCCTAAATCACATACCTAGTTTATTACATTGATATTTGTAATTGATGAGATTGTTTGTAGGCAATTGATTCATAGTCACTGCATGTATTGATTACTGAGTCGTTGAGTCATGGGCTGATTCGCCTAGTCACTGACTGATTCGTCTAAACTTAAGCTGATTCGCTTAATTACCGACTGATTCGTCTGGTTATTGACTGTTTCATCTAAAATTAAGCTGATTTGCTTAATTACAGGCTGATTCGTCTGGTTATTGGCTGATTCGCCTAATTCTTGACTGATTCGTCAATTCTGCGGCTGTTTCGCCCAGACACTGATATATGAATTATATCGATGCCGTTTATGGATTGATTCATTCCTATCGACTGAGATTCGATATAATTACCTATATCCAGACATCGGGATCCCTAGGATAGAGTTGAGTCGAGTCTGAGACGACGCGTCAGTGGAGTCGAGTCTGAGACGACGCGTCGGTTGAGTTGAGTCCGATACGCCATGTTGATTTACATTGGTTATATCATTCATGTTTATTGAATGCTTGATGTTGATTTATGTTTCTGATTTGAGACATGTTATGAATAATTCTTATATGCTTTCTTATATGCTTTTATATTATTGCATGTATACATTGTTTATACTGGGATATTTATATCTCACCGGAGTTATCCGGCTGTTGTTTCGTTTTGTATGTGTGCATGACAACAGGTGGGGCTGGATCATGGTCAAGAAGAGGGTGAGAGAAGATTAGATAGCGTGGAGATCCGGGCTTCGAAGCAACATAGGATTCAGCACTGATATGTAGTTGAACCTAGTTGAATTCTTGTAGATAACACAAGATTTGTATGTTCATGTTTAATATGTAAAAAATAAATTAGACCATGTTTTATAATTGATTAATTAGTCTCAATAATGATTAAGAACTTGATTAGCGTCCGGGTCCCCACAACAGGTGGTATCAGAGCCATAGATCCTTTAGATTGAGATAGAAGAGGCTATTGAGCGGGGTAGATTGAGTTTTCTTCCTTGCTTTTGCATGCTAGCAATCTATTATGCTTACTGTTTTATATAATACATGTTACTTGAATTATCTGATTTGATTTTGTAATATGTATTATTTGAAATGAATTCGAACCGATTCTCGATCAGCAGTAAGATGATCGGAGGAGAGACTGAATTGAAACAGGTTTGTTGGATTGGGATTACTAATCCTTGTGATATTCAGATATGCCTCCCAGAAGAATACCAGAACAGGGTAGTACATCAAATCCTCCAATGGATGTAACACCGACTCCAATGGAAACCTTGCTGAAGAGATTTCAGTCATTCAAACCACCCACTCTGAAGGGTACTGAGACATCGGTCGAGTGTGAGAGTTGGTTAGGTAATATTGAGATGCTGTTTGATTCACTGGAGTACAGTGATGAGCGACGGATTAAATTGATTGGGCACCAGTTGCTTGATGTTGCAAAAAGCTGGTGGATTACGATGAAGAGGGCCTTGGAGCAACGAGGTACGATTATTACTTGGGATGTATTTAAAACTGAGTTTTATCAGATATTTTTCCCAGTATCGTACAGGAAAGACAAGGGGGCGGAGTTTGCCAATTTGAGACAGGGTCAGCTGAACATTGAAGAATATGTGACCAAGTTCTCTACCTTGTTGAAATTTGCTCCACATGTGGCTGAAAATGACGAAGCCGTTGCTGATCAGTTCATCAATGGCTTGAATCCCGATATTTTTACATTGGTGAACACAGGGCGACCAAATAACTTTGCTGATGCTATGAATAGAGCAAAGGGCGCTGAAGCGGGCCTGATAAGGCAGAAAGGAGCTGAATTTGTTCCTCCAGTGTCGAGACCACCACAATCACCTCCCCGATTCGAGAGTGGCAGTAGCAGTGGTGGAAGGAAAGATTTTCTGAAGGCTAAAGGAAAGCAGTTTAAGAAGTCTGGCGGCAGTTCTTCTAGCTCCAGTGGTCCCCAACAGAGTTATACCGGGGCTTACTGCGGAAATTGTGGAGGGAGACATTCCACTGAGCAATGCCAAGGAGTACTTGGTAGTTGCCACTTCTGCAAACAACAGAGATATTTTGCCAGAGTATGTCCACAGAGGGATTCCCAAAGATCCCAGGGAGCCGAATCCGCGGGATCAGCGGCACAGTGGAGTAGACGATCAGCGGTTGTTCCTTCATTTCAGCCAGCACCATCTCAGTCACCGCAGAGGCCAAGAGGAAGCCAGACAGTTGGCCAGCCTCCTAGACAGCAGGCCAGAGTATTTGCTTTGACCGAGGAGCAGGCTCAGGAAGCACCAGATGATGATGTTGCAGGTAACTGATTTGTTTGATTATCCTGCATATGTATTGAGAGATACCGGATCTTCACATACTTTTATTTCTGTAAGATTGCATTGATGTATGAATTATCTGTTGAGTCCCTATTTACTGTAGTATTTGTTTCTTTTCCTTTGGGAAAAGATCTTGTATCAGGGATTTCTGTTAGATCTTGTATACTACAGTAGGATAAGAATGAGATTGAGTTAGATTGTGTGGTAGATGGTATTGTACTGGTGTTCTATGATTTTGGAACTGTATTACTGATATTGATATGCTGATCAAGTACAGAGCTACCATAGATTAGTTCCAGAAGATGGTGAGAATCAGACCTGAGATTCCCAAGAGATGAATATTGTACGATAAGAATTCTAGACTGAGAATTTCTTTGATATTCGTACTAGCTATGACTCGATTATTACAGAAAGGAGCAGAGTGACTCCTTATGTATTCAGTTGATTTACTGAAGTTGAGTCTATCATTGGCTGATTTACCAATGATAAGAAAGTTATTAATGTTTTCCCCTGATAAGATTCTAGATCTGAATTCAGAGAGATTGATTTTAGCTTTGAGTTGAGATTAGAAAATGTTGACATTTTGAATCCTGGATGAGACAGATTTCATTCAGGAGGTGTTATATCTGAAGATGATATATTCGTTGATTTTCACAGAATTAAACCGTGATTAGTCAGCTGAGGTTGGCATCAGTGTCAGATAGTTGCGGTTTATGAGTTTAGCATGTTTTGAATCTGATTGAATATTGATATTATTCTGAATACGTGCTTGAGACAGATTATAGACAATGGAGATTATATGGCATAGTCCGAACCAGGGCTGATTTTGAAACGTTAGCAGTTCGAAAAGTTGATTAGAAGGTTTAGAACTCAATATCAATAGTCAGAACAGAGTGTCGATCAGAATATCAGGTAAGTAATACTGTATTGTATATTAATAACTGATTTGTTGGTGCCCGATATTTCAAATTTGAAATGACAGAATTGTCAGAAGGGTGCAATACTTGATTCAGTAGGCATCCTGATAGCAGAAAATGTTTTGATAGAAACAGATGAGATTAGATATGGCAGAATTTGGACTGAAATGTCTGAATTACAGACAAATAAAGACCGAAAGAAAACAAACCAAGAGATTGGTTATGTAAGTTGTCGGTTCCTGAATGGAAATGAGATTACATTTCCAAGGATATCGTGATGAAGTTACTACATTCCTATCGAAATTGAGTATGGATTGAGTTAGGAATGACAGACTGATCCAGTCTGCGAGTGCTAAACCGTACATGAAGATGTACAAATATGATATACTATTAGTATTCCGTCAGGAAAATAATTAGATTACACGGAGTACTGAGAGTTGAGTATATTAGACCGTGATTTTGGTTGATTTTGCACGTTGGACAGAATGTACCATAAGAGTTAGATACTAAATTATATCTGAATACTGAATAGTATTCACTATCTAATGGACAGTCAGAGTGGATTATCCAGATTTCGGAGAATATGCTGAAAGCTGTAATGCTGGATTTTAACACTAAATGTCAGGATTCATTGTCATTTTGTTAATTTTCGTACAACAACAGCTATCAAACGAGTATTTAGATAACTCCTTTCGAAGTGTTGTACGGAAAGATATATGGATTTTCTCTTTATTGAAATGATATCTCTGAAGTTCTTGAGATTGGATCTGAAATGATCAGAGATATGACTAAAAAGATGAAGCTAATTCAGAAGAAAATGAAAACAGCTCATAATAAATAGACTGAATATGCCAATGTCGGACGATGACTGTTGGTATCTGAGACCAAAGATCGAATATATCTTTGATTGAGATAAACAGATTCGATAACAGCTGATGATGTTGAGTTGTTACGAACTGTTAGTTGGGTATATACAGATGTTGTATAACCAGTATTGCGAGATTGACTTTATCAGAGCTATTTCCAGAAATAGAACTTGATATGAGATTGAAATTTCAGAACAGATTCATTGAGAGGAGTCTTTGATTTAAACTCTGTATACATTTCTTTTGACATATCTGAATTGATTACTTGTGATTTCGAGGACGAAATCGTATCTTAGGGGGGGAAAAATGTAATGCCCGAGAATTAATCACGGTTAATCAAGGATTATTGACTTATAATTAAACGTGATTACGAAAGGGCCAACTGAGACACGATTTAAGATAATCTACGGCCATTTACTCTGAATTTTAGAATGTGTTGCCGAAGCAACACCGCACCCGCGCCCTTGCATGTACCGCACCCGCGGTGCATGGACAGAAACTTGGTCAGTTTTATCGAAGGGAGAACGCACCCGCAGTGCAAGTATTACCGCACCCGCGGTCTCGACATGTACCGCACCCGCGGTCGTGCAGTTTCAGAATAGATAAGAATGCCGAAGCATGAGCGTACCCGCGGTCTTGAACTTACCGCACCCGCGGTGCGACGTGTTATGCGAAAATGAGGACACCTCATGACATGCATGCACTGATATATATAACAAGGGATCCTTCGAAATATTCAGTAGAAAATCTGAGAAAGAAGAGGAGAGATTTTGGGAAATCCTTACGCCTTCTGCGAACAATCCGTCCGTTAGATTTTGAATCCGACTTCGGTATTGAGTTCCTATCGACGTAGGCTACAACGGGACGTAAGTTTTACTACGTTTTGACATGCTTTGAAATTATGATATTGTCAGAGTTGAATGGAACTCATATATGTTGTTTTTGACATATTAGACATCATAGAATCGAAGTCAGATTAAGAAACAGACTGATTATGGAATTGTTATGATGTTCGGAATAGTTTTGGAGTCGACTTGATATCAGAATTGAATTGTTATCAAGTAAGATATGTTGGGATTGATATCTGACTGATATGGTAGCGCTGGATATATTGAGATTATGACATTATGTTATTGAAACAGAATTTGATTGAATTCTGTTTATATCCAGTATTGATTTGAACGGGTATTGATAGTATAATCCTTGGTATTGTCATTGCCAGATTGATATTGACAGGTTTTGAGTTCGAGACTTGGACAGAGTCAGAATATCAGAAAGAAAGGTATAAATTAATGTTGAGTTGGGATTGCACAACTCGAGTGAGGTTTGACTCGAGTTTCCCTAAATCACATACCTAGTTTATTACATTGATATTTGTAATTGATGAGATTGTTTGTAGGCAATTGATTCATAGTCACTACATGTATTGATTACTGAGTCGTTGAGTCATGGGCTGATTCGCCTAGTCACTGACTGATTCGTCTAAACTTAAGCTGATTCGCTTAATTACCGACTGATTCGTCTGGTTATTGACTGTTTCATCTAAACTTAAGCTGATTTGCTTAATTACAGGCTGATTCGTCTGGTTATTGGCTGATTCGCCTAATTCTTGACTGATTCGTCAATTCTGCGGCTGTTTCGCCCAGACACTGATATATGAATTATATCGATGCCGTTTAGGGATTGATTCATTCCTATCGACTGAGATTCGATATAATTACCTATATCCAGACATCGGGATCCCTAGGATAGAGTTGAGTCGAGTCTGAGACGACGCGTCAGTGGAGTCGAGTCTGAGACGACGCGTCGGTTGAGTTGAGTCCGATACGCCATGTTGATTTACATTGGTTATATCATTCATGTTTATTGAATGCTTGATGTTGATTTATGTTTCTGATTTGAGACATGTTATGAATAATTCTTATATGCTTTCTTATATGCTTTTATATTATTGCATGTATACATTGTTTATACTGGGATATTTATATCTCACCGGAGTTATCCGGCTGTTGTTTCGTTTTGTATGTGTGCATGACAACAAGTGGGGCTGGATCATGGTCAAGAAGTGGGTGAGAGAAGATTAGATAGCGTGGAGATCCGGGCTTCGAAGCAACATAGGATTCAGCACTGATATGTAGTTGAACCTAGTTGAATTCTTGTAGATAACACAAGATTTGTATGTTCATGTTTAATATGTAATTTGAGTAAATTACATTACGTTTCCGCTTTGTATTTTAAAAAAAAAATTAGACCCTGTTTTATAATTGATTAATTAGTCCCAATAATGATTAAGAACTTGATTAGCGTCCTGGTCCCCACACGGTGTGTCTATATAAACCAATAAATGTTAATATTAATTGTAACAACCAAAGGCCAAAGAAAATGGATGTGGAGACATCTTGTTTATGGCTTGGCTGCCAGACTCCTAAATGTTGTGGCAGAGGTACTAATCGAAACATTTATACATTCTATTATTTTTTTAATAAAATATTTATATATTAAGGTAGTAAATGTAGAAACTATCATTTTTTTTATATATATATAGATATATTGAGTTGGAGAAATTTTTACTAAAACTCGTTCTTCGTCAAACCGTCTTAAATTTGAGATCTTAATTAGTTATGTCATACTAGCTACATACCATCAGCAATTTTTATTGGAATATAATGAAAAATACTGTTATATACGTACATGGCACAAATACATGTGGCCTGAATTAGTAGGGATGGATGTGCAGAAAGCAAATGCCATAATCGAGAGAGAGAACCCGTTGGTGTATGTGGATTTTGTGAGGAAAGGATATGCATGGTTGGCTAATTTTTGTTGCAACCGTGTGTATGTCTTCCTTGATGAAAATCTCAAAGTTGCATCTGAACCCTCCATTCCGATAATTGGATGATCGATTGCTATTACTAATATTAATATAACGATCTAAAATAAAAATATATTCATGAAATGTTATAAATAAAAATGTATTATTTTCTATACATTTTTCTTTATTTTTCTTATCTCGATTATTTTTTTACTACTTTTATCGTTAATTTTATATTTAATAAATATATTTATAATAATAAAGCATATATAAATTTATCCCAATAAAATTTTTCATCTAAAAATGAATAATATATATGTATTTAGGTTAAAAGATCTCTATATATATATATATATATATATATATATATATTATATATATATATATATATATATATACAACAACAATATAAAAATAAAACATGAATCGAGCCCTAACAAGACGAACAAGTAAAATTACGGCAAATATAACTGACACATAATAATCAATTAAAATACGAGGAAACGCAATAAAATGAAATGCAATGCGTGAAAGGTAAAAACAGAACAATGTATACCAAACAGAGTCCAAATGAATCGAATAAACAACGGTAACAATTTCTGTAATGCCCTAATTTTGTTATAATATGGCAGTAGTTGTGATGGTTCGGGGCTTTACTGTTAGAGTAGGTGCACGTCGAGCCAAGTGTTGGCCGACTATTCACGATGAAACTCTTTGTATAAACGATCTTTATTTTAATAATATTTGAATTTATTAATTTGGCGCATCTTTATCTTTATACCCATGCTAGTTGCATAGATAAAGTCCTTGAATATACAAATAGTAGAAAGAATATGAGATGCTCATATGATGAGTATCATGAAACTCATATTTGGAATACTGTATATTCTAAACCGTTCCTAGTCAATTCAGCCGCCACTAAGAAGGATAAAGGCCGCTCGAGTTAGAGACTAGTATCTGCGATGTGAGTACCATTTTTCATTGGTAGGGGACATTGTGATGTCCGAGCATGCAGATAGGTGCTCCTGGTAGAGTGCACTGAACAATCCTCTATAAAGGACTTTCCAAGTGGTTCTCACTTATCGAGTGGAAAAGTCCTAGTTTATGGTTGTACACCATTAGTCCTTATGACCCGGGACAACATTGAGACTCTATGTGCTAGCGTTTCACTTTGACTTGTTTACCGACTCTTATGGGGTCATCAGGTGGCAAGATTGGGTGTTACGGCGAAACATATAGGATTCGATGCATTGTAGCCGGGGATTCACCGCTTACCTACGGGTATGGATATCCTATGTGTTTTTCATGTATGTGTGGGTTGAAATCTCTGATCAGAGTATGGTGGTAATTATGAAAGGGGTTTCATAGATTACACCATCGATGCAACCACAACATGACACATAGTATCGATTCATTGACAACTCTCGATAAACCAATAGTTGTCGAATCGGTCGGGATATATGAGTTGAAGGGACCGTACTGTACGCTAACCATAATTGAATGGTTCTTGCAGGCACTATCATGTGATACCTAGGGAATCACGTAAGCGATGCTGCTAGGCGTTTAACGTGATCGGTTGGGTACTATCAGACTTGAGTTCTGACGTTCTTACTATCAAGGAGTTGATAAGTAAGAATGGAGCAATTGGGGTATGCTCGAATAAGGACATGTTTAGTCCGAATCACATAGAGATGTGAACCCACGGCTAGTTGTATGAATGAACCATTGAGGGCCACACAAGTATTAGCTTTGTAAATCACGATGAGAAGTAAAATAGTTCAATGTGTTGAACGGCTTATAAATGTATTTATAAGCGTAAAGAAAAATAGAAGTATGACTTCTATGAGAGAAATATAAATTTTAATTTATGGAAGTGTTCCTAGATTAAAATTTGGCCAAGTAAATAATGTAGTTGAAAATTGTGATTTTCATAAACATTATTGAGGACTAAATTAAATTAATTCAAGTGTTGAATTAATTAAACATTAGTGGACATAGTAGAGTCTAAATAATTAAATAATTCAAGTGTTGAATTAATTAAATTATATTGAGTCTTGTAGAGCTCAATTAAAATAATTATTTAACTAGTGGGACTTGAATAAATTCAAGTAGTATTTAATTAATCTCAAATGTGTTTGAGATAATTAAAAATTTAGTCCATGATTTTTAATGTGTTAGAAACCATATAATATATGTGAGACATGCTAGGGTTTGCATGCTTGGGAGGTGAAGAGGTGTTGATTACTTTTTATTAAAAAATTCAAAAAGGATGCAACTTTTGAGAGACAACTTTTTCAACAACCAAGGCTAGTCTCCCACACTCTCCCAACACCTCACTTGGCCGAATTCTTGAGGGTTTTTCTCTCCCATTTTTCTTCCATTTTTGTTCTTCATTTTCTTGGAGAATAAAATCTTCTCTTTGAAAAATCCTTAAGTTTTTCTAGTGCAAAACTTGAGGGGGTTTGCCTTGCTAGTGGTGGGCCTTATTTCTTGAAGGAAAGAAGGAGGAGCTTGTAGATTTGCCTACCAAAGAAGAGCTTTGTTGTTTACAACAAAGTTGGTGCCATTCATCAACCTTGAGAGGTTGATAGGTAAATCTCTAAACATCCTATGTTTGATGTTGTTTTGTAAATATTGTGCAAAAACCATGGTGGCCGAAATTTCTAGCTTAAAATGTTAAATTTTTGACTTCCGTTGCGCTTCCGGCCACCGTAACCGGTCCGCTTTCATTTACGTTATGGTATGAATGATAATGATGTTATAGAGTGGAAAAGATAATGGATGGGTAGAATCAAAGGCGGAATTTGAGCTAAATAGGTAATGGAAGTGCAGAAACGGTATGAAAAATGTGGCAGTAGTTGTGGTTTTTAGCATAATGTTTTGTATATTGATCCAATTGATGTGAGGTCACTTTTATTAGAAAGATAAGACATAAGGCTATAACTTTCCAGTTTTGAGTTTTGTTCAAATCATTAGGGAAGATGAGCCAAAAGCGCCCCGAAGTGTGTCGTGCGTATCGTCGTTCCTACAATGACACATGTTGGGAGATTGAGCATAAATTTTTACTCAGACCTTCAAATGACCTGAAATTTGGGGAGATGAACCAAGACATAGGGCTACAACTTTGTAGTTTACCACTTTTCCAAATTATGAAGGGAAAAGGCGTTTCTGAAGCGATCTTTGTAGTGGATGTGCGCAGAGGCGCGGTCGGGCAGGAATTGATGTGCGCCCGGGCGGCTCTTGTTCGGGAAAAATGTGTTTTTGCCGAGAGTTCCGCGCCTGGGCGGAAAAAGACGTCCGCTTGGGCGGCCAGCAAGTTGAAAAAACGTGTTTTGGTGTTTGGGAAGGCATAAAATCGAATGGGATCATTGTTTTACTCATTTTCCTTCTACGTATCTTCTCTCTATCGGTTAAAAGCTAGGGTTCTCTCCTTCCTTCCATTTTCTAAATTATTCTTAAATCTATTGGAGATTTGTTCAAGAAAAATATGAAATAAGTATAGATTTGTGATCCTCTCTTCAAGATCTTCAAGATGTGGTAAGTATTTCTCATTTCTATTCAAGTTTGGATATGGGTTGAAGTTAGAATTGATATTTGAGATATTGAGATGTTGGAGATGTTGTAATTGTGTTGGTTTTAATTTAAAATAGAATTGAAGCCAATGGCAAAGTAAAGGAGCTAACTCTTTAGCACGCACGTCGCGTGTTTGACAAAATGATTCAATGAATGTTTTTATGTCATATTACGATTAATAAATGATATGGATTGCTTCTTTACAAAAATTGTTGGGATTTAAGTTTTCTTGAATACCCAAATTGCGGATCTTGATTCGAAGCATTATTGAATTAATTATGAATTTTGTACAGAAATTGCTCTGTTTTGATAAATGATCCGAGTTCTTGAGTTATTGTAGAATTCAGAGGTTCAAGACTTCTCACCTACATATTTCGATCTTCTTTTGGTAATATTTCAAAGGTATGTTACGGTCGGTAGCATACGAGGTAAAAGTATCATTTTTATTTTAAATTGAAAATTCGATGGCTTGATGAATTATTTGTGATTTGTTGATGATTGATCTTTTGAGATGAGCTTATTATGATATTGACTTGATGAGATTGAAATGCATCATTGCATTGCATATTGAGCCATTTTTCGATTTAGATTTGATATGGCGGAGGTCGCCTTGATAAATTGATTTGTTGGACGTATGGGGCTATAGTTGAGTTGGCATAGTGTATGCGGAGGTCGCTGCTATGGCCTGAACACTCTCTATAGGCGCACCATAGTCCTGGGATTGTAGAACAAAGCACTCTACCCCGAGCGGATGAGTCGGTGGATGTTGCTTGGTGATTCTATTCCCTTGGGTACCCTATGACCAGATAATTCACTTGATCTTGAGATTTATTGATAGCCCACAGCTTCTGATCATGCATTGCATTATATTGAATCTTTATGAGTTTATATGAACTTTGTGAAATTTTAAATCTCATATGCTATTGACTGTATCATACTGGGTTTATACTCACCGGCACGTCGGCTACCTCTTGTTTTCATGTGCTTGACGGTAGGTGAGGCGAGGCTTGGGATGCCAGAGTCCAGTTCCAGGTGAGGAGATATGAGTTAGAGTGGGATTCTCGGGTCTTAGGAGCTTTTTGATGATGTTTGGATTATTTTGGTTCACTACTTTATTTTGGCATGTAAAAATTATATTTCAAACATTTGTGACCTTTAAATTATTTTGACGATGTTTATGTGGATTGTGAACCACAAATTATGTATTTACTAAATCATTGGGTTTGTTATATTTATAATTATTAATATTAGATGTCGGACCCGGGGCCCCACAATTTCCACCCATGCTTTGACATGATATGCTTAAGTTCATTATTTTAAGATCATGAAGTCTATTTTAAGTTCAGTACTCTTCACTATTTCATGTATGTATATGTACTTGTTATAACTATTTTGGTTTGTTGTGTCTTTAGACTCATTAGGTGTGAATGATGCAGGTGAGCATATTGATGAGGAGCCTGGAGGCACCGAAGACTGAATAGGCGGGGCTGAAAGTGCGCACTGTTCATTTTACATGTTGTTGGCTCGACATGATTTTTGACATATTTTTTAACTACAGTATTGGAATTCTTTTATTTTAAAATGTGTGTGTTACTGCAGTTATTGTATGCATGCATTTAAATACATTTTCGAGATTTAGCTTTTAAAAAAAAATATTCTAGCAGCATTTTAATTAATAGATGTTTCAAATAAAGATGGTCTTGTTTGAACATGGCTTCATCAACAGCCCCAAAATTGCTCTTCCACCTCTTCGATTTGCCCCACATGCTTATCCGGGGAAAAGGTGTAAGATGTGAGTATTTTTTGAAATGTTCAGCAAGAGGGGCCGATCGAATACATAAACAACATAATATAGATAAATATAATGTTTGACAGTAATGTGTCACAGAATGCGTTGCAACATAACATAAGAAAAATGTTTGAAATTTTTGAATCATGGCAGATATAGAACAAAAACATATATGTATAGCATTGAAATTCATCTTATTTTCAATCATTTACTGATAAGTCGCTAATTATTAATTAATACACTATTGAATGATGTCATAGAACGGTTATTATAACACCGTATCCGTGTCATATATTATCATATTTTCGAAATTTTCTTCCCACTTATGATTTAAATCATAACAATACCTTTAGATTTATGAACATGTTTGGAAAAAAACATAAAATGTATCGAATCAAGAATAGAAGGGAAATAATAAGGATTATAATGAGACATATCGTGATCGATCGATTTTAAACGTTCATATTCTTTTTTAAAATAAAAATTCCACTTATAGTTTTTGGTAAAAAAAATATGAATAAACTTGCTGGATATTAAAATTTATGATTTTTGTTGCTAACCCACAAGAAATAGCACTTGTAATATGAAATATTAATTTTGTGAGGCGTCAAATCATCTTATCCTAAACACACGTTCAATCTGGACAATAATGGGCGCATCGATGAGCGTAAAGACATACATCAAGTGCGGGGAAGAGGAAAACAAAAACAAGATACCCTTCATCAGTTATTTTGCCGACAATGACCATAAATTAAAGAGGCCAAATTATTCAAGTGGACCCTCAAAAGGAACCTTTACCAATGCCGTCAACAAGGAAGGAAAATGGTGTTCTACTAGTTGAAAGAATCATCTCGGAGAATGTTATAGGAAGATGGGCGCTTGTTTCAAATGTAGAAAAGTGGGACATCGGATTAAAGAGTGTCTTGAGAACAAAGATAAAGGGACTGGACCAATCAAACCAAATGAACACAAGACCAACGCTCGAGTGTACCCTATAACTCAAGATGAAGTAGATAACACCAATGATGTGGTGGCAGGTACTGTTTTATTCAATGAAATGCCTGCTTATGTCTTGTTTGATTGTGGTGCTACTCACTCATTCGTGTCTAGGCGATTTGCTAAAAAGCTGAAACTTGAGGATGAAACTCTAGTGAACCTTTAAAAGTTGCAACACCTGCTAGCAAAACAATTGAAACCCATAAGGTATAACGGAATTGTAAAATTTTCATCAGTGATCAAATCTTTGAAGCAAAATTGATTCAACTCAACATGATTGAGTTCGACATCATTCTCGGTATGGACTGGTTAGCTAAACACCATGCCATGGTTGACTGTAAAGAGAAAAATGTCAAATTTCAGAATATCATGAAAAGTCCAAAGAACGAAAATCTCTTCTATCTGCCTCACAAACCTGGAAGGCCATAAAATGAGTAGAAGAAATTTACATTGCAATGACCAACAAAGTCCAAGAAAAAGCTGCCCCAAACTAGGGAGACATTCCAGTCGTCCAAAAATTTCCAGATGTTTTTACCGAGGATTTACCAGGTGCGATACCCAATAGAGAAGTGGAATTTGAAATTAATTCAGTCCCTAGTGCCGCACCAATTTCAAAGGAACCATAACGAATGGCTCCTGCTGAATTAAAGGAGTTAAAGGAAAAACTCCAGGAGTTATTGGACAAGAAACAAATCCGACCGAGTGCATCCCCGTGGGGAGCCCTAGTACTGTTCGTAAAGAAGAAGGACGGGAGCATGAGACTGTGTATTGACTATAAGGAATTGAATAAGGTCACAATAAAAAATAAGTACCCTCTCCCAAGAATAGATTATCTTTTCGATAAGCTAAAAGGAGCCAATGTTTTCTTTAAACTCGATCTAAGATTAGGTTACCATCAGCTGAAGGTCAAAGAAGTGGATATTCCTAAAAAAGCTTTTAGAAAAAGATATGAACACTACGAATTCACGGTAATGCCTTTTGTTCTAACAAATGCTCCTGCAGCATTCATGGACCTCATGGACATGGTATACAAGCCATACCTCGATACGTTTGTGGTTTTTTTCATAGATGATATCCTTGTGTATTCAAAAAGTAAGGAAGACCATCGAGAAGTTCTCGATCGGCGTCTCACCTTGCAGACACTGCGAGAAAAAGAACTCTACGCCAAATTCAAGGAATGTGAATTTTGGCTAAAAATGGTATCTTTCTTGGGTCATATAATCTCGGAATTAGGAGTGTCAGTGGACCCTAAGAAAGTAGAGGCAATCATAGACTGGCCTTGACCAAAGACTATAACTGAAATAAGAAGTTTTCTAGGTTTAACTGGCTACTATAGAAAATTTTTAGAAGGATTTTCTTCGATAGTCATTCCACTCACCAAACTCACACAAAAGAATTCAAAATTCATCTAGAATGAAGCCTCTGAGAAAAGTTTCAAAACCCTTAAAACAAAGCTTGCATCTACGCTAGTACTAGTTCTTCTCGAGGATGGCAAGAAATTTACGATATATAGTGACGCTTCAAAGTTAGGATTAGGCTGTGTTCTTATGCATGAAGGTCATGTAATTGCCTATGCATCAAGGCAGTTAAAACCTTATGAGAAAAATTATCCAGCTCATGATCTTGAGTTAGCGGCAATCGTATTTGCGCTAAAGATAAGGAGACATTACCTTTATGGGGTAAAATGTGAAGTATTTACTGATCACCAGAGCCTCAAATACAAATTCACTCAAAAAGAACTAAACATGAGGCAAAGAAGCTGGATTGAATATCTGAAAGATTACGATTTATCAATCAGTTACCATCAGGGTAAGGCAAATAAGGTAGCAAATGCTTTAAGCCTAAAGGACATTGGGAAGGTGAGCTTATCCTCTCTATCAGCGCAACCATGCCTCTGAGAAGCAATCAAATTGAAACAAAGCCAAGATACCTCCATAAAAAATATTAAGGAACAAATTCAAGAAGGAGTTCAAGAATTCCAGATGGATGAGAATGGTGTTCTCTAGTTTTCTCTGGTGAGAATGGTGTTCTCAGGATAAAAGGACAGTTGTATGTACCAAACATCGTTGAGATTCGGGAAGAAGTAATGGCAGAGGAACATAATCGAAATTTTAAGTCCATCCTGGAAGCACCAAGATGTACCGAGATCTGAAAATGAATTATTGGTGGAATGGAATGAAGAAAGACGTAGTTGTCTTTGTTTCCAAGTGCTTAACCTGTCAACAAGTCAAAGCGGAACATCAACGGCCTGGAGGACTTATGCAACCATTAGAGATACCAAAGTGGAAGTAGGAAAACATCTCCATGGACTTCATAGTTGAGCTACCAAAATCAAGACAAGATCATGATGGGACTTGGGTAATTGTTGACAGATTGACCAAATCGTCACATTTCATACCATTTTGGATGAATTACAACCTGGATAAATTAGCCACCCTATATATGGACAACATAGTGAGATTACACGGAGTTCTGTCATGTATATTATCTGACAGAGATCCAAGATTATGTATATTATCTGACAGAGATCCAAGATTTGTATCAGAACGTTGGAAACGTTTTCAAGAAGCCATGTGAACCAAAGTAACTCTCCCCACGGCCTATCATCCCCAAAGTGATGGCCAAACTGAAAGGACAATCCAAACCCTCGAGGACATGTTGAGAGCATGTGCTCTAGATTTTCATGGAAATTGGAGCGAACTGTTTACCTTTGATAGAATTTTCCTATAATAACAGCTATCACAATAGCGTTGAAATGGCTCCGTATGAAGCATTGTATGGCCAAAAGTGTAGGTCACCTCTGTACTGAGATGAAGTCGGAGAAAAGGCAATCACTGGACCTGAGATAGTTCAAGTAGCCATGTATATTATCTGACAGAGATCCTAGATTTGTATCACGACTTTGGAAAAATTTCAAGAAGCCATGTGAGCCAAAGTAACTCTCAGCACGGCCTATCATCCTCAAACTGATGGCCAAACTGAATGGACAATCCAAACCCTCGAGGAAATGTTGAGAGCATGTGCTATAGATTTTCATGGAAATTGGAGCGAACATTTACCTCTGATATAAATTTCATATAATAACAGCTATCACAGTAGCATCGAAATGGCTCTGTATGAAGCATTGTATGGCCGATAGTGTAGGTCACCTCTGTACTGGGATGAAGTTGGAGAAAAGGCAATCCATGGATCTGAGCTTGTTCAAGTAACCATCAACAAAGTATCCGTAATCAGAAAGAGACTCAAAACAGCTCAAGATAGACAAAAGAGCTTGGCTGATTTAAGCGAAGACCGTTGGAATTTGAGATCGGTGAAAAAGCTTATGTAAAAGTCTCACCTATGAAAGGAGTGGTTCGGTTTAGCAAGTCTGGAAAACTCAATCCAAGATATATCGGACTTTTCAAGATACTGGAAAAAGTGAGAACCCTAGCCTACAGGCTGTCTTTAACCCCAGACATGACAAGATTCACAATGTCTTCCACATCTCACAACTAAGAAAATATGTCCCAGACCCGATTCATATTCTTAAATTTGCACCGCTGATGATTGAAGGAAACCTAAACGAAGAACTGAAATATGAAGAGGTCCCTATTCGAATAGTGGATACCAAAGATCAAGTGATGAGAAACCGAACAATTCCATATGTCAAAATACATTGGTCAAATCATATTAAACGAGAAGCAACTTAGGAACTAGAAGAAAAGATGCGCACTCAAAATCCTCATCTCTTTAAAAGATCGAGTTGATCCAAGTTTCGAGGGCGAAACTTTCAATAAGGTGGTAGGATGTGAGAACCCGGAATTTCCTAAGCAAATCAGCAAATCATGTAAGAAATAAAACTCGAAATTAAGCTCAAAACTTTAAGCTTAACTATAAAAATCAACTATAATCTTAAATTTTTGGCTAACAAGGCTCGAGGAAGTTACTCAAAAGCTTGAAGATTAACTCGAAAGAGATCTACGTCATAAGAAACCGCATCAATCGAAGAGTCGTCAACAGAGGAGTAAACCCCCATCTCATGAACTCAATCTTTTAGATCAAAGAAATTCATCTCTCCTTGTCCTTAAAAAACCAAAAAGGGAGCTAGGAGAAGAGCTAAGGGAATGGAAAAATTTATTATGTAAGAAATAACTCTTGATTTGATCAATGTGACCTTTGATGCTTGGATAACCTTGACCACATTGAAGGCCTTTTTTGGGCATCAAGGGGGATGGCCATGGGGGATTGAAAAGACATTTTTTCACCTATACATATGGCATCACATGCTAAAGAAATCATCACAAAAAGCCTTCAAAAATTTCGGTCCTCACCCTTCCCAAAAAGCTCTCGGCCGACGCAACCTAGGAGGAACAAGGAGGAGTTATTCCGGCTATGTCGTGCTGTGGATTGTTGTCAATAATTTTGTTACGTTCCTGTCCAAGTTTGGTCTCCACCTGTCTGAATTGCAGCAAGTTTCGCATGTCCGAGTTTGAACAAGTTTCGAATTATACACTCGAATTTCGGTAAGTGGGTTTTTTTATGTACTTTTCTTGTAAATAAAAATTTGAATAAATATATCATGACATGCTAGTACGTGTGTCCATTTTAGAAAATTACTATCTTAAATCTTGATAGATGTACCTTATGTTCTTTCTGGTTTCGATGTTCTTTGATTCCGCTGAGCCCTTTCACAATTCTGTCAAGTTCTGTTGCATAAATCTGATTCTGTAATACACTGTTACAATTCAAGTTGGATATGGAACGATAATTGTAATTCTGTCTGGCCCCCATCAGTGGATATAAAACTGTGTTTTGGCCCTCATCATTGGGTATAAAATTGTGTTCTGTCTAGCCCCCATCAGTGGGAATAAAACTGTGTCCTGGCCTCACCCCTTAGACGACTAACATATTGGGGACAATTTGACCATATGAGATGAGTAACAATTTTGTGTTTGTTCTATTTTGTTCTGTATTGTTTGATAATCTCTACCTCACATTTCGAATTTGATTTGGTTCAGTTTTGATAAGTCAATTTAACATGCTTTGAAAGATTGTTAAAAAACTTTTTTAAATTATTACTATTTGTGTATGTGATAATCGATCGACCACCCATCCCTCTCATCAGCAGCAGGTTTTCATTAGAAAATATTAAGCCTATTATAAATCCTCGGCCGCCCCATCCCTCTCATCAGCAGCAGCTTTTCATTCAAAATACAACATCCACTCGAAAATCCTCCAAGGTTTCAAGAAAACTCCTTCCCTGCTTCTCTGGTGCAAGTTCTACACGTATATCTCAAGGTTTTCAAGCGTAATAACGCAAAGGCAAGCCATAAAACGTTTCTTTCTAATCATTCGCGCTAGTTTATGCTGATATATATGATTTTTCATGAGGAATGCATATATACGTTTTGTTGTTTCGTTTATACAAAGATTTTGTCATGAAGATGCAAATTTTCCTTTTTTGCCACTCACGATTTTTGTTGTCTTGTGAAAAGGGTTGTCGATTGGTGCTTCTAGGGAGCTGATTAGGTCAAGGTTTAAGGTGTCAATGGGTTTGAGTCGTGAGGTAGCCACGGTTTGTTAAGTGCCGATCACATACTTTGGTGAAATGGCTCGGTTGTAGTTAGATCCGAAGAAAGAAGTGAGCCGGCGGTGCCAGGGCTGTTCAAAGCCTTGGACCATACCCTGGTGGATCTGAACCATGGCCTAGGATGGCTCAAACCCTGCTGGTCGTGGTAATGGGGCCGAGCTAGGGAGTTTAGGCGATGGTTTTCTCGATCGGGCTTGTTTTGGTGGCTCTCGGGTGGTCGCTCTTAACAGCGTGCATGGGGTTGAGTGCTAGGGCTAGGTCGGTCCAAGATGGTCCAGAGCTGGGCTAGGAAGAGTTGGTTCGGGTCTGGTCCTCGGTGGTTTGGGCTAGGGTCGAAATTTAAGAAGATAGATACGCTAGGGTTTTGGTGCTTGTGTGCTGAAAATTCCAGCAAGCGGCATCGTGTTTTATTGGGTCCAAAACGGCTGGAATTGGGTGTTCTAGGGGCTGGTTGGGAGTGATTATGTTGTGGTTTAAGTTTAGAAAGATATATTTAAGTTTCAGGTTGATTCGAGGTAAAACCGGGACTCTGGTCCAAATTTTAAAACAAATCAAATAAGTTATGTAACGGGCTCGAGTTTACGTCTAGGAATCGATTGTAAATATTTTTTGAGATTCTTTTAGGAGTTTTGTTGGCTTCGGCTCAAAATTTTAAGGTCCAGGAGTAAAATGGTCAATTAGGGTTTCCAGGGGCTAAAATTGTCATTTTACACCCGGTTCGAGTTAGCAGTCCTGCAGCGCCCTGATCACAATATCACACGTTTTAATGTATATGCTATCATGAACATGACCTTTTTTGAAATATGGAAAATACCTAGCATGTTTGATTTTAAAAAAATTATGTATATGCATGACTTCTATAAGTGATGAATACGATGACATGTTTTTTAAGGAAGTGAGTTGGTTGTGACTAATACGATTATACGATAATACGATGACATGTAAGGTCAATGCTCAGTGGATGACTAATATTGTCGTTGATGTCCTCACTGCCGAGTATTGCTGTTATACGTGGATAGATCCATCGACTAATATGATCATACGAAAGTCACAACTAATGAACGAAATTCAAATAAAGAAAATGAATATGTATATGCTGATATGTTGAGACATGTTTAGCACAAGTTTTGCTTTGACATGATATGTTTAAATTCACTCTTTTAAGATGATGAAGTTTATTTTAAGTACAGTACTTTTCACTATTGCATGCATGTATATGTACTTGTTATAACGATTTTGGTGTGTTGAGTCTTTAGACTCTTTAGGTGTGAATGATGCAGGTGAGCATATTGATGAGGATACTGGAGGCGCCGAAGACTGAGTAGGCGGGGCTGGATGTAGAACCCGTAAATCAGTCTACGTATAAGCCATGCATAATTCTAGATTTTTAAAATTTAATTGACTTCATTGCATGATTATTTTAATGCATTTCTTTGAAGTCAATTATTTTATTATTTCATTTCAGTAATTTGATTTTTCAGTTATTTCAGTGAGGTCGGACTGGAGTTGGAGTTTTGAGATAGAATTTAAGATTCGAGAAATATTTCCAGAAGTTAATTTAGCTAGCAAGTAAGTTCATTTAAGTTAGTAAGAAGGTTTGAGGATTTAATTTAAGTTACTTGAGGTGAGTAGAAAATAAGCTCATTTAAGTGCATAATTAAGGGGTTAGCTCACTAAATTAATTAAAGGATTAGTAAAGTTTTTAAGGGTTATTAATTCACTAGATAATTATTTTTCCCTTCCTTTTATTTAGTGAATTTCGGCCACCCCCTTAGACTATTAAACAATTCATTTGCCTTGCCACCTTTGACCCCTTCTTGATATTTAATTAGTAGGATAATTCCTCCAATTTGTTTAGCACCAATTAATTAAATAATAAGCATGCTCCTAGTCTAGTTTAGCAAGGGAATAATCGGCCATCACATTCTAGAAACACCCAACAAAGACTTAATATCAAACAACAATTCAAAATTTAAATGAGAGGAGACTTGGTCTTGCATTATCCCCTTTATCTTGCACCCACTTCCCTCACTCCCCTAACCACTTAATCCTCTCCCTCCCCACCAAAATATGGCACCATTCAGAAGCCCTTTTCAGATTATAAGTCGTGAGGTCCATAGCTTTTAAGAAGGGTGAAAACCGAGAGCAAAAGAAAACAAGAGAAGCGTTCCACTCCTCCGTGCCGCGTCGTCGTCGTTTCGTTCGTTTTCTTTCGAAACGAAACCAGGCATGTCTAGATTTCTTTCAAACCTCAATCAAGTCATATTATCAATTATTTTTCAGTATATGATCATGTTTTATCAAGCAAAAACCGAGATACATGTCAAAACATTTTGAAACAACACATGCAGAATTTTCGATTTTTCCTTGGCAAGCTTCACGGTTTCTTTTGGTTTGTGAGTTTCAGGTATTGGATCGACTCCAGGCTCCCAAGGCGACTTTTATACATGTAATAGGATGCATTAGGACCAAATTTGTCCATCGGTTTCACCCCATGCTCGCTGGAAAGCAAGAAATGACAGCAACACCATTTGTGTCCCTTTTTGAGTTTGAAAATTCAGTTTGGTTGTCAAGGAGGAAGGATCTGATCTTGGCTGCCCCAAGGCCTATATCCATGGTTAGATCACTTCCCTAGCATGTTTAAGACGTGACCAAGTTGCCCTTTTGGTGGCTTGGTCCATGGCTCATCGGTTTTTATGCAAAACATCAAAACAGCCCCCTCCCCTTCTCGCCCCTTCGGTTGGACAGCACTTGTGCTTCGGGTTTGGTTGGTTTGGTGTGGATCTTGGTTGGCCTATGGCCCTTAGCCACGGTTCATACCATGCCCCTAGATGTCTAGATTGTGACATGGTCAATCAAATGGCCACTGGAACGACACGAGACATCGATCAAAGCAAGACACTACACACGCATGCACGCAAGTCTCGGTTGGACCCTTCGAGTGGGTGCTGGAATGATTCGAGTTGTGGCTGGCCTAGGGCCCTTAGCCATGGTTCACCTCATTCCTTGGGATGTTGGTAAGAGTCTCTGGTCGGTGGTTCACACCCCCAA
This sequence comes from Primulina eburnea, assembly GCF_022965805.1. Lineage (NCBI taxonomy): Eukaryota > Viridiplantae > Streptophyta > Magnoliopsida > Lamiales > Gesneriaceae > Primulina > Primulina eburnea. Next base: position 8,550,516 of record NC_133118.1, on the reverse strand, counting down.
TGGCCGGTAGTCTCGAAAACAACACAAGATTCGCGATTGTACAGCTGCTGGAAATTACAGCAAGTTGCTGTGTCGGTTCAGAGGCTTGTTTGAGTCCTTTTTTGGCTTTTAGCCTATGGCCTTGGACTGGACAGTGCTTCATCGAGTTAGAAAGGTCGTGTTTTTGACCGTTCGTGATTCGGATCATTTTTGAGGTCGTACGAGAATTTACGGTGCGATGTGCCAAATTGACTCTCGAAAGAGCGTTTCATGTTTTGGCCTCCATTTCACTTAGATTTCGACCCTCATCATTTTAGAAGCATTACTTCAGTATTTTAAGCGTATTTTAATCATGACTATACGTCGGTTCAGTGTTGGTTCAGGTTGGTTCGGAGTCATGATTAAATACGAAGTCATTAGGCGTCATAGTCTCATTTTTGAAATTTAAAGCGCATAGTTGGCCAAGTCTAAGCTATTGCATATTTTTCATGACATATTTAGGTTGCAGCGAGCCTGGGAGCGATCCAATCTAGTTGGTAAAATTACAGGATTATTCATTATGCCATTTAATTATATTACGTGCATGAAATAGGAAAAATGCTTATTTTTGAGATTTATGCGATATTGCTTGTGGTCAATTCACTGTTATGGGAGCATTATTATACTCGGTCGCCAGTGACCGATCAGTTCAGTTTGGTACCACCCGGTCGCCAGTGACCGGCCAGCTCAGTTCAGTTTTATACTCCCCGGTAGCCAGTTACCGATCAGTTCAGTTCAGTGCAGGGGCCACAGGCGTAGACCATAAACTCAACAGAAAATTTTTACCAGTTATTTCAGTACAGGGATCCAAGGAGCAAACATTGTTACTATGATTTCAGTTCAATTATGCACGCATTATAATTGCTCAGTACAAGTTATTTTCAGTATGCCTCATGACATTATATTTTATTCCATGCACATTTTACTTCAGTATTTACTCGTTACCTACGATATTTGCATGCTGAGTCTTTAGGCTCACTAGACTTGATTGTTGTAGGTACTGATGAGGCCAGGGCCGAGGGCGGGGACCAGTGAGCCAGCTTGGGTCGGCAGTAGTGGCACCCGAGGACCTCAGTTTCAGCACTTGCCACCTTTTATGCTTAGACATTTTATCAGCTGTTGAATATTTTTAAATTGTTATTTTCGGCAAACTTTATTTTCTTCCGCTGCTATATTTTAAACATTGAACTTGAGTTATCAGTTGATTTTAGGGATGAGGCACACCATTTATTTTTAAAAAAGAAAAATTTAAATTTTCCGCAAATTTTCAAGCAAGGAGTTTTAGGGCCTTTACACTGGAAGTGCGCACGCTAACCCGAAGACTATATTTTTCCGCCACGTTTATGATTTAAGAGGAACCATGGATATTTTATGCACTATTTATTTTACATGTTGTTGGTTCGACAAGATTTTTGACATATTTTTTAACTACAGTATTTGAATCCTTTTATTTTAAAATGTGTGTTTTATAGCAATTATTGTATGCATGCATTTAAATACATTTTTGAGATTTAGCTTTCAATAAAAAATTCTAGCAGCATTTTAATTAATAGATGTTTCATATAAAGATGGCCTTTTTTTAACATGGCTTCATCAACAGCCCCAAAAATTGCTCTTCCTCTTCTTCGATTTGCCCCACATGCTTATCCGGGGAAAAGGTGTAAGATGTGAGTATTTTCTGAAATGCTCAGCAAGAGGGGCCGGTCGAATACAGAAACAACATAATATAGATAAATATAATGTTTGAAAGTAATGTGTCACAGAAAGCGTTGCAACAGAACATAAGAAAAATGTTTGAAATTCTTGAATCATGGCAGATATAGAACAAAAACATATATGTATAACAATGAAATTCATCTTATTTTCAATCATTTAATGATATGTCTCTAATTATCAATTAATACGCTAATGAATGATTTCTTAGAACGTTTATTAAAAAAAATATTTATGAAATCATAAATTTTAGACAAAACAAAAAATTATCTTATTTTAATAATCATTATAATTAAATATTTAGAAAATATTATATAAATCAAATATAATCTTTTGATCTTTCAGTGTTTGTTGTATGTCAGGGATAATTATTATTAATTTTTTTTTTGTTATGTTTGTTTTTTTAGAGTGGTAAATGATTCTTTCTAAGTTCAAAGTCCAAAATTATGTTTTCTGTAATCCATCAATAAGGATGAAGGAAACTAAGAATCCATTTAAATTGTTTTTTCTTTTTTAAAATAACGATAAATCCAGGTAATTTGGGTCAACATTCTCTTTTTGAATGTCATTAAATGAATTGGAATGTTAAAAATATTTCAAAAATTGAAGCCAATTTCCTAACAATAAGAGAATTGAAGAAATCAATGGAATGTTAACAATATTCCATAATATAATATAATAAAATATATGTAATAAATAATAAGATTGGTCAATGATTACATATCTTAAATTGACTAAAATTATGGTAATAAAATATATAACGGGCTGGTGTGTCTATATAAACCAATAAATGTTAATATTAATTCTAACAACCAAAGGCTAAAGAAAATGGATGTGGAGACATCTTGTTTATGGCTTCGCTGCCAGACTCCTAAATGTTGTGGCAGAGGTACTAATCGAAACATTTATACATTCTATTATTTTTTTTAAAAAATATTTATATATTAAGGTAGTAAATGTAGAAACTATCATTTTATATATATAGTTATATTGAGTTGGAGAAATTTTTACTAGAAGTCGTTCTTCGTCAAATCGTCTTAAATTTGAGATCTTAATTAGTTATGTCATACTAGCTACATACCATCGGCAATTTTTGTTGGAATATAATGAAAAATACTGTTATGTACGTACATGGCACAAATATATGTGGCCTGAATTAGTAGGGATGGATGGGCAGAAAGCAAAGGCCATAATCGAGAGAGAGAACCCGTTGGTGTATGTGGATTTTGTGAGGAAAGGATATGCATGGTTGGCTGATTTTTGATTTTTGCTGCAACCGTGTGTATGTCTTCCTTGATGAAAATCTCAAAGTTGCATCTGAACCCTCCATTCCGATAATTGGATGATCGATTCCCATTACTAATATTAATATATCGATCTAGAATAAAAATATATTCATGAAATGTTATAAATAAAAATGTCTTATTTCCTATACATTTTTCTTTATTTTTCCTATCTCGATTATTTTTTTACTACTTTTATCGTTAATTTTATAGTTAATAAATCTATTTATAATAATAAAGCATATATAAATTTATCCTAATAAAATTTTTCATCTAAAATTGTATATATAGATCAATATATGTGTATATATATATATATATATATATACAACAACAATATAAAAATAAAACATGAATCGAGCCCTAACAAAACGAACAAGTAAAATTACGGCAAATATAACTGACACATAATAATCAATTAAATTACAAGGAAATGCAATAAAATGAAACGCAATGTGTGAAATGTAACAACGGAATAATGTGGGGACCCAGACGCTAATTCATTTAATAATCATTCTTGGGAATAATTGGATCAATTAAATAAACTTGGGTCTAATTTTTTTTAAATACAAGTGCGGAAACATAATGAAATCCATCTGATATAAACATCAATATAAAAAGTACAAGTCTTGTACCATTATATTACAATCAAACTAGGGTTCAACTACTATATATAAAGTGCTGAAACCTATTCTACTTCTGGGTCCGAATCTCCACGCTAACAATAATTTCTCATCCTCTTCTTGACCCTGATCCTGTCCCACCTATTATCATGCACACATACAAACACAACAACATACGGATAACCCCGGTGAGAATAACATTCACAGTATAAACAACATATACATGCAATCATATAAACATATATAAAAGCATGAAACTGATATCAATAACATGTATCATAATCTGAACACATGAATCGATATAAAACTGCAAATCAAACTAGTGACTCGTCATCTCAGACTCGACTCATTTCTAATCAAGGGATCCCGGTTTCTGGGCATTGGCACAATATACCGAATCTCCGCAATAGAAGCCGATCTGATCCTACGCAACATCGATATAAACCAAACATCCAGTGTCTTAGCATATCCGCCAAAGACTTGGCATCTCCGCAAAAGACTAGGCATCTCCGCCCATGACTCAATACATGCTTTGCTATAACTTAATAGACTAAGCATAATAATCTCATGACTTGCAAACATCAATGCAATGAAATAAAAGTATGTAGTTTTTGTGAAACTCAAGTCCAATCTGACTTGAGTCGATCTCCCGGTTAACATTGATTTACACCTTTCTTTTATTGGTCTGGCGAAGTCGAAATCTCGAATTCGAAGACTGTCAATACTCAATCTGGCAAGGACAATATCGAGGAGTATAATATAATATACTACTCAGATTAATACTGGATATAATCAGAACTCAATCTAATTCTGTTTCAACGGCATAACTGCACAATTTCAATATATCCATCAATACAAATGTCAACATGTGAGGCCCGGGGCCGAAGAGGGCGGGGGGTGATCGCCGGTGCCATCAGTTGCACGGACAATGAGCGGCTCCTGGCAGGCTTCTAGGTGGAGGGAACATGAATGAACCGACCCACACGGGAATGAGAGGGATTCTGAGACTGTTCAATGTAATGGACTGTATAGTTGAAGAGGGCTTAAAAGATTTGATTTGTACTACTCATATCACGAAGGTGCATCTTCTTTTCGATAGCTCATCACATAAGAACTCCAAAGTTAAGCGTGCTTGACTTGGGGCAATTTTGGGATGAGTGACCTCCTGGAAAGTTTCCTAGGGTGCGTGTGAGTGAGGACATAAGCACGCTGGAAAGACTCGTCTTGGTACAATGAGGACAGTCGTCGAATCTGGGGCGTTACAGTTGGTATCAGAGCCAGGTTCTCTTAGTACGGTGTGGTTCGGGGACGAACCAAGCAGAAGCTGGTGGGCATGTGAGGCCCGGGGCCGAAGTGGGCGGGGGGTGATCGCCGATGCCATCAGTTGCACGGACAATGAGCGGCTCCTGGCCGGCTTCTAGGTGGAGGGAACATGAATGAACCGACCCACACGGGAATGAGAGGGATTCCGAGACTGTTCAATGTAATGGACTGTACAGTTGAAGAGGGCTTAAAAGATTTGATTTGTACTACTCATATCACGAACGTGCATCTTCTTTTCGGTAGCTCATCACATAAGAACTCCAAAGTTAAGCGTGCTTGACTTGGGGCAATTTTGGGATGGGTGACCTCCTGGGAAGTTTCCTAGGGTGCGTGTGAGTGAGGACATAAGCACACTGGAAAGACTCGTCTTGGTACAGTGAGGACAGTCGTCGAATCTGGGGCGTTACACAACATATATCAATCTCAACTCATAATTGATCGACAAACATAATCTGATATCAAATCTGTATAATCTCAATCAAATCAACTCTGAAAAATCATAACAATTTCATACGGTATTTGTTCTTCGATCTGGTTTCAATTATACGATGTCTACTATGTCAAGAACATCATATATGAATCATATCCGATTTCTTCAATATCATATTTTCAAATCATATAAAAATATAATGAAACTTACATTCAGTTGAAATCTTTGTCGATAGGAACATAGTACTGAAGTCGGATTCAAAATAGAAATGGCGGATTTTGCGTAATTCAGAATTCTATCTCAAGAACTTGAAGTTGGCCCTCGGTTTCTTCGTTTCTTTCTTCCCTTCATTGCTGTCTGGAGAATGAGGCTTCTATTTCATATATTGCATGTCCAGGCCAAGTGGCTTATTCTTCAAGCAGCACGTCTCGCGCATATGCGCGACCCTCCTCGGTGCATATGCGCGAGACCTACTAGTCTCGGCCCCCATCTTCTCGACAGCTCGCGCATATGCGTGCACCATTGCCTCGCATATGCACGAGGTTCTCTAGACTTGGCATATTTTCTTGCACACGCTCGCGCATATGCGCGCACTCAATTCACGCATATGCGCGAGGTCCTCTGCCCATCTCGCGTATATGCGCGCATTGTGTCGCGCATATGCGCGAGGTGTTCTGCCCTCGCACATGCGGTATCACACGCTATGTGGGGCCCTTAGCTCCTAATCATTATTACAATGCACTTTGATTAGGGTTAACTAATTACAGCGGAAAATGAGTTTAAAATTTCTTTACAATAAGCCAAAATATTTCTTCTATAATTTTAATATTAAAAATAGTATTTAATCTCATATCATAAACATGCCCACACGTAATCTGTAAGGACCGTGTATCGTATTATCGTAAATCCTATGTTGATTATCGATAATGTACGAAATTGTCATGTGATTATATATATGATGTATATTATTATAATGAAATTGAGAAAATGAGTATTGAATGTGAATCGACGTTGTAAGAGCTCGATTGGGGAGGTCGGACGCCAATATAATACAAAAACCAACATTTGGTACAGAACATGTGGCACCCGGGCGGTAGAAAATGATCGCCCGAGCTCCAGTATGGAATAAGGGATGTTCTCGGACAGAACATGCCGCGCCCGAGCGGTAATTTGTGACCGCCTCGAGCGCAGTACATAATTGATTCGGGGGCAGAACCTCTTGCGCTCGGGCGCGAGACTTCTACCGCCCGAGCGCGGTATCGGTGATGATAAGAATGAGATTTTCTTCTCTTTCTTCCTTTATTCTTACCGAGAGTTCGAGAGATAAGTTCGAGAATTCGATTTTCTTTCTTACAAATCGACTTCGAAAAGCTGTATAAACGCGAAACAAATTATATATTTGTGATCGTCGCGTCGAGGGCTTCTGACTGAGGTAATTTTCTTCTAGTTCCAGCAGCTCTAAATATCAAAGTGCTGGAATAGCATGTATTTGAAGTTGAATTTCTGATATGTAGTAGAATAACCGACAAGAAACTCATATTCGAAGTCGGAATTGAATTATGATATGATTATGATTTGATATGAATATTTGAAGTTTCAAATGATATTTGAAACTCATATTAATAATTTTGGAGTATGTTATTGATTGAAATGAGTATGTTATTGATGTAGATAAAGTATTATATCAATATCTTCAGGCTACATCAACCGGAAACGAAGAATTGAGGTATGTTGCGACCGGGTAACATACGACAGGTATCTGTATTATATGATATATGTTGGATTGATTTGATTGGAATACGTGTCTATGTGCCTATTTGATGATTTGATGTGGCATACATGACATTGAGATTGAGATATCGATGTATAAAATAAATGTTTTGTTAACACACATCATTTTATGCATACATCGATACATGACATGCACGTTGAGCTATGATCCTTGGATACCCTGATATGATTGGATTGGATTCCGGGGTTTGTGAACACAATCGCTATGCCGGTATTATATGACCCGTAAAGCATAGACAATTGTAGCCCCATATGATTGGATATGAGATGTGGGATTGATGGCGCTTCGTTGACGCTATCATACGTGTATTCCCATATCGGCCGGTGTGCCAGCTCGAGCATTGAGTTGATTTGATAGCGATTCGATTGATTCCGACATGTGCTCAGTGGATGGGCATTTGACCTGATACCTCCACGACATACATGCATTGCATACCATATATCATTGTTTAGATATCTGTGGTATATATGATTGGTTGTTCCATACGGAGCTTTGCTCACCCCCAAGGGGGGCTGTTGTTGTCTTTGTGTGTGGACAATGGCAGGTACTCCAGGATATCAGGAGACCGGAGAGGGTACTTCTGGTGGGAGTCACAGCTTGGGCTGAGGTTTATGTTTATGTTTTGTTCCCAGTATATATGTATATGTATCTATATATCGGGGCATGTCCCGAGGATATGATATGTTTTTATGTGATTGGTTTTGATTACGTGTGGGCGTGTTTTATGATTTGAATTTAGATACTATTTTTAGTATTTAAATATTAGAAGAAATATTTTGGGCTCATTGTAAAGAAATTTTTAAACTCTTTTTCCGTTGTGATTAATTACTTAACCCTAATCTGATTACATTGTAATAACGATTAGGAGCTAAGGGCCCCACATAATCAAAACCAATCACATACAAACAACTCATATCCTCGGGACATGCCCCGGTATATAGATACATATACATATATACTGGGAACAAAATATAAACCTCAACTCAAACTGTGACTCCCTCCAGAAGTACCCTCTTCTGCCTCCTGATAACCTAGAGTACCTATCATTGTCCACACACAAAGACAACAACAGCCCCCCTTGGGGGTGAGCAAAGCTCCGTATGGAAAAACCATCATATATACCATCTAAACAATGATATATGATATGCAATACATGTATGTCGTGGAGGTATCAGGTCAAATGCCCATCCACTGAGCACTTGTCAGAATCAAACGAATCGCTATCAAATCAATGCTCGAGCTCGCACACCGGCCTCAATAAGGGATACTCGTATGATAGCATCGACGAAGCGCCATCAAATCCCAAATTTCAAATCAATCGTCGGGGCCACAAATGTCTATGTTTTAAAGGTCATGTAATACCAAACATATCATTGTGCTCACAAACCCCAAAATCAAATCAAATCATATCAGGGTATCCAAGGATCATAGCTCAACGTGCATGTCATGTGATATGTGTTAACAAAACATTTATTTTATACATCGATATTCAAATCACAATGTCATGTATGCCACATAAACTCGACAAATAAGGCATATAGACATATATTCTCATTCCAATCAATCAAACCAATCCAACATATATCATATAATACAGATACCTGTCATATGTTACCCGGTCGCAACATACCTCAATTCTTCGTTTCCAGTTGATGTAGCCTGAAGATAACGGTATAATACTTTATCTACATCAATAACATACTCATTCCAATCAATAACATAATCCAAAATCATTAATATGAGTTTCAAATATCATTTGAAACTTCAAAAATTCATATCAAATTCAAATCATAACAAAATTCAATTCCGACTTCGAATATTAGTTTCTCGTCGGTTATTCTACTACATATAGGAATTTCAGCTTCAAATAAATGCTATTCCAACACTTTCATATTTATAGCTACTGAAACCAGAAGAAATTTAGCTCAGTCAGAAGCCCTCGACGCGAAGATTCCGAATCTATAATTTGTTTCGCGTTTAGACAGCGTTTCGAGGTCGATTCGGACGAAAGAAATCGAATTCTCTAACTTTCCCTCGAAGTTGCTGAAATGAACTGACGAAGGAAAAGAAAGAAAGAAGGGATTCTTATCCCCACCGCTTCGGCGCTCAGGCGGTAGAATTCTCGCGCCCGAGCGCGAGAGGTTTTGCCCCCGAGTTTCACTTGCACCGCGCTCGGGCGGTCAAACATTACCGCTCGGGCGCGACAGGTTCTGCCCGAACATACATTGTCATATACCCTGGCGCTCGTCCGGTCATTTTCTATCGCCCGGGCGCCACACGTTCTGTACAAATATTAATTTTTTGTACTATATTGGCGTCCGACTTCTTCACTTGAGCTCTTACAATGTCAATTCATATTCAATATTCATTTTCTCAATTTCATTGTCACGATATACATCAAATACATAATCACATGACAATTTCATTAACTATCAATAATCAATATAATATTTACGATAATACGATACACGGTCCTTACACGCTACCTCAAATCAAGTCTCGGAGGAGTCCTTCATAATCATATCAATTCAAAATCAATAATCGCAGATTAATCGCAAAATAAATCTCGGGCATTACAAATAATGTATGTCAAACAGAGTCCAAACGAATCGAATAAACAACAGTAACAATTTCCACCCATGCTAGGAACTCATCATCAAATCGCCGCTAGTCCATGCACGTAACATCAAGAGTATGGGAGCTACCCGGTTGTCATCATGATGACATCAAGAGTGTAAGTTCTAGGAAATTCGAACAACGTAACCCGACTGGATGCATTCTAGGGTTTTGTTTAAAATATGTGATTACTGATTTTTATGCATTGTATTTCTGGTGTATGGCAAGGATAGGTGTTCTTTCATGGTTATATTAAAAGCTTCATGCATTAGGGTTTTAAGTTAGATTTCACGCTCGAACGAGGAACGGAGACCGATGATAATGACGAAAAATATTTTTATTAAATAATTATTTTTAATTATTTAATATATGGTGTATTTAAGGGGAAATTTCAAAAATGGGCTTTGGTTAGGTATTTTACTCGACGGGACGTATTTTAAACCGGTACGCAAATTTTATCGATTTGGAAGACGTTTTTGAAGATTCGGTCAATATTTTCAAACTTGTACCAAAATTAAATATTTTTCGACAGTGTTATTGGGCTTTTCGGGTTTAATTCATTGCATAATGGGCCAAAAATGTTTTTTTAAAACCCCTTTAATAATTATGTGTGGCCCATTAGTTTATCATTATTTAACCTAAACACCCCTTAACCTAACCCTATCCTCAAAGCACTCGGCCGCCCCTCCCCTTTTAGCAGCCTCCCATTCAAAAAGATTCAGCAGCCATATTGTTTTTCCTCAAGGTTTTCAAGAGAAGTCTTCCCCCTTTTCTCCGGTGCTCGTCCTACGCAAAGTTACCAACGTTTTCGAGCGGTTTAATTAGCTTGGATGGGTTTCGACGTTTTTCTGTCGCAGGGTTAGCGCCGTGGCACTGCCCTTTTGGCGCCACAGCGCCTTGAGCTAGAACATGTAGTGCCGCAGTGCTGATGTAGGGCGCTTATGCGCTAACCAAGCGCCGCGGCACCACAATGTCAGCGCCTAGGCGCTGGTCTGTTTGAGGGGCTTTTGTTTTTAGCGCAATTGTCTCATTAGGATGTTGATACGTTGTTATGACCAGGTTTACTGAGGATTAGATTGGATCATATGAGGCTAGATTGGGAATCTTTGAATTATGATTTAAGCGTGGTCACCTTCGGGTCGAGTTAGTAGCCTTGGCAGCATATTAAACACGATTTGACATGTTTTAAATGTTTTTTTTGTTATCACCAATATGACTTTTTACATTGCATGCTTGATTTTAAGCAAAATTTACGTATATGCATGATTTTATAAGTGACGAATACGATGACATGTTTTTGAAAAAATGGAGTTGGTTGTGACTAATACGAAAACGTCAATACGATGATATGTAAGGCCAAGGCTCATTGGATGGATAATACTGTCGCTGATGTCCCCGCCGCCGGGTACCTCGGTTAAACGTAGATGGATCCATCGCCTAATACGATGATACGAAAATTACAGCTAATCAACAAAATTCAAATGAAGAAACACGAACACGTAAATGTTGATATGTTGAGATATGTTATGTTAATGTTTATGCTTTGACAGGTCACGATTATGCCTACGGTTTTATAAGATCTTGAAACGTAACTTTATTACAGTACTTTTCACTATTTCCTGCTATGTATATGTATTTGCTGTTACAGGTGTGTTGAGTCTTTAGACTCACTAGGTGTGAATGATGCAGGTGATTATGTTTATTAGGAGATTGGAGGTGCCGAAGACAAAGTAGGCAGAGTTGGATGTGAGCACACGAACCCGAGGACTGTATTTTTCCGCACATTATGTTTTGAGATAGGTGATTTTTGATATTTACGTACTTTTATTTTTGATGGTTATCAGGAGTTTCATGTTTCATTTATGTTTTATGTTCAAAACGTAAGCTTCGGTTTGACGTTTTCTCATTATTTTAACTGCAATATTATTACATGTTAGTTGATTACTATTTGATAGGTAATGTCCTATTATTTAAATTATGGCAATTATTTAGCAGTTGTCCAATTCAATGCTAAGGCCCAGATTGCTGGTAAAAGCCCAAGCCCGCTAGGCACTCCCGACCGAAATTCCTATAAATAGAGGATGTCTCTCATTGTCCAAGGTATGCTCTCATTTTTCCTCAAAAGCTCTTGAGTTCTCTGAGTTTTCTCTGAATTGTTTACTGACTTGAGCGTCGGAGTGTCTACGCCGGGAATCCTCCCGGCGCTTCTTGACGAGTGTTCGTGACGCAGGTGACACCCAGCGATTTACCGTGCATTGTCTACGTGGATCCGTTTACCAGTCAGGCGAGCTCCTTTACGGGCCAAGTGGACAAGTTTGCTAACCAGTCAGATCTCGCTTGTGCAGTCTACGCGACTCATTTATTTTAGCTGCATCAGCTTGGCGCCGTCTGTGGGAAAGTTACTTCGTCACTCGAGGATGCACACTCGTTCGCACTCTTCTCGCGATGCTACTAGGGAGGGACGCCCACCTCAGCCTCCTCCGCAGCAAGAAATGCTCATCACCCGCGAAGCATTGGAGGCCTTGGTTAAAGAAACAGCCACTCGCGCTGCGGCCGAAGCAGTTGCCCAGGCGCTAGCGCACCGCCAACATACTGATACCGGTGAAACAACTCCTGGAGACGATTCATCTTCTCGTGACCCTGGCGATACATTAAGGAACAAGGATAAGACGCGCAGAGAAGCTGAATCAGATGGTCGAACGCATCGTCCCCACACGCATAGAGAAAGTGCCACACTCCCTACTTACGCACAGGGATCACGCACTTTGAGTGGACAAGATAGCCACCTGGCCATTTTACCTGCTCGGCGCAGCCCTTTTACCACCGCCATATTGGCTGAGTCATTGCCAGCAGGAATGAAAATCCCCAACTTGCCAGAGTTTGATGGAACAGGCGACCCGCAAGAGCATCTCGACAGATTTTATGCGAAAGCTGACCTCTACGATATCAGTGATGCCGCTTACTGCAAAATCTTCCGAACTACGCTAGCTGGCCGAGCGCTTGCTTGGTTCAACAAGCTTCCCTCAGGGACCATAGATAGTTTGGAGAACCTGACTCAGCGTTTCCTCCACCAATTCTCTATCAACAAGAAGTATCCAAAAACTGCAGCTTACTTGTTTACTGTAATTCAGAAAGACGGTGAGGGCCTGAGAGAGTATGTACAGCGATTTACGCAGGCTGTGCATGAAGTTCCCCATGTTAACCATGACCTGTTAGCCGGAATAGTACAGCAGAACCTCCGTCACAGGAAATTCAAGGAATCGATAGCTGGAAAACCCCCTAATTCATTGGAGGAGTTGTTGGAAAGAGCTGAGAAATATATACGAATAGAGGAGGCTATCGAACCGCGGTACTTGGGGAAAAGAAGAAGGGAAGAAGAGAGACCGGAAAGGAGAGAGGAGAAGCGAACAGCTCAAAGCCCACGGCTCCAGTATACTCCTTTGAAGGCACGTCTGTCAGAGATACTGGTAGTGGCAGAGCAACAAGGTTTGTTGCAACCCCCGCGTCCAATGAAGGAAAATCCTAAGCGTCAGAGATCTGACAAGTATTGTCGTTTCCACAAAGATAAAGGCCATTCTACCGAGGATTGTTTCAGCCTTCGGGCCGAGATAGAAAAGTTGATCAAGCGAGGATATTTAAGTGACTACGTGGATAGGCGTCGCGGTCAGCAGCGAGACAATAGGCGTCGTGACGACAGTCATCCACGTGGGCAGAGACATGAGCAAGGATAGATGAGCGAGAAAGCTAAGCATAGAGATGAGAACCTGCCCACTGGGGGCATCATATCTGTTATAACTGGAGGGCCCGCTTGTGGAGATTCAAACCGTGCGAGAAAAAGTCTCGCGCGCGCCGCCTGAGCAGATCACACTTCCTCGCGCGTAGCCGCACTTCAGCCGGTAAACGAGGTATCGTTGACAGATGTTGACGTGACTTTTGGGGGTGAAGATTTGGAATCCCCTCGGGGAGAACACAACGATGCCTTAATAATTTCTGCTACGATTTCCAATTTTTGGGTAAAGAAAATATTGGTAGACTCAGGAAGCTCGGCAGACATCATTTTTCATGATGCATTCCAGAAGCTGGGTCTAAGCAATGTTCAACTAGCGCAAGTGAAAACACCTCTCGTCGGTTTTACGGGAGAAGTGGTTGAAGCAATGGGAGAAGTTATTTTACCCATTTCATTAGGATCTTATCCAAGGCGGAGCACGAAAATGGTAAAGTTTCTAGTGGTGAAAGCTCCCTCGGCCTACAACGTAATACTAGGCCGTCCAAGCCTAAACTTGTTTCGCGCCGTCGCATCCACTTATCACATGAAATTGAAGTTCCCGACTTCTGACGGAGCAGGAGAAGCGGTGGGAGATAGCAGGCTTGCTAGAGAATGTCATGCTTCTATTTTGCAAGACGCGGTGGAGACTCGGAGGAGGCAAGGCCCCGGGATAGATTCCATAAAAGGGAAGAAGCAAAGGCTTGAGCAAGACTCAAGCGACAATGGAGTGCACCTCGTAGAGGGAGAGTCAGAGGATAGAGAAAGAATGACCGCAGCAGAGGCTCTCAAGCGCATTGAAATAGTACCAGGTGACCCGAAAAGAACCCTCAAGATCGGATCCGATCTGTCAGAAGAGGTGGAGAGCGCTTTAGTAGCTTTTTTGCAACGCAACACTGATGCATTCGCCTGGGGTGACGGGCCATTACCTGGGATATCCCCTGAGTACGCGCTCCATCATCTTAATGTGAATCCACAGATGAAACCAATTAAGCAAAAAAAGAGGTCTTTTGGCCCCAAAAAAACAAACATATAGCCGAAGAAGTTGAAAAACTCATAAGAGCCAACTACATCAGACCCGTGTCATACCCGGAGTGGTTGGCAAATGTTGTTCTAGTCCCAAAAAACGGTGGAAAATGGCGTCTTTGCATAGATTTCACTGATTTAAACAAGGCTTGCCCCAAAGATCTTTTCCCATTACCTCGAATCGATTTATTGGTTGACTCGACTGCCGGATGCGAACTGCTCAGTTTTCTCGATGCCCACCAAGGGTACAATCAGATAAGATTGGCACCCGAAGATCAAGAAAAAGCAAGTTTCATCACCGATCGAGGGATCTATTGCTATGAGGTGATGCCCTTTGGACTTAAGAACGCTGGTGCAACATATCAACGATTGGTGAACAAGATGTTCGCGAACATGATTGGGAGGAACATGGAAGTATATATAGACGACATGCTTGTGAAAAGTGTTCAGGCGGTCAAGCATGTGGATGACCTCGAAGAATGTTTTGGCGTGTTACGAAAGTATCAAATGAAGCTGAATCCGGAAAAATGTTCTTTCGGTGTGCGGGGTGGCAAGTTCCTTGGATTCATGGTCTCACAAAGAGGAATAGAAGCAAACCCCGAGAAGATAAAGGCGATCTTAAGCATGAGTCCGCCACGAAGTGTGAAAGGGGTACAAGAATTAATGGGGAGAATGACAGCGTTGAATCGTTTCATTTCTAGAGCTGCAGACAAAGGTCTGCCCTTTTTCAGAATTCTAAGACAGGGAAAGGGATTCAAGTGGTCGGAGGAATGTCAGCAGGCATTCGAGGAGCTGAAGAAGTATTTGACTACACCCCCACTTCTAACAAAGCCCCAATCATGGGACACGTTGTTGCTCTATCTGGCAACCTCATCCGACGCGATCAGTGCTGTGCTCGTGGTGAATGTGGGAAGAGAGCATAGACCCGTATATTACGTCAGTCGGACATTGCAAGGGGCAGAGCTCCGATACACCAACATTGAGAAATTAGCGCTAGCCTTAGTAACTGCAACGAGGAAATTACGCCCATACTTACTATGTCACCAAGTGGTCGTGCTTACCAATCACCCTCTCAAGCAAGTGCTATCTGGTCTAGAGGCATCTGGACGAATGGTTAAGTGGGCTGTTGAGCTGAGCGAATTTGGAATTGAATTTCAACCTCGCCCAGCTATTAAAGCACAGGTCCTCGCAGATTTCCTCGTTGAAATGACGACTAATGAAGCAGAATGCTCCATCCCAACTTGGGTGGTTTATGTTGACGGATCCTCCACCGTGCATGGGAGTGGAGCCGGGGTGGTGCTGGAGAGTCCTCAAGGTGATATATTTCAGTATTCTATCAAATTGTTGTTTTCTGCATCAAACAATGAGGCCGAGTACGAAGCGCTCGTAGCAGGAATTAAGTTGGCCCTATCGGCAGGAGCGAGAAGTTTAGTGGTGCATAGTGATTCCCAGTTGGTCGTTAACCAGGTCAAGGGAACTTATGAAGCCAAAGAGGAAAAGATGACCGAGTACGTGACTCGGGTCAATGAGTTACTCGCTCTGGTAGAGAGTTATGACATAAAACAAGTGCCTAGGGCAAAAAACGAAGTGGCAGACCGTCTAGCTAAATTAGCTAGTTCTTGGACAAACATCGACAGTAGGAAGATCACCTTCTTAGCAATCAGTAAGGAGGAAGCAGAAGAGACCACATGCAATATACTGTGCTTAGAGGGATAAGAACCAAGTTGGAAAGACGAAATTCTTGCCTACCTGAAGCACAACGATCTTCCCCAAGATCCTGCCGTCGCACGCAAGCTAAGGGTAAGAGCTGCGCGATTCACAATCATAGATGGAGAGCTCTACAAACGAGGCTATAGTCAACCATTCCTGAAGTGCTTAACTCCGAGCAAGGCTGATTACGTTCTCCGCGAGATCCACGAAGGGATTTGTGGAAACCACTTAGGAGGGAAAGCATTGGCCGGGAAAACCTTACGACAAGGTTACTTTTGGCCGACCATGAAGAAAGACGCATTACAATTGGTGAAGCACTGTCGAGCTTGCCAAGAGCATGCCAATCTCTACCATCAACCCGCGACGTTGCTGCAACCACTGGAAAGTCCCCTGCCTTTTGCCAAGTGGGGAATGGACTTGGTAGGACCTTTTCCCCCAGCTACGGGACAGAGAAAATTTCTCATAGTTGCCGTAGATTACTTCACAAAGTGGGTTGAAGCAGAGGCGTTGGCAAAAATTTCGGAGAAAGAAGTGATAAGTTTCTTGTGGAAAAACATAGTGTGTAGATTCGGGATTCCCCGAGCGCTGATCTCGGATAATGGCACGCAGTTCTCTGGAAGAAAATTAAAGGAATGGTGTGAAGGTCTCTCTATCAGGCAGTTTTTTACATCGGTTGGAAATCCACAAGCCAATGGGCAAACAGAGGTAACTAACCGAACTATATTGCAGCATCTGAAGACCCGTCTCGGCAAGGCTAAAGGCAATTGGGTGGAAGAATTGCCGAGCGCTTTGTGGGCATACCGAACTACACCTCGCTCGTCAACAGGGGAGTCTCCTTTCAACCTGGTACACGGTGTCGAAGCTGTAGCCCCCGCCGAGATAGGAGAGACCTCGTTAAGGGTAAAACAATACATGCAACTCGAGAACGATCAGGCCCTTCGAGCCTCTTTGGATATGATCGATGAACTGCGAGATGAAGCATCAGTCCGAGCAGAGAGATACAGGGCCCGCATGGCTAGAGCTTACAATGATCGAGTAAAACCAAGAGCCTTCCAGGTAGGCGATCTGGTCATGAGAAAAGTGGATGTCTTGCACCCCGTCGGCAAACTTGACCCTAAATGGGAAGGCCCTTACAAAGTAGTGGAGATAATCAAGATAGGAACTTATCGCCTCCAACACCAAGATGGGAGAGTACTATCTCGACCATGGAATGTAACAAATTTGAGGAAGTTTTACCCGTAGAAGGGCGCAGCTGAATAAAAGAATAAAAGTTTATATCTTGTTGTTTAAGTTTTTTACATTTTTCTCCATGTAATTCCGCCTTTGCAAGTTTCAATAAAGCTGTAAATTTTTTCTCCTTCAGCAGCAATTACTAGTTGTTTGTAATGCTCCAAGCGCTAATGCTTAGATCGTCACATATGTACCCATGTAGTCGTCAAAGGTTTCCCAAAAGAAAAAAAGAGGTCTGGCCAACCTCGCGGGATAGCCGGCATGACAGACACTATAAGAGGTCAACGACGACATAAGTCCCGGGATACCTCACCACCCTAAATGGGGGTTTAGGACTTCCCCTTGAGACAACATATTGGGAGATTGATCCCCTCCCAAGTATAAAATAAGCATTGCATTAACGTAACATATGAAGCTCCCGCGTAAACAAATCCAGCAGATATGTAGAATGAAGAGCGTTAATTCCCAAACAACTATCCAGTACATATGGAAATACCAAAAATAAAAGCGAATAGAGTAACTACAATAATAACGAATGAAATCAAATATAAGGAATGATGATAAGTGCGGCGTAACACTATGTTTCTTCTTCAGCAGCCTGAAGATCCAATGCCTCGATCATCTCGGCATCGCCCAACGGGATATCGTCAATGGATATTCTGCCTATTTCCGAGACGCTAGGCTCAATCATCATCACTACCTCTTCTGGCACGCGTCCAGTCTTCCTCAACTGATCCCGGCAATCCAACACCACATCATCATGAATCGTCATGGCCTGATCAAGAACGTCATCGCGAAAGGCATCAGACGCTTTGAACGTCCGAACACTTTGTTCCTCAACATGTTTCAGAAAAGTTTTGCCTGCCTCAGACTGAAGAAACTGGCCACCGGTCTTCAACTCTGCAGAATGTTTCTCTTCAAGGATTGCAAGATCTTTTCCTTTGTCAGCAAGTTTTCTCTGCACTTGAAGAAGTTCCGCACTGATTTTATTCTTCTATTCGACAAGACTGCAATTCTCCTCCTTCACCCGAGAAACATCTTCTCGCCACTTCTCTTGATCGTTCCGCAATTTTTCCTCCCGAACTCGCACAGCACATGCTAAGGACAAACCCTGCAACAAGTAGAATAAACAATTAGCACGCCAACAAAAACAACAAGATGCTAACATAATCAACACACTACCTGACACGAGTTCCACGCAAGAGAGTGCGCGAATGAATCTGTAGGCAACGACACCAAATGGACCATGTCATGATCCCCAACAATGCTCCGTCCTTTCTTCCACCCAATCTCTGGGTCTTCTAAGTCCCAAAAAGAGTCAGCCTTCTCCCTATGATTGACCCCATCTACGAAGATATGCTTGGCACGTGGAATCTTGGAGGACGTCCCTTGCTCATCCGCACGGACCCTCTTGACATTTTTTGATATCTCTTCAGCATCCTTCTTTTGCGCCACCTCGTGACCTCGTTTTTTATCCTCTTTTCCTCCATTCGAAGATTGAGCCTCCACAACTCTGTTTGACGGCGAGAACTTATTTTTCTTTGGCGCATTAGACTCAGGCCCACGATAATGCTCGGAGCGGCTTCGAGGGAACCCTCTTCGGATGATCTCACGAGATTCTAAAGCCGCACGACTTGTAGGTGCTCGGCTATTCCCCGCAATCGGGGAGCGCCTCCCTACAACGGCCTTGCGAGCCCGGATCGCTGCCAAGTCGAACTTGTTGCCTGCAAATAAACAATGAGTCAGAGATGTCAGATAACAAGGTTTAAAACAACAAATTATAATGCGCACAAGGCAAAGAAAGGCTAAGGAGAAACATCAAGCAAGGAATAATTAAATAAATAAATTTATATACAAATATATATACGTGTACATACATATATGTATATATATGTACCAGCGATATTTAAACTCCCAATGTTAAAAATCTCTTCAAAGAGACCTAAGTCTCGGCATTGAAGTTGAAGAGCATGGTGAGTCTCTGTCAGTGCAATCTTCCGGAGTCCCGAGCTCCAAACCGTCGGTATTCCCCACCCGCAGTCCTTAACGTAAAAGAATTGGGATTTCCAAAAATTCCTTGGAGAAGGTATTCGAGACAGAAATTTACATTTAGGACGAGGTTGAAAGTAAACAAATGATTCTGGTTTACTCCTGCGTCCCGAGAAGAGGGAGTGGAACAATTCAACACTTGGTTGCATTTGAATTTCCTTTACCTTATGGCAAAAGGCCGTAAAGACTATAAGGGCATTCGGGGATAGTTGACTAAAGCTAATACCGAAACTGTCAACCAAGCTCACTAACAGAGTTTGTGGAGGAAACACCAAACCGTTGGTAAAATGTTCAAGAAAAATAGTGAAGTAACCCGACGGTGGGTTGTGACAATTATGTTTAGGCCCCGGAACCTGAAGGTCGCACTCCGATGGTATCCTAAGCGCCTCACGCAACCTCTCAAGATCTTGACTAGTCAGAGCATCGCCCGAGTCGTCACCCAAAAGTTCACTCGATTCAGGGATATCCTCCAATATAGGGCTTTTTAATGACTGATCTCTTTTGGAAAGTCCACATGAGGCGAAAGATCGGGTCTCTGGATTAATCCCATCGCATGACCCACCGAGGGGTTGGGAAGTATCCGACTCTGAAAGATAATAGTCCGAATCGTCACTCCCACTAGAGCCACTTATGGACATTTGGGTACGCCTACGGTTAGCCATCAGAAGAGAGTACTCTTTTCCACGAGGAACAGAACCTGCAGAAATGTTTTGGTAAAATAATTTATCAAAGCTCCGGCACACAACATCCGAGTACTCAGGTCAAAAATGTGATTGTATATATATATAGGTATTTATATTCGAAATTTTAAGATTTGTTTCCCAACGAAAGCGCACGTGTGATTTTTTATCAATCAATCGTCACTACAACCATCGCCCAGCAACATATCAGGTTTCGGAATTCATCCTTGGATATTTCTAGACCGCGATAAAAATTGAAGTGGACTCCCATGATTTTGGTGGAGGTTTCCGGGCTTCCTCTTTGAAATCTTCCCATTTTTCGCTACTTTTATCAATAGCATCCAAATTTAAACCTGAATCATCATTGTCCATTCTTCGCTTATCGTCCACGGATTCTGTTTTCCATTCGACTGTCTCCAACCAATCCAGTGGCTCTTTCTCCGAATATCTTGCAACTAGTTCGACTACCTTTTCTTCGCCTTCCACAACATCTTGACGAAAACTATCATTTTTTGCTATCACGAATGAGTCATTTCCAAGAGCATCATCACCAGCTACCCCGAGATTTAAATTCAAATAAAGAGAATCAGCATTTGACAGGGAGTGGGAGCGTATCCATCAAAATTGAAGTAGACTCCCATGATTTTGGTGGAGGTTTCCGGGCTCCCTTTGTCACCCCATGTTCGCGGCGCCGGCGATGGTCGGTTCTTCGCGGCTCGCCTCTCGGGCGGACCAGCGCTTTTTGTTGGATCTCCTCCATGGCCGTGTGGGTATAGCCGGCATTAATCTTGGTTCTGCTGCGCCTCACTTATGTCCACCGTCATGGGATTTTTTCCGGATCAATCGCCAGCATATCGCACTGCGAAACAGAATCGAGTTCATGCCAATATATATAGCCACTCCACGCTCCCTTACCGTTCCCAGATCGGTGTTGTTAGCTTGGAGGCGATCGGAAGTCACTGATGGAATACACATCTGGAACGGGAAATGTTTTCCATTATGGCGGAACACCATTTTCTCTCCTAGAACTCGAGCGGGCAGCACCCTCTTTACCGAACAACATGCATCGTGCCTAGGAGCAGGGAAGCCTTTTTCAGATGACATCGACCGACTTCTCCGTGGAGGTGATCTCGAAACACTTCTTGAACTCCACCTTGCTTTTGCCTAGGCGCAACAGATCACGTTCTCCCTTTAATCACATGTCCTGGTCCCCAAGGCGTCGGTCGAGGACACCAGTGCGGACCTCCACAGAGCCTCATAAATTCCCGTCTCCTTTTTTGGCGTAGATCACCATCTCCTTTGCGTGACAAATCACCATCACGGGCAGCGTAGGTCCCCAGCATCGAAGGCCTTTTCGTTTTGTGGTGTGAATGATCACTCATAGTGTGTTAAAACATAACAATTGGTGGAGAGCAGTAACATTTATTAGCTTCAATAATTAAAAGCAAACAAGAGGGGTACAAGAAAAGTCAGTAAACAATAACGTGGGGTGTAGTGGATGTACTTACTCATGTCGAGTGAATTGGTCTTTGCTCCCTTTTCAGCTTTTCCTCGTTATTTCTCCTTTCCACTAGAGTTCATATAGCTGTCGAAGAGGAGAAAATATGGTGAAATCTCGCTGGCTTGCTCAATTCGTGGGATTTTCGGTTGATAGCATATTTTTATTTCCGCATAAGATAGCAATTCAATCGGTTGCGTATTTCTTCAAAGTGACAATAGCAAGAATATTTTAAAAGTGAGTTAATATGCCGAAAATTTTAAAATAAATAAATAAATAATAATAAAATATTAAAACAAATCAAAGGCAAAAGTTTTTCTTATTTTACTCTCGGTCACTTCGCTGAGTTAAAGTGTCCGAGAGTGGGGGGCTTATGATAGGTAATGTCCTATTATTTAAATTATGGCAATTATTTAGCAGTTGTCCAATTCAATGCTAAGGCCCAGATTGCTGGTAAAAGCCCAAGCCCGCTAGGCACTCCCGACCGAAATTCCTATAAATAGAGGATGTCTCTCATTGTCCAAGGTATGCTCTCATTTTTCCTCAAAAGCTCTTGAGTTCTCTGAGTTTTCTCTGAATTGTTTACTGACTTGAGCGTCGGAGTGTCTACGCCGGGAATCCTCCCGGCGCTTCTTGACGAGTGTTCGTGACGCAGGTGACACCCAGCGATTTACCGTGCATTGTCTACGTGGATCCGTTTACCAGTCAGGCGAGCTCCTTTACGGGCCAAGTGGACAAGTTTGCTAACCAGTCAGATCTCGCTTGTGCAGTCTACGCGACTCATTTATTTTAGCTGCATCACTATTAATTTAAAAATGTGAATTTTCTGCATTATTGCATGCATGCATTTAAATTAAGTTTCGATTATGTGATGAAAAATTATTTAGTAGATGTTTCAGTTGGTATTAGAGCAAGTGTCCTGTATAGGGTTGTGCCAGTGCCGGCTTCTACAGCTCAGCCTTCAAGCCTCAAGTCTGTAAGTTTACGTGTTTTAAATGTTTTAATGCTATCACCTACATGTTTGCATGATTCGTTCTTTATAGCGATTTACAATACATGTTTAGCTGCTTTCATGGTTTAAGGATTAAAATTTTTTGAAAACTAGATTAAATTGCATGATGGGTTATGTTTAGAATTTGGACTGTATTTAGATATCATGCCTCCCAGACGCGCCCCCAGTACAGATCGTTAGGATGATACTTCAGGAGGCGGCAAAGGCCCACCTCCACCACCACCGCCGCCGCCAGGGGACGCAGCTGCCCGTGTACTTGAGGGTATTGCTAGGCTTATGGAGCAGGCGCAGCAGGCTTCAGACATAAATTTACGATCAGTTCAGATGGCTCAACCCAAAGGAGTTCAGGGGTACCATTGATCCTTTTGTGGCGGAGGGTTGGATTCGGTCTTTGGAGTTACATTTTCAGTATCTGGAGATGAGGGATGGCGACCGGGTCAGGTGCGCCACTTATATACTGAGGTATGACGCATCCCTATGGTGAGAGGGAGCTTGTAACGCCCTTGAGTGATTTCATAAAATAATAGCGGAATTTTAAAATTTACTTAAAGGAAAGAAGGATTTAAAATTTTCCTGACATAAATATATTTTCAATATATATACAATCAAAAGTATATACATGATCAATACATTGTTGTATCAAAATACAAAATATCATTTTTGATCATGTCAAAATGCTAACAAAATATCTTTCTTCCTTCTATCTTTTTGTGCATATGACCTCGGCTCCAATCAACGTTCCGGCTCGTCACTCTTATCTACATCACATGAAATAACTGGAATGAGTATAAAACTCAGCAAGTGGAACTCTTACATAACAATCTACAAATATCATACTCTGTAAAACATGACTTTGAAATCATTAAATACCATCTAACTCTTAAAACATGAATAACATAGTATAACATTACCATAACGATGGTATTTCTCTTTTCTCCGGTGGATTGATATCTAAATAGTATCTCTGTCTCTGTACCTATATCCCATCGATATAAATCGATTACTCTGTTGGGATATAAGCCTTAGTCATTGATCAACTAATTGAATGCAATCTCTGACTATCTATTTATCAATCCAATAAATCATTTGAACTCCCTCTTGGACATTAAAACAAGCACTTTGAATACTCTTTTCATTTGCATTCTCTTTTATATAATTGAGACATATAAAAGCCTCTAATATACAACAAAGTGTATCCATACATAACATGAATCAAGTGGAAGGGATTAGCATGTTAAAACCATTGAAATACAATACATATACTTCATGTGAGCACAAGAGATGAATTCCACTTACTACAAATGGAAAGCTTGATTCTAATCTCTTGGTATAAATTCTACAACAATAAAGCATGTATTGAAGCATCAACAACTTAATAATCAAATAACCATACCATAAAACCCATAAAACCAACACAATCATAAATTCCATAATTTCCCCAACACCACAATCCAAAAATAACTAAAACCACAAGATTACATTAGCTCCTTAAATCCAAAATGATCTTGCTCTCACTTCAATAACCCAACTAGAAGCTTGAATCAAAGGAACAAAAGAAAGAAATGAGAACCCTAGCTCCCCCTTGAACTGAAGAACCGATAAGAATGGAAAAGAATGAAGGAAATATGAGCAAACACTTGCAATTAATCACTTAAAACTTCAAAACACGATTACATTGTTCATGCACCGCAGGTGCAATAGTCCTTGCACCGCGGGTGCGCTACGTAGGCGGAACCACATCCAAAAATCCGAAAGAAACGACCGCGGGTGCGCTGAGTTCTCTACCGCGGGTGCGATAGCCATACTGTCCAATCACCGCGGGTGCGGTAGCTTTTCTGGCGCGAGTGCAGTGTCCTCTGAAGCCAACAATATACTTTGCAACTAGAATCGAATCGCAACGGCGCTTCTCCTCATATTTTGGCAACACTCTCAACATGAAAGTTGCACCTCTATGTCTTATCTAACCACTTCGATTGGTCTCATACCAATTGGCTCAACATACAAATTATCATGAATTTAATCGTAACATCGCTACAATATAACTACACATCATCTATAATCAACAATACTATAAATCATAAATAAAAATTCTTTACATCAAAACTTTAGTTAAACTTAACCAAGTAGTCCATAAACATATGAAATCTTAAACCGTACTGTTCACCAAGCTTGGATATTAAAATCTCCCCTCCTTAAAGAAATTTCGTCCCCGAAATTTACTTCATTGCGAAAATAGTTTAGGATAATTTTCTCTCATCTTATCTTCTGGTTCCTACGTGGCTTCTGAAAGGGGATCGATTAAGGTGCCCGAATACGCAACGGAATTTTTCAAAAAAATTTTTTAACAAGAAAACAAAACCGAGCAACCTAAGCCTATAGTGTGTAGCAAATACAAAAACACAAAATGTCATACATAGGGTGTTTTAGAAATGTACCTATCAATCTCAAAGATTGATTGCTGGCTCCAACTAAGGTGTAAACATCTTAGCTCTTGAATGGAAATACCCTCTACAAGCTTTCCTTGCTTTGTGACTCCTTTCTTCAAATTAAGTCCACCACTAACAAAGTAGATCCATTCTAATTTTGCACTAGAAAAATTAGAGCATTTTTCTTTGAGAATTGTGTGCTTTCATCAACAAGTGAAGAAACAAAATTGAGGAGAAAATGACCCACCCCAAAATTCGGCCATAGCATGTGTGGAGTGAAGGGGAGACTTTTCTTGGTTGGACAAAAAGGTTGTGGTCTCCCAAAAGCATGCCATGCCTTGGACATTGAAAAAGTTGTCTCCCAACCTTTCATCTCTCTTGCATGCCTTTTGACTTGGTCTTGTAACAATTACAAGGCCCATGGACTTTTATTTAAATGTCTCAAACACATTTGAGACCATTTAAACTTTACTTGATTTTACTCAACCCCACTAGTTTAATAATTATTTCTAATAGGGCTCTACAAGGTCCAATGTTGTTTTGTTAATTCAACACTTGAATTAATTTAATTATTTGGACTCTACTAGGCCCACTAATATTTAATTAATTCAAAATTTGAATTAATTTAATTTAATCCATAATAATGTTTATGAAAATCACAATTTTCAAATACATTATGTAAGGACCGTATATCGTATTATCGTAAATCTTATATGATTATCGATAATTCATGAATTTGATATGTGATTATACATTTGATGTATATTATGACAATGAAATTGAGAAATGAATATTGAATATGAATTGACGTGGTAAGAGCTAGAGTGGAGAGGCCGGACGCCAATTTAGTACAAACATAAATATTTGTACAGAACATGTGGCGCCCGGGCGGTAGAAAATGACCGCCCGCGCGCCAAGGTATGTAAAACAGGTGTTCGGGCAGAACACTACGCGCCCGATCGGTAGTTTGTGACCGCCCGAGCGCAATGCAAGAGTACTCGGACAGAATATGCCGCGCCCGAGCGGTAGTTTTTGACCGCCCGAGCACGGTGCATTTGAAACTCGGGGGCAGAACCTCTCGCGCTCGGGCGCGAGAATTCTACCGCCCGAGCGCCAAAGCGGTGTAGGATAAGATTAAGTTCTTTGTTCATTTTCTTCATTTTATCTTTTCATAACTTCGAGAGACACGAGAGAAAATCAATTTCTTTCTTTCAAATCGACTTCGAAAAGCTGTCTAAACGCGAAACAAATTATATATTTGTGATTTTCGCGTCGAGGGCTTCTAACTTAGGTAATTTTCTTTTGGTTCCAGCAGCTTTAAATGTCAAAGTGCTGGAATTGCATGTATTTGAAGTTAAAATTCCTATATGTAGTAGAAAAACCGACAAGAAACTCATATTCAAAGTCGGAATTGAATTATGATATGATTTTGATTTGATATGAATTTTTGAAGTTTCAAATGAAATTTGAAACTCATAGTAATGATTTTAGAGTATGTTATTGATTGGAATGAATATGTTATTGATGTAGATAAAGTATTATACTGATATCTTCAAGCTACATCAATTGGAACGAAGAATGAGGTATGTTGCGACCGGGTAATATACGACAGGTATCTGTATTGTATGATATATGTTGGATTAATTGGATTGATTGGAATGAGATTATGTGTCTATATGCCTTATTTGTTGATTGATGTGGCATACATGACATTGAGATTGAGATATCGATGTGTAAAATAAATGTTTTGTTAACACACATCATTTGATGCATACATCGATACATGACATGCACGTTGAGCTATGATCCTTGCATACCCTGATATGATTTGATTGGATTCTGGGGTTTGTTAACACAATTGCTATGCTGGTATTATATGACCCGTAAAGCATAGACATTTGTGTCCCCGATGATTGGATATGAGATTTGGGATTTGATGGCGCTTTGTCGACGCTATCATACGAGTATCCCTTATTGAGGCCGGTGTGCCAGCTCGAGCATTGATTTGATAGCGATTTGTTTGATTCTGACATGTGCTCAGTGGATGGGCATTTGACCTGATACCTCCACGACATACATGCATTGCATACCATATATCATTGTTTAGATATCTGTGGTATATATGATTGGTTGTTCCATATGGAGCTTTGCTCACCCCCAAGGGGGGCTGTTGTTGTCTTTGTGTGTGGACAATGGCAGGTACTCCAGGTTATCAGGAGGCTGGAGAGGGTAATTCTGGGGGGAGTCACTGTTGAGTTGAGGTTTTATGTTTTGTTCCCAATATATCTATATGTATCTATATACCGGGGCATGTCCCGAGGATATGAGTTGTTTGTATATGATTGGCTTTGATTATGTGTTGCGACTTTGATTGTTGCACTCCCAAGAGCAGGTTGTCCACAAGTTATATAATTCGGTGAGTCCGAATATCGTATCCACGGGGAAGCTAAGCTAATTACAAGTCCACTACAATGTTTTTTTGTTTTGTTTTTGTTTTTTTTTCTTTAATTTTAATTGTTTGAATATTTAATGGGTAAATTTTAATTGTTCAAATTTTAATTTAAGTAGTTGAGATTAAAGGATCCACTCTTGGTATTTTAATAAAGTTAACATTAACGAACAATATTGAAATCCACTTAATAAAATGATTACAATATATTAAATAATAATATTTATATTATGTTATAAATTATTATCTCATAAATGTATAATATATACCAAAACTTATAAATGTGGTCAAGTATTTATTGTACTATATATATATTCGTAAACACTAAATCAAGGTTCCAACTTTAAATTGTTGGTAAAACCAAACTAACATTTAAATGATACCAAGAAAATATTATTATGATATATTTATATATAGTAAATCAAGGAATCCAAGTTAAATGGTTGGTAAAACCAAACAAACATTTAAATGGTTCCAAGAATTTAATATTATAATATATTTATATATAATAAACCAAGGCATCCACTTTAAATGGTTGGTAATACCAAACTAACATTTAAATGGTTCCAAGAATTTAGTGTAACATATAGCAACAATAAATCAAAACTCCCACTTATAAGTAGGGTATAAAAATGCTTAAAGAAATAAATATAACATAAACAATAAATAATGATTAAATAATATAAAACATTGATTCTTACCTTTTAATAACCTTATTATCATGCCAAGAGTTTCACCTTATCATCTCAACTTTAGGAAGTTAGCTATTCATTATTCAAAGTATAAAACTTTGAATATGAAATTAACATGCTAATTGTATGTAAATGAAGAAATAAAGGAAAAATATAGAGATAAATAGTATGAACTCAAAGGTTTGTTCATAGAATGAGGGATATCCCAATACATTACAATGCACCCCTATTTATAGCCAAATTTGGTGAGACAACCACAAATAAAATATTATTTTTTACACATAAGTCTTCATTGGTGTTCCAAGAAATTAATATTTTAATACACATCACTTTTGAAAATATTCTTCTCCTAATTTGCTTCTTCACATAAAAAGAAACATGTGGATAATTGAGTTGTCTAGTTGTGGTAATTTTTTCAAACCATTTGACCAAGTAATTTGAAAGATATGGTCAAAATACTAGAGCATGGTAAAACTGCCACTCCTTTGGTAACTTTATTTGTTGCATAATTTGATCCCACTTGTGAGAAGATTTTTATCTCATGCTTTCCATCAATATTGTAGATATTAACATCAACTTTCTACAGGTCCAAGAATCATCTTAATCCCATTTGCAACGCCAAGTTTATTCTTGTTTTATCGAACTTGTAAAAAATAGTAAAAACTTGTAATTACACAACAACTTATATTTTATACAATTTATTATAAAACATATAATATTTAAACATTTAATAAAACAAAAACTATATATTTATATAATAAAACATTTAATTAATATACAATATTTTATCTTTATCATTATGTGTGGGCATGTTTATGATGTGAGATGAAATACTATTTTTAGTATTCAAATAAAATGATTTGGGCTCATTGTAAAGAAAATTTAAACTACTTTTCCGCTGAAATTAATTAACCCTAATCAGATTGCATTGTAATAATGATTAGGAGCTAAGGCCCCCACACATTATTTGTTTGGCCAACTTTTAATTTAGGAACACTTCCTCAAATTAAAAGTTACATTCTCCTTATAGAAGTCATACTTCTATTTTTCGTTACGCTTATAAACTCCTTTACAATCCGTTCAACACATTGAACTATTTTACTTTTCAACGGGAACTAAAAAGTTAGCACTTGTGTGACCCTCAATGGTTCATTGATACAACTAGCCGTGGGTTCACATCTCCATGTGATTCGGGCTAAACACGTCCTTATACGAGCATACCCCAATTGCTTCATTCTTACTTATCTACTCCTTGATAATAAGAGCGTCAGAACTCAAGTCTGATAGTACTCAACCAATCATGTTAAACGCTTAGCAGCATCGCTTACATGATTCCCTAGATATCAAATGATAGTGCCTGCAAGAAACATTCAATTATGGTTGGCCTACAGTACGGTCCCTTCAATTCATATATCCCGACCGATTCGACAACCATTGGTATATCGAGAGTTGTCAATGAATCCATACTATGTGTCATGTAGTAGTTTCATCGATGGTGTAATCTATGAAACCCCTTTCATAATTACCACCATAATATTATCAGAGATTTCATACTGCATATACATGAGATCACATAGGATATCCATGCCCGATGGTAAGCGGTGAATCCCCGACTACAATGCATCGACTCCTATATGTTTCGACAAAACACCCAACCTTGCCACCTGATGACCCCATGAGAGTTGGTAAAAAAGTCAAAGTGTAATGCTAGCATATAGAGTCTCAATGTTGCCCCGGGTAATAAGGACTAATGGTGTACAACCGTAAACTAAGACGATTCAACTCGATAAGTGAGAACCACGTGGAAAGTCCTTTATGGAGGGTTGTTCAGTGCACTCTACCAGGAGCATCTATCTGCATGCTCGGACATCACAATGTCCCCTACCAATGAAACATGGTACTCACATTGCAGATACTAGTCTCAAACTCGAGCGGCCTATATCTTTCTTAGCGGCGGCTGAATCGACTAGGAACTGTTTAGAATATACAGTATTACAAATATGAGTTTCATGATACTCATCAAATGAGCATCTCATATTCTTTCTACTATTTGTATATTCAAGGACTTTATCTATGCATTTAGCATGGATATACAGATAAAGATGTGCCAAAATAATAATTTCAAATATTATTAAAATAAATATTGTTTATACATAGAGTTTAAACATGAACCCTCGGCCAACACT
The DNA here is from genome assembly GCF_022965805.1 of Primulina eburnea. NCBI lineage: Eukaryota > Viridiplantae > Streptophyta > Magnoliopsida > Lamiales > Gesneriaceae > Primulina > Primulina eburnea. Next base: position 8,519,997 of record NC_133118.1, on the reverse strand, counting down.
TGGCTCGACAGGAACCTACTCTAACAATCTCCCACTTGCACTAGAGCCAACTGCCCATATGCTTTAAACCCATCGATTCGCGATGCTTCTAGAATAATGGTCCTGGTAAAGGCTTAGTTAGCGGATCAGCAACATTATCTACGGAGCCGACTTTGTCAATCGAGACATCTCCTCTTTCCACAATCTCTCGAAGGATGTGGTACTTTTTCAATACATGTTTGGACTTCTGATGAGACATTGGCTCCTTTGCTTGAGCTATAGCTCCCGTGTTGTCACACAACACCGGGACAGGAGCCACTCCATTAGGAATGACGTCCAACTCTTGGACGAAATTCCTTATCCAAACAGCCTCCTTTGCTGCATCTGATGCAGCAATGTATTCGGTCTCAGTGGTGGAATCCGCAGTAATGTCCTTCTTGGAACTCTTCCAAGAGACAACAACACCATTGAGCATGAATACGAATCCAGAGGTTGACTTCGAGTCATCGATATCGCTTTGGAGCTAGAGTCGGTATAGCCTTCCAATTTCAGTTCTCCACCCCCATAGACCAAGAACAACTTATTGGTCTTTCTCAAATACTTGAGGATGTCTGTCACAACTTTTCAATGTGGAAGACCAGGGTTCGATTGATATCTACTCACTACACTTAGTGGACGTGTAGATATCATCCCATACATGATGCTACCAATTGCAGATGCATATGGAATGCGTGTCATCGCCTCTATCTCTGATTCAGTCTTGGGAGACATAGACTTGGATAGGACACGCCATGACACATTGGTAGATGTCCTCTCTTGGACTCATCCATCGAGAACCTCTTCACGATGGTATCAATATATGTGGACTGGGTGAGACCAAGCAATCTTCTTGATCTATCTCTATATATCTGTATTCCCAATACAAAAGATGCTTCACCCAAGTCATGCATCGATAACTTACTAGCTAACCATATCTTAGTTGATTGCAACATTCCTACATCATTCCCAATGAGTAGAATGTCATCAACATAAAGCACCAGGAATGTCACAGCACTCCCACTGACCATCTTATACACACTGGTTTCCTCAGGATTCTTAGTAAAACAAAACTCTTTGATTGTACTATCGAATCTAAGGTTCAACCTCCTAGATGCATGCTTTAGACCATAAATAGATTTCTGAAGTTTTCATACCATATGCTCACTTCCGACAGATGTAAACCCTTCAGGTTGAGACATATAAATCTCTTCCTTAATATCTCCATTAAGAAAGGCTGTCTTGACATCCATCTGCCATATCTCATAGTCATACCATTCAGCTATGGCTAGCAATATTATAATGGACTTGAACATTGCAACTGGAGAAAAGGTTTCCTCAAAGTCAACTCCTTGTCTTTGAGTATATATTTTTGCTACCAATCGCGCCTTGAAGGTCAATACCTTCCCATCCGCCCCAAGTTTCCTCTTGTAAATTCATTTAAACCCTATGAGAACAATTTCCTCAGGTGGATCCACGAGATTCCACACTTGGTTCGAATTCATGGAATTCATCTCAGATTCCATTGCTTCAAGCCACTTGGATGAATCGGCATCAGATAACGCTTCCTTGAAGGTCCTTGGATCACATCCATGGTTAGGCTCATCATGGCCCTCTTCAAGAAGCAGACCACACCTCAAATGGATCGACTATCCAATTTATCTCCCACTACCTGCTTCACATAAGCAGGGCACCCCATATTCTAAGATAAGAATATTTGGGAGGCTTACCCATCCATATCTCATATGGTGTTTTGTCAACTCCCTTTGAATGGACATTGTTCAACAACAGTGCCGCTGTCTCAAGCGTATATCGCCAACAGGATGGCGGCAACTCCGTGAACCCCATCATAGATAGAACCATGTCCATCAAAGTCCGGTTACGACGCTCCGAAACACCATTCAACTGTGGTGTAGCGGGCAGAGTCCACAGCGAGAGAATCCCATTCTCCCTAAGATACTCTTGGAACTCGGCACTCAAGTACTCACCACCTCGATCCAATCGAAGTGTCTTGATGCTTCGTCCCAACTGTTTCTCTACTTCACTTCTGAATTCTTTGAACCTTTCAAAGGCTTCAGACTTTTATTTCATCAAATACACATACCCGTACCTCAAAAATTCATCGGTAAAGGTGATGAAGTAGGCATGTCCATGCTTAGTGATGATGCTAAGTGGACCGCACACATCGATATGGATCAAATCCAATAACCCTTTGGCTCGCTCCACATGGCCCTTAAAGGGAATTTTGATCATCTTTCCTTTCAGACAAGATTCACAAGTCCTGAGACCATTAATAACAGACATATCAAACATGCTCACTCCCAATAGCTTGTTCATCCTTCTTAGGGAAATATGTCCTAATCGAGCATGCCATAATTGTGCCGAATTTAGAGTATCTTGTTTTCGCTTGTTTGTTGTTGTTATATCTTGGACATTTTTTAGTGGAATATCTTTCAATTTTAAGTTATAGAGATCGTTTTCAAGTTCTCCAGTACCAATTAAACATTCATTCTTGTAAATGTTGCAAACACCTTGCTAAATAAACAAGAATATCCATCTTTATCTAGCATAGAAATGGAAACAATGTTTTTCACCAAATCTGGTACAAACAAAACATCTCTTAAAATCATTGTTCAACAATAAGTAAACATCTCTAACGGCCTTGGCAGCAAGTCTTGCTCCATTGCCTATTTTTAAGAAGGTCTCACCTTCCCTAAGCCTTCTACTTCTTCCCATCACCTATAACTCATTACAGAGATGTGAGCCACAGCCGGTATCAAATACCCAAGAAGTAGAATTAATTAAAATGTTTACTTTGCAGAACATACCATTTCCAGAACCTTTCTGGGCAAGATATTCTCTGCAGTTACGCCTCCAATGTCCAGGCTTATTGCAGTGATGACAAATATCAACATTATTGTCAGCCTTTACTGGTTTGGCTGCCATAACGGGACTCGGAGATTGCCTCTTCAAGGGCACGTTCTTCTTGGGATGCGGGAAAGAACGCTTCTTTCCCTTCCCATGTGGACCAGTCTTCGTACCAGATTAAGAGCCCACATAAAGAACCGACTTCTCATCTTTCATAGAAGCCTGCATATAACACTTGGCTTTCAAGTCATGGTCACATCATTCCTTGTAAGTCTGCAATTTCTCAGGAGTGCAGCTAGTCGGAGCCTCAATCAGGGGACGACTTAGTAAGTGTATACGCTATCCTTTCCGAATTCAAGACGATTTCCAGATATCTTAGCCAATTGAGGTAATTAGGTCTGGTTAATACGTGTTTGTGGAGTATTACATATAGCGAATTGAGTATCGAAAACATTGTCAAAAAGTATTGAAAAGTAAAACAGATAAATGTTAATGACTATTTTAAAATATTTAGTAAGATATGAAGTATGGACTTTAACTTCATAAATGTTTACTCCCACTGTTTTGACATCTTTCACTACCCTCTAGTGAAAACGGGAAACTCCTTTCCTCAGTAGGTACGCAAGGTCCAATTAGCGAATTATGATCTCGAATAATATCAACCAATCACAATTTCTAAAAGGTAGTTTCCAATTGCATCTCCATGCAACCCTCTACGTAAACTTTTGTCTCACGTTTGATTAGGACCCAATAATATGACGTCGTTCATCTTTACCTGTCAAGCCTTACCCATCGATGTTGAACCTTAATGGACGGTTGCCATGAATTCCCTCAATAATATGAGCCGAAATCATGGAGTTCCACGTAGCTCACATCACCATGTCAATAGATGTCACAGCTTTCCGGCGCCCAGGGCTCCCCCAATAATATGAGCCGAGCCCCGACCACGGGTAGCGTTCATCATGCACCCATTGTCGATGGAAGACATGGAAATTATAAACAACTTTATAATTCCCCTTTTCGGGCTTGATATTAATTTTGAATCTTATTCAAAATGAGGGTTTATAATTTTGAAAGGTCTCATCATTAATTTTATTTAAAAGCTCGCCATATTTGATTGAATGTTTGCCGGATTCATGTAACTTTGTTATTATCATAATAATAACGCACATACTCATTATTTATAACATATCATGCATATATTATAAACAGTAAACAAAACAAGGATGATCAATCTCCCCAATACTAATGGCCTGTGTGAGCTAAGCACGGGCCTAGGTCCAATCCTAGGAAAATGCAAGGGATGCAAATGTAACTATTACATAAGCTTCCAATATTTACATGTCTTCGATCTTCATAATCATCAAGGCCACCATCTTCCAATCTTAATCTTCCACTATTCTAATATTTACAAAGAAATATCCATGGAAAATAGGGATAAATCTCATGGGGTGGGAACGAGCCATAAACCAAGCCCATTTTAAATTTGATAATTATTACAATCATTCAACACAAAATATCCTAGCATACACCTAGCAAATTGAGCTTGGGCTTTTGATCATCCTTCATGAATAATATCACATATCGTACACCATCAATTAATTATCATAATAATTAATTGATCCAATATTATATATCTTGGTCCAATCACTAACCGCCACGATTATAAATTAAATTAACAAAGTATACAAACTCCTTTGTCTACTTTCTAATTAATTTATTTATAACCGAATATCTTGTAAATCACAATTTAATATAAATAATTAAAGTCCAACTTCAATAATTTATTTCATGAGATAATATGTACACTTTTGTGGATTTAAACTTAAGGGCCCAAAAAATCATTTTTCACCAAAAACATTTTGGCCCATTTAAATTTCACAAATATGTTAGCCATCTTATGGCCCAACAATTTCAAGGCCCATGACACTTTGATCATCCAAAACACTTTTTGGAAACCCTAGTCGTCATCGCCGTCGCCGGATTCCGGCCAACAAAATTTTTTATTATTATTAAAACATAAGGGGTTGTTCGGGCAGCCCATTGGGCTGCCTTTGCTGCCCAAAACGGGCAGCCCCACGGGCAGCCCGAGCTGCCCGAAATGGGCAGCAACTTGCTGCCCCAAAATCCTCAAAAAACCGGCCTTGATTTTGTTGCAAAAATTCTTCTCATGCGGTTAGAAATCGACAACAATACAATATTATGTAAATGCTACACAAAATAGTATCTTTAGCTCTAATACCACTTGAAAGGGGATCAATTTTAGGTGTTCAAAAACACAACGGAAGTTCAAAGTTATTTTGAGAAGAAAAATCGAACACCTCTACTAATATGTGTAGCAAATACAAAAGCACGAAATGTCATACATAGGGTGTTTTAGAAATGTACCTATCAATCTCAAAGATTGATTGTTGGCTCCAACTAAGGTGTAAACACCTTAGCTCTTGAATGGCAAGACCCTCTACAAGCTTTCCTTGCTTTTGGACTCCTTTCTTCAAATTAGGTCCACCACTAACAAGGTAGATCTACTTTAATTTTGCACTAGAAAAATTAGAGCATTTTTTTTAGAAGTGTGTGCTTTCATCAACAAGTGAAGAAGCAAAATTGAGGAGAAAATGACCCCAAAATTTGGCCATAGCATGTGTGGAGTGAAGGGGAGACTTTTCTTGGTTGGACAAAAAGGTTGTGGTCTCCCAAAAGCATGCCATGCCTTGGACATTGAAAAAGTTGTCTCCCAAACTTTCATCTCCCTTGCATGCCTTTTACTTGGGCTTGTAACAATTACAAGGCCCGTGGACTTTTATTTAAAGGTCTCAAACACATTAGAGACCATTTAAACTTTACTTGATTTTACTCAAACCCATTAATTTAATAATTATTTTTAATTGGGCTCTACAAGGTCCAATGTTGTTTTGTTAATTCAACACTTGAATTAATTTAATTATTTGGACTCTACTAGGCCCACTAGTGTTTAATTAATTCAACATTTAAATTAATTTAATTTAATCCATAATAATGTTTATGAAAATCACAATTTTCAAATACATTATTTGTTTGGCCAACTTTTAATTTAGGAACACTTCATCAAATTAAAAGTTACATTCTCCTTATAGAAGTAATACTTCTATTTTTCGTTACCCTTATAAACTCCTTTATAAGCCGTTCAACACATTGAACTATTTTACTTCTCAACGGGATCTAAAATGTTATCACTTGTGTGACCCTCAATGGTTCATTGATACAACTAGCCGTGGGTTCACATCTCCATGTGATTCGGACTAAACATATCCTTATACGAGCATACCCCAATTTCTCCATTCTTACTTATCAACTCCTTGATAATAAGAACGTCAGAACTCAAGTCTGATAGTACCCAACCAATCATGTTAAACGCCTAGCAGTATCGCTTACATGATTCCCTAGGTATCAAATGATAGATAGTGCCTGCAAGAACCATTCAATTATGGTTGGCGTACAGTACGGTCCCTTCAACTCATATATCACGACCGATTCGACAAACATTGGTATATCGAGAGTTGTCAATGAATCGAGACTATGTGTCATGTCGTAGTGGCATCGATGGTGTAATCTATGAAACCCCTTCCATATTTACCACCATATTCTAATAAGAGATTTCATACTACATATTCATGAGATCACATATGATATCCATGCCTGAAGGTAAGCGGTGAATCCCCGACTACAATGTATCGACTCCTATATGTTTCGACAAAACACCCAACCTTGCCACCTGATGACCCCATGAGAGTCGATAAACAAGTCAAAGTGTAATGCTAGCATCTAGAGTCTCAATGTTGTCCTGGGTCATAAGGACTAATGGTGTACAACCATAAACTAGGACGATTCCACTCGATAAGTAAGAACCACTTGGAAAGTCCTTTATGGAGGGTTGTTCAGTGCACTCTACCAGGAGCACCTATCTGCATGCTCGGACATCACAATGTCCCCTACCAATGAAACATGGTACTCACATCGCAGATACTAGTCTAAAACTCGAGCGGCCTATATCTTTCTTAGCGGCGGCTGAATCGAGAACTGTTTAGAATATACAGTATTACAAATATTAGTTTCATGATACTCATCATATGAGCATCTCATATTCTTTCTACTATTTGTATATTCAAGGGCTATATCTATGCAATTAGCATGGGTATACAGATAAAGATGAGCCAAAATAATAATTTCAAATATTATTAAAATAAATATTGTTTATACATAGAGTTTTACCATGAACCCTCGGCCAACACTTGGCTCGACGAGCACCTACTCTAACAGGTTCTTCAATCAATTGATAACTCCAAAGGATTTTAACAATGTCGATCTCTTTGTTTCTCAATACTTTAACTTTGTGATCCAGAATATGGACTGGAATCTTTGGGTACGTTAAATTCGGCGTCAAATCCAATGGCTCGTGATGAAGAACATGGGAAGGATTCGCAATATACTTCCTGAGCATGGAGACATGAAAAACATTATGAACTCTATCAAGATCTGGCGGTAGGGCTAACCTGTAAGCTCGATCACCGACTCTGTCCAAGATCTCAAATGGGCCAATGAATCTTGGACGCAACTTTCCCTTTTACCAAACCGCATGACACCTTTAAGAGGTGCAATCTTCAAGAACACGTGATCGCCAACCTCAAACTGCAACGGCCTCCGTCTTACATCAGCATAACTCTTCTGTCTTGACTGTGCTGTCTTCATCCTTTCTTGAATAACAGCAACAACATCAGCTGTCTGTTGGACCAACTCTGGACCCAACATCTTTCACTCACCAATCTCGTTCCAATATAAGGGGGATCAACATTTTCTGCCATAAAGTGCTTCATACGGTGCCATGCCAATCGTCGTCTGGTAGCTATTATTATATGTGAACTCAACAAGAGACAATTTAGAATCCCAGCTACCAGGATAGTCAATAATACAAGCTCTGAGCATATCCTCCAAAACCTGAATAACTTTCTCCCATTGACCGTCGCTCTGGGGATGATATGTTGTACCGTGTACCCAAGGCTCTGTGTAAACTCTTCCAAAACTATGAAGTAAATCTAGGGTCATGATCAGACACGATCGACACATGAACACCATGAAGTTTTACAATCTCTGCTATGTACTCTTCGGCATACTGGTTCATGGAATACGTTGTCTTGACTGGGAGAAAATGCACTGACTTGGTCAACCGATCAACGATCACCCAAATAGAGTTATAGCCTTTCTGCGTTCTGGGAAGACCAATCACCAAATCCATTGTAATGTGCTCCAATTTCCATTGAGGAATCGGCAATGACTGCAATGTCCCAGCAGGTTTCTTGTGTTCGATTTTCACCTGCTATCAAGTTAGACATTGAAAAATAATCATGGCAATAACTTCTTCATACCTGGCCACCAATACAGTCTTCAAAGATCCTGATACTATATTACCTGGATGTATCGAGTATGGCGTGGTATGTGCCTCTGTCAAGACGACTCGTCGAATATCATCACCAGTAGGAATGCATATACGGCCTCTGAATGTCATCAAACCATCTTTATTCATCCCAAACTCTGAATTACCTCTCTTTTCTGCTCTGGCTCTCATCTCTGTCAACTGTGCATCATTGGTCTACTTTATTGAAACATCCTGCCCTTTTTATTCCTTTAAAAGTGTTAGAATTTTTTTTAAAACACTCAATTTTCGGCTATATACATAACCCTCATGAAAATATTTTTTATAAAATATTTTACCCTTTAAAATAAAACATCATCCAACTAGAATTTTAAAAATCAAGTGAAATAGTCATAAAATGAAATCGTCGCATGTTTTACCAAACCTAAGAAGCAATAAATTTGAAAAGTATAGCTCATACTAAACCTCTCAAAAATCTCTAAAAAAGCATAAACAAATAGTATTAAAATCTTTAACATAATTCATAAGTCATAATCGTAAATGCGGAAAATAGAAGCGCTGTTCCTCGGGTTCTGTGCGCCATCAGTCCAGTCCAATCATCCGTCAAGTCCTCCCTCAACCTCACCTGCATCTATCACACCTAGTGAGTCTAAAGACTCAACACTCCATAATTTTTATAACAAATAATACGTATAAAATCGCATGCAACAGTGAAAATACTTTTAGGTGAAAATAACATTTCATGACATGCATAAATAACCCTTAATCTTTTTCCTTTATTTTCTCCTTATCATGACATAAAAACATTTTAACATGATCATAAACATTTTCCTTTTCCTTTTCCTTTGTTGAATTCAGATCGTTAATTGTGATTTTCCTGATCATGACATAAACCTCAAGAGTCGATGGATCCATCTACATGTAACCACAGTACTGGGCGGCGGGGGACACCAGCAACACTCTCACCGGTCAACTGGGCCCTAGCCTATCATTTTTCGAATAGAAATATGATCGTCGGGGTTCCCTCTGGGGCCTTTTCTCATAAATGGGCTCTCTATGGGGCCTTTTCCCCTCACGATATTCTCATTATTACCGTTACCACCAATCCGTTACCACATATTCGCAATGATTAAAATACGATCGTCGGGCTCCCACTGGGACCATCACCTTCACGATATCCCCATCATTAACGAATTAGTCACAATTACTTCACTTTCTTTAACGTTTTACATAAACATCACTTTATAAAATCATGCATAACATAACAATTTTGTTTTTGAAACCAAGCATGCAACATGTCTTTTAAATGTCTTCTATAAAAATCCCTTAGACATTTAAAAATCATATTTTAATCATGAAAATTTCATAAACATTTAAAAATAATCATAATATATCATAAAAATAGCATTTAGGGCACTGCCATGACGTTTGTTAATTTTTAGGTGTAAAAATACCGTTTAACCCCTGGACTCGACATTTTTCGATTTTGACTTTTTTTTCTTGATTTCATGACTCTAACATGTCCCAAATAATTATTTAAGCTTACATGAATTTTCCATAATTTTATTTAGCTTATATATTAGACTTTTTCATTTATCTTTAATTAATTGTTTTGACGGTGTTTTAATCCCGAAAAATCCCAAACTTTAATATAAAATTCCTAAATTATAAATTTAGTCTCTTATATTATTTTAGCCCTTATGGACTATGACTCGACCCCCGTAAGCCGTTTATTCAATATTTCTTTATTTAAAAACCCTAATTGACACCTAAACTTCGACCCCGAGCCAACTTTCGATTTTCACGAGTTACCCCCGAACCATGTCCATCCAGAACTTGACCAGCATCCTAAGTTAACCTACTGGACCCTTAGACTACCAAGAAATCCATCCTAAAGCCAAAAACGAAGACCCCCTCTACTGCCCATAATCTGGCCGAGAGTTTCATGATACATGGACTCTACGATTTACGTCCCAACCCCTTACCAGCAAGCCCAGTCCCTGAACCAACCACCCGTGCACCCTCCTAGGACGCTTGTGCAATAATTTAGCCCAGCCCTTGAACCACAAACCGAGCCGTGAACCCCTGGAAGCAGCGCCAACCTTGCGCAACCTCCTGGACAAATTCTCGAGAGGGAGTCCTTGTTGCCAAGGACTCCTCCCAAGCCCCCTTAGGTCGAGCACTAGCCTAGCTAGGACCCTCCCTACGACTGAACCATCCCCTGACCAAGCCCTAGCCCCAAGCCGTAACTCCCCAGCCTTCACAACAAGGAACCCGTTCGCCCTTACCCCATGACAGCAACTTTCGGTTTCTGTTATTGGGTTGCCCCTTTTTTTTCTTCGACTTTGTTGGTGTTTAGGGTGAGTGTGTGTGACTCTATATCATGTATAAACATCACTGGTTCCAAACTAAGTTCATGGCAGACCCCTTTTTCATGAAAAATTTATGAATTTGCATCAAATATCATGTTTCCTCAAGAGTTCATGCAATAATCCGAAAATTTCTGAAAAATAAATCTTGTTCTTCGTGCATATATTAATTAAAATAATTATATGATATGATGGATGAGAAAAGGAGATGTATGGCGTGCCTTTGCGTTATATACGCACGAAAAACCGTGGACGACGAAGAACGGGACGAGGAGCCGATGGCTAGGAAGCTACCCTTGCAAAACCGAAACTTCTTCTTCCAAAATTTGATGTGTGTGCTGTCGTGTGTATTGTGGAGAGGGGTGGGGGAGAGTTTTCAGAATTTGAAAGTGAGTGGCCGATTTTTCCTTGGTGCAAAGTGTAGGGTTTTGATAAATTTACCACTTTAAATTTTAATTAATCAACCTCATGGCTTTTAGGCCTATTAAGCCTTTAAATTAAGCTCATTAGTTTTAATTAGTATTTAATAAAATATCATCAAGGTTTTTGTTTAATTAAATGTGTGAATTTATTAGCAGGGTTGCAAAAAGTTCATATTTTAGTTGAAAAACCAACACCGCTAAAATTTACGTCCCGGCGTATAAGATCACCTCAAAACCCCGTTATTTTTAAAAAAATACTAAAAAGCATCAACCATATTTTAAATAATTAAAAAAATAATTATTTAACAAAAACATTTTACGTTTTTCAGTCGTCGATCCCCGTTCCTCGATCGTAACTTTAATATCCCTAAAAATGCAATTTTATGCATGATGATAATAAAATAATATTTAACATGTAAGCATGTATGTCGCATAATCAAATAGCAATTAAAACCAGTTAATTACTCATTTTCCATTATTTCCTAGATTTGCACGCAGTTGAATTACGTCGTCTTAATTTTGGACATTACATATATATATATATATATATATATCTTGATCTATATATACAACAACAATATAAAAAAAAAACATGAATCGAGCCCTAACAAGACGAACAAGTAAAATTACGGCAAATATAACTGACACATAATAATCAATTAAAATACGAGGAAACACAATAAAATGAAATGCAATGCGTGAAAGGTAACAACGGAATAATGTATACCAAACAGAGTCCGAACGAATCGAATAAACAACGGTAAAAATTTCCACCCATGCTTTGACATGATATGCTTAAGTTCACTATTTTAAGATCATGAAGTCTATTTTAAGTTCAGTACTTTTCACTATTGCATGTATATATATGTACTAATTGTTATAACTATTTTAGTTTGTTGAGTCTTTAGACTTACTAGGTGTGACTTACTAGGTGTGAATGATGCAGGTGAACATATTGATGAGGAGACTGGAGGCACCGAAGACTGAGTAGGCGGAGCTGAAAATGCGCACTGTTCATTTTACATGTTGTTGATTCGACGTGATTTTTGACATATTTTTTAACTACAATATTAGAATCCTATTATTTTAAAATGTGTGTTTTACTGGAGTTATTGTATGCATGCATTTAAATACATTTTCCAGATTTAGCTTTTAAAAAAAAATATTCTATCAGCATTCCAATTAATAGATGTTTCAAATAAAGATGGCCTTGTTTGAACATGGCTTCATCAACAACCCCAAAATTGCTCTTCCTCCTCTTCGATTTTCCCCACATGCTTATCCGGCGAAAAGGTGTAAGATGTGAGTATTTTTTGAAATGCTCAGCAAGAGGGGCCGATCAAATACAGAAACAACATAATATAGATAAATATAATGTTTGACAGTAATGTGTCACAGAATGCGTTGCAACAGAACATAAGAAAAATGTTTGAAATTCTTGAATCATGCCAGATATAGAACAAAAACATATATGTATAGCATTGAAATTCATCTTATTTTCAATCATTTACTGATAAGTCGCTAATTATTAATTAATACACTATTGAATGATGTCATAGAACGGTTATTATAACACCGTATCCGTGTCATATATTATCATATTTTCGAAAATATCTTACCACTTATGATTTAAATCATAACAATGCCATTATATTTATGAACATGTTTGTAAAGAAACATATAATGTATCGAATCAAGAATAGAAGGGAAATAATAAGGATTCGAATGAGACATATCGTGGTCGATCGATTTTAAACGTTCATATTCTTTTTTAAAATAAAAATTCCACTTATAGTTTTTGGTAAAAAAATATATGAATAAACTTGCTGGATATTAAAATTTATGATTTTTGTTGCTAAATCACCCGAAATAGAACTTGTAATATGAAAATATTAATTTTGTGAGGCGTCAAATCATCTTATCCTAAACACACGTCCAATCCGGACAATAAGTATACCATTATGACGTTTAGAAAAAGTATTTATGAAATCATAAATTTTAGACAAAAAACAAAATTATCTTATTATTATAATAAAATATTTAGAAAATATTATATAAATAAAATATATTCTTTTGATCTTTGAGTGTTTGTTGTATGTCAGGGATAATTATTATAATTATTATTTTTTGTTATGTTTGTTTCTTTATAGTGGCAAATGATTCTTTCTAAGTTCAAAGTCCAAAATTATGTTTTCTGTAATCCATCAATAAGGTTGAAGGAGACTAAGAATCCATTTAAATTGTTTTTTCTTTTTTAAAATAACGATAAATCTAGGTAATTTGGGTCAACATACTCTTTATGAATGTCATTAAATCAATTGGAATGTTAAAAATATTTCAAAAATTGAAGCCAATTTCCTAACAATAAGATAATTGAAGAAATCAATGGAATGTTAACAATATTCCATAATATAATATAATATATCTAATAAATAATAAGATTGGTCAATGATTACAGATCTTAAATTGACTAAAATTACGGTAATAAAATATATAACGGGCGGGTGTGTCTATATAAACCAATAAATGTTAATATTAATTCTAACAACCAAAGGCTAAAGAAAATGGATGTGGAGACATCTTGTTTATGGCTTGGCTGCCAGACTCCTAAATGTTGTGGCAGAGGTACTAATCGAAACATTTATACATTCTATTATTTTTTTTAAAAAAAGTATTTATATATTAAGTTAGTAAATGTAGAAACTATCATTTTATATATATAGATATATTGAGTTGGAGAAATTTTTACTAAAATTCGTTCTTCGTCAAACCGTTTTAAATTTGAGATCTTAATTAGTTATGTCATACTAGCTACATACCATCGGCAATTTTTATTGGAATATAATGAAAAATACTGTTATATACGTACAGGGCACAAATACATGTGGCCTGAATTAGTAGGGATGGATGGACAGAAAGCAAAGGCCATAATCGAGAGAGAGAACCCGTTGGTGTATGTGGATTTTGTGAGGAAAGGATATGCATGGTTGGCTGATTTTTGCTGCAACCGTGTGTATGTCTTCCTTGATGAAAATGTCAAAGTTGCATCTGAACCCTCCATTCCGATAATTGGATGATCGATTCCTATTACTAATATTAATATATCGATCTAAAATAAAAATATATTCATGAAATGTTATAAATAAAAAATCTCGTATTTCCTATACATTTTTCTTTATTTTTCCTATCTTGATTATTTTTTTACTATTTTTATCGTTAATTTTATAGTTAATAAATATATTTATAATAATAAAGCATATATAAATTTATCCCAATAAAATTTTTCATCAAAAAATGAATAATATATATGTATGTAGGTTAAAAGATCAATATATATATATATATATATATATATATATATATATATATATATATATATATATATATCTTGATCTATATATACAACAACAATATAAAAATAAAACATGAATCGAGCCCTAACAAGATGAACAAGTAAAATTACGGCAAATATAACTGACACATAATAATCAATTAAAATACGAGGAAACGCAATAAAATGAAATACAACGCGTGAAAGGTAACAACAGAATAATGTGTACCAAATAGAGTCCAAATGAGTCGAATAAACAACGATAACAATTTCCACCCATGCTTTGACTTGATATGCTTAAGTTCATTATTTTAAGATCATGAAGTCTATTTTAAGTTCATTAATTTTCACTATTGCATGTATGTATATGTACTTGTTATAACTATTTTGGTTTGTTGTGTTTTTAGACTCATTGGGTGTGAATGATGCAGGTGAGCATATTGATGAGGAGACTGGAGGCACCGAAGACTCAGTAGACGGGGCTGGAAGTGCGCACTGTTCATTTTACATGTTGTGGGTTCGACAAGATTTTTGACATATTTTTTAACTACAGTATTGGAATCCTTTTATTTTAAAATGTGTGTGTTACTGCAGTTATTGTATGCATGCATTTAAATACATTTTCGAGATTTAGCTTTAAAAAAAAAATATTCTAGCAGCATTTTAATTAATAGATGTTAGAAATAAAGATGGCCTTGTTTGAACATGGCTTCATCAACAGCCCCAAAATTTCTCTTCCTCCTCTTCGATTTTCCCCACATGCTTATCCGGGGAAAAGGTGTAAGATGTAAGTATTTTTTGAAATGTTCAGGAAGAGGGGCCGATCGAATACAGAAACAACATAATATAGATAAATATAATGTTTGACAGTAATGTGTCACAGAATGCGTTGCAACAAAACATAAGAAAAATGTTTGAAATTCTTGAATCATGGCAGATATAGAACAAAAACATATATGTATAGCATTGAAATTCATCTTATTTTCAATCATTTACTGATAAGTCGCTAATTATTAATTAATACACTATTGAATGATGTCATAGAACGGTTATTATAACACCGTATCCGTGTCATATATTATCATATTTTTGAAATTTTCTTCTCACTTATGATTTACATCATAACAGTACCTTGAAATTTATGAACATGTTTGAAAAAAAAAACATAAAATGTATCGAATCAAGAATAGAAGGGAAATAATAAGGATTATAATGAGACATATCGTGATCGATCGATTTTAAACGTTCTATATTCTTTTTTAAAATAAAAATTCCACTTATAGTTTTTGGTAAAAAAAAATATGAATAAACTTGCTGGATATTAAAATTTATGATTTTTGTTGCTAACCCACCCGAATAGCACTTGTAATATGAAAATATTAATTTTGTGAGGCGTCAAATCAAATTATCCTAAACACACGTTCAATCTAGAAAATAATGGGAGCAGCGATGAGCGCAAAGACAGACATCAAGTGCGGGGAAGAGGAAAACAAAAACAAGATACCCTTCATCAGTTATTCTGCCCACGATGACCCTAAATTAAAGGGGCCAAATCATTCAAGTGGCCCCTCAAAAGGAACCTTTACCAATGCCGTCAACAAGGAAGGAAAATGGTGTCCTACTAGTTGACAGAATCATCTCGGAGAATGTTATAGGAAGATGGGCGCTTGTTTCAAATGTGGAAAAGTGGGACATCGGATTAAAGAGTGTCTTGAGAAAAAAGATAAAGGGACTGGACCAATCAAACCAAATGAAAACAAGACCAATGCTCGAGTGTACCCTATAACTCAAGATGAAGTAGATAACACCAATGATGTGGTGGCAGGTATTGTTTTATTCAATGAAATGCCTGCTTATGTCTTGTTTGATTGTGGTGCTACTCACTCATTCGTGTCTAGACGAGTTGCTAAAAAGCTGAAACTTGAGGATGAAACTCTAGTGAACCTTTAAAAGTTGCAACACCTGCTAGCAAAACAATTGAAACCCATAAGGTATAACCGAATTGTAAAATTTTCATCAGTGATCAAATCTTTGAAGCAAAATTGATTCAACTCAACATGATTGAGTTCGACATCATTCTCGGTACGGACTGGTTAGCTAAACACCATGCCATGGTTGACTGTAAAGAGAAAAATGTCAAACTTCAGAATATCATGGAAAGTCCAAAGAACGAAAATCTCTTCTATCTGCCTCACAAACCTGGAAGGCCATAAAATGAGTAGAAGAAATTTACCTTGCAATGACCAACGAAGTCCAAGAAAAAGCTGCCCCAAATTTGGGAGACATTCCAGTCATCCAAAAATTTCCAGATGTTTTTACCCAGGATTTACCAGGTGCGATACCCGATAGAGAAGTGGAATTTGAAATTAATTTAGTCCTTGGTGCCGCACCAATTTCAAAGGCACCATAACGAATGGCTCCTTCTGAATTAAAAGAGTTAAAGGAAAAACTCCAGGAGTTATTGGACAAGAAACAAATCCGACCGAGTTCATCCCCGTGGGGAGCCCTAGTACTGTTCGTAAAGAAGAAGGACGGGAGTATGAGACTGTGCATTGACTATAAGGAATTGAATAAGGTCACAATAAAAAATAAGTACCCTCTCCCAAGAATAGATTATCTTTTGGATCAGCTAAAAGGAGCCAATGTTTTCTTTAAACTCGATCTATGATTAGGTTACCATCAGCTGAAGGTCAAAGCAGAGAATATTCCTAAAAAAGCTTTTAGAACAAGATATGAACACTACGAATTCACGGTAATGCTTTTTGTTCTAACAAATGCTCCTGCAGCATTCATGGACCTTATGGACATGGTATACAAGCCATACCTCGATACATTTTTGGTATTTTTCATAGATGATATCCTTGTGTATTCACAAAGTAAGGAAGACCATCGAGAAGTTCTCGATCGGCGTCTCACCTTGCAGACACTGCGAGAAAAAGAACTCTACGCCAAATTCAAGGAATGTGAATTTTGGATAAAAATGGTAACTTTCTTTGGTCATATAATCTCGGAATTAGGAGTGTCAGTGGACCCTAAGAAAGTAGAGGCAATCATGGACTGGCCTTGACCAAAGACTGTAACTGAAATAAGAAGTTTTCTAGGTTTAACTGGCTACTATAGAAAATTTTTGGAAGGTTTTTCTTCGATAGTCATTCCACTCACCAAACTCACACAAAAGAATTCAAAATTCATCTAGAATGAAGCATGTAAGAAAAGTTTCAAAACCTTTAAAACAAAGCTTGCATCTACACTAGTACTAGTTCTTCTCGAGGATGGCAAGAAATTTATGATATATAGTGACGCTTCAAAGTTAGGATTAGGCTGTGTTATTATGCAGGAAGGTCATGTAATTGCCTATGCATCAAGACAGTTAAAACCTTATGAGAAAAATTATCCAGCTCATGATCTTGAGTTAGCGGCAATCGTATTTGTAGAACTCGAAAATCAGATTACGTATAAGCCCTGCATAATTGCTACTATTTAAATTAAAAATGAATATTTTATATAAATATGAAGTGTTTGATTTATTTTAATAATTTTAAGTCAAGATTATTTATTTCAAAGATAGATGTTTAGTTTTATCTTTTCAGGATAAATACGCGTGGTCGGACCAGAGTTTGGAGATTAGAGATAAGATTAATAATAAGATTAATAATAAGAAAATATTCTTAAATTTAATTTTAGTCAAAGAATAATTTAATTTAAAGAAATAGAATGTTTTAGAATTCATTTAAATTAATTAGAGCTAAGTTATTAATAAAGTTCTTTAGGTTAATATTTAATTAATGCTTAAATAAAAATATGTAAACATATGGGGATGAATTAGTATAATTTATTCAAGAAATTAATCATAGAATTTGAATATTTAAATTTGACGTCATGAATGCCATGCAATAGTCTATCCTAAATTTAATGTGTAAATTCACTAAAATATATAATGAGGGTGCTAAACTTTAAGCAATTAAAATACGAGATTTAAACAATAAATACCATGCAAATTAGTAATAATAATAAGTTTGGGTCCAACATTTAAAATAATTCAAAGGTTGATAACTCTCCATTCAAACCATTTCTAATTACAATTCATGGGGTATTCATTTCTCATTTTAAATTCTCTAATGGGTAGCAAATTTAAATGCAATAAAACACCTCGTTTCTACTCAACCTATTAAACTAAACACCGTTGAGAAGGCAGCAAGAATGAGGACAAGTAATCGGCAGCTAAGGGAATGAAAATGCATCTCAAAATTCCATTCAAATTCTCACTTGTAACCTTCAACTAAATGCACTTCAAGATCCATTAATCCCCACTTATAACATTCATCTTCATTACTTACATATCCTACACTAATATGCTCGAAAAATCAGAAGGGAACATCTGAGCAAAAGCGTGAGAAGCAGCAACAATAAAACTAGAGAAGAAGAAGCCATTCAAATCCATTCAACTTCTTGACTTGTAACCTCCCAACTTAATGTATATTATGGCACCTTTGACACCTCCTATAGCACTCCTCTTCATTTTCTAGCAAACCTACACTCTCCACCTTCGAAATATATCAGAAACAGCAGCTAAGGTTATCGTGCACAGCAGCAGTAAAACAAGAAAGAAGAAAACCAACTCCGACTCCGCCGCTCGTCTTCATCGTATTGATTTGTTTTTGTGTCAAAACAAATTCCAGGCATGTATATGTTGTTCCTTTTCTCTTCAATCAAGTCCTATAGATATATTTAAACCATTATATATGCATGATTCATGTGGGGACCCGGGCTCTTACTCAATTCTATTGAGATTTAATTGGATCTTTGTTCGAAAATGTGGGTCAAAAATTTGCTTTTAACATTAATTTAAATGTATAATTAAAACATATCATGTCTTGATATTAAATAAACAACATAATATACATACATGTCTGTTTGGTAAAATCATACGCTAGTGTTCAAATCCCAACTACAACATAAGTAGTACAAGTCAAAAGGAAAACACTAGAAATATTCAACGCCCGTGATCTCCACGCTATCGTCAATCTCTCATCTAGCTCGAGACCCAGATCCTGCCCCACCTGTTGCCATGCACACATACAGACACGACAACAGCCGGATAACTCCGGTGAGAACATATCCCAGTATAAAACATGGATGCATGCAATGTCATAAATCATGTACAAAAGCATAGCCTATATCAATTAACATGAATAAAATCTAAACATGTAGAAGAATACAAATCTGTATTCAATCTTTAAATCTTGACTCGACTCATTTCTAATCTAGGGATCCCGGTGTGAATAAGACGGTCTGTCACCTACCCAACCACTCGGGGCAACGGTACGTCTTATTCCTAGACTTCGGTCAACTCTGTATCGAGGGTCTACACATAGAGCAAATCTACTACTATGCGACGATACACCAAAACGTCTAGTTTTGGCCAATCTGCCAATATCTCCTATCTCAGGACTCGAATATAAATCAATAAACAAGACATTACATAATCAATGTAATAACAATCTAGTACGTGATTTAGGGAAACTCGTATCAAATCTGAATCGAGTTGTGCAATCCCAAGACCACATGAATTATACCTTTCGTCGCACAATGTCTGTCGAGATCTTGAAGTCGGAATGTCACTCTGTCAAGACTAATCTGAAATGACAATGTGTAGACACACAATATCAATCTCTAACTCAAAGCAACACATATTCCAATAAATCTCGGTACAAATCGACGACATAACAGCGTAATTCTCGGTACCGGTCAACTCAGTCTCAACATATAACAATATCATAATCTCATCAACATCACAATATCAATGACATAATCCCTTCCAACTCTGAAAATCGACATACTCTTCAATACTACATGCTGAAAATCGAAACCATCACGTACAACATCCATAATTCGATCCGGTAGTGAATATACAATGCTCATAATCTCAAGAACACATATCTTCAACAAAATCATAATTTCTTCAACACATATGTTTCGAACCATGCTAGAAATAAACAATACTTACATCCTCTTGTAGCCACCGATGCAATAAGCATGAATCTACACTCGGAATTAAAATAGGATGAACGAATCTTGCACAATATGATTTCTAATCTATGAAGAAGCTTGAAGAATTCTTGGAGGAGGCTCTCGGTTCTGCTGATGGGAAATGAAGAGATGAAGTGTCATTACAAGTTTATATATCACATGCCATGTGTCAATACGAAATTCAAAGGTGGCACTTTCGCATGCAACACCGCGGGTGCGGTTGCTCAAGAGAGCGGGTGCGCTATGCTCACGGCAAATTCATTTTAAAGTGCAGTGCTAAGACCGCGGGTGCGGTCCCTGCATGACCGCAGGTGCGGTCTCACCACCGTGGGTGCGGTCTTGTTAGCACCGCGGGTGCGGTCTTGCTTCGCACAAATCCATCAACTTTCTGTCACATACACCGCGGGTGCGGTAGTCTTAGCACCGCGGGTGCGGTGTGGCTTCCGCCCTGCTGCTCAAAATCTCATAATTCATGCATTCTTATCTATACAAGTCTAACATCAATAATACTGATAATTCTCGAGCCTTACATTTCTCCCCCTCTTAGACAGGAGTTCGTCCTCGAACTCGTAAGCAAGTAATCATGCAAGTATATATAACACCGTATAATCAAAATTGAAAGAAAGACTCACATCATATGAATAGCTCGGGATGTTTCTGTCTCATCTCAGACTCTGTCTCCCAGGTTGCTTCCTCGATGCCATGACGACTCCATTGAACCTTCACAAGCGGAATGGTCTTCGTTTTGAGCTGTTTTTCTTTCCGATCAAGAATCTGTATCGGTCGCTCAACATAGCTCAAAGTCTGATCTAGCTCGGCTTCGTCAGGCTGAATGACATGAGAATCATCTGGCATATATCTGCGCAACATCGACACGTGAAAAACATCGTGAATGCCAGATAATGAAGGAGGAAGAGCAAGTCTGTAAGCTCGATCGCCAATCTTCTCAAGGATCTCATACGGACCGACGTATCTAGGAGACAACTTTCCTCGCTTGCCAAATCTGACAACGCCTCTGAAAGGTGAAATCTTCAAGAATACTCTGTCTCCCTGCTCAAATACCAACGGTCTGCGTCTGATATTGGCGTATTTCGATTGCCTATCTTGTGCCGTCTTCATTCGCTTCTGAATGATCTTCACTTTTTCGGTCATCTCACGAATCATATCAGGCCCCAACTCTGGTACCTCAGAAACATCATCCCAGTACAACGGAGATCTGCACTTCTTTCCGTATAAAGCTTCGAACGGTGCCATCTTTATGCTCGTCTGATGGCTGTTGTTGTATGAAAACTCACACAACGGCAATGAATCTTGCCAGCTAGTACCTAAATCTAGTACTACAGCTCTCAGCATGTCCTTTAAAGTCTGGATAGTCCGCTCTGACTGTCCGTCCGTCTGGGGATGATAAGCAGTGCTCAGGTGTAAAGTCGTACCCAAAGCCTGCTGCAAGCTGTGCCAAAAGTGAGAAGTAAATCGTGGATCACGATCTGATACGATCGACTTCGGCACACCGTGCAATCTTACGACCTCTTTGACATACAACTCGGCCATCTGATCGTGTCGATAGGTCATTCTGTACGGAATAAAGCACGCCGATTTGGTCAGTCTGTCTATCACCACCCAAATCGCGTCACAGCCCCGCGAAGATCGAGGTAACTTCGTCACGAAGTCCATGGAAATGTGGTCCCATTTCCATTCAGGAACAGACAAACTCTGAAGTAAACCTCCGGGTTTCTTCCTCTCTGCCTTCACCTGTTGGCAATTCAGGCACTTAGACACAAATTCTGCAATGTCTGTCTTCATCTGCTTCCACCAGAATTGCGTCTTCAAGTCATTGTACATCTTCCTGCCTCCAGGATGAATGCTGAACCGACTACATTGTGCCTCTGACATGATCTGTCGTCTTAAATCTAAAACATCTGGCACCACTAGACGGTTATTCACATACAGAACAGAATCTCTGACCTGATATTCTGAGATATGTCCAGCTCTGACCATATCAATCGATCTATGCACACTCGGATCGGTTTTCTGCGCTTCTTTGATCCTCAAAATCAGATCTGGCTCAATCTGAATCGCAGTAAGTCGCAACGGTCTACTCTCTGTATCAAATGTCAATCCAGACAAGCAACAATCTTCTACTAAATTCGATACACCTATAGTCGACAAGGACAAAGAACATACCTTTCGACTTAAGGTGTCTGCCGCTGCATTCGACTTCCCTGGATGGTATTTGATCTCGCAATCAAAATCTTTCAGCAGATCAAGCCATTGTCGCTGCCTCATGTTCAACTCTGACTGAGAAAAGAGATACTTCAGGCTCTTATGATCGGAATAGATCTCAAATTCTCGCCATATAGATAATGACGCCAGATCTTGAGTGCAAATACAATCGCCGCCAATTCAAGATCATGAATCGGGTAACGAGTCTCGTGCGGCTTCAGCTGTCTAGAGGCGTACGCTATCACGTGCCCTTGCTGCATAAGAACACATCCAAGCCCTCTGTGAGATGCATCACAATATACAACGAACTCACCTGTACCTGAAGGAATCGTCAAGACAGGCGCACTAGTCAGCCTCTTCT
This sequence comes from Primulina eburnea, assembly GCF_022965805.1. Classification (NCBI taxonomy): domain Eukaryota; kingdom Viridiplantae; phylum Streptophyta; class Magnoliopsida; order Lamiales; family Gesneriaceae; genus Primulina; species Primulina eburnea. Next base: position 8,496,971 of record NC_133118.1, on the reverse strand, counting down.
TCAGCTCTACAAAACTGGCTTCACAATCTTCGGACCACACAAATGGCATGTTCTTCTGTGTCAATTGGGTAATCGGCTTCGCTATACTGGAGAAATCTCGGATGAAACGCCGATAATACCCGGCTAGACCCATGAAACTGCGTATCTCAGGCACAGAAGTCGGTCTCGGCCAATTGATCACCGCCTCAACTTTACTCGGATCTATCGCAATACCATCTCCAGATATAATGTGCCCCAAAAAGACAACCTGTCTCAGCCAGAATTCACACTTCGACAATTTGGCATACAACTGCTCTTTTCTCAAAGTCTTCAGTACAATTCTCAAATGATCTGCATGCTCAGTCAGACTCTTCGAATACACCAAAATATCGTCAATAAACACAATCACAAAATCATCTAAATATCTCTGGAAAATGCGGTTCATCAAACTCATAAACACCGCAGGTGCATTCGTCAAACCGAAAGGCATAACAACAAACTCGTAATGTCCATACCTGGTTCGGAATGCATTCTTCGGAATATCAACGTCTCTAACTCGGAGCTGATGATACCCTGATCTCAAATCAATCTTCGAATCTACCGAAGATCCCTGTAACTGATCAAACAAGTCGTCGATGCGAGGCAATGGATACTTGTTCTTCACTGTTGCCTTGTTCAACTGTCTGTAATCAATACACAGTCGCATCGAACCATCTTTCTTTCGAACGAAAAGTACCGGAGCACCCCAAGGAGTTACACTGGGTCTGATATGTCCCTTGGACAGAAGATCCTCCAACTGTGCTTTCAACTCTTTCAGCTCTATCGGTGCCATCCTATATGGAGCTCTCGATATAGGAACACTGCCTGGCACAAGATCAATGCTAAAATCAACCTCTCGAACTGGAGGCAACCCTGGAATCTCATCTGGGAATACATCTGCAAACTCGCAAACCACTGGCAGATCTGCCAATGCTGGGCTCGACTTCAGTAGATCTACTGAATATACGAGAAAGCCCTCTGCTCCTCTCTGAAGCAATCTACTCATAGTCAGAGCAGATACTAAGGGAATCCGAGATCTGGAACCCTTGCCGTAGAATTTCCACTCATCTGTCATATCGGGTCTGAATCTGACAATTTTGTGGAAACAATCTACCGTGGCCCTGTACCTGGTTAACATGTCTATGCCAACTATACAGTCAAAATCAGCTAAACCAAGTACTACACAATCAAGATCAATCTCATGCCCCTCAAACTGAAGCATACAGTGTCTAACAGTAGTCACAGATATTAAACCACTTCCCAACGGAGAAGCTATAGACACTACCGTAGACATCGACTCAACAGGCAACGAATGTCTCAATGCAAAATGTTCAGATATGAATGTATGAGATGCCCCTGTGTCTATCAACACATATGCAGGATAACCGCAAAGAAAACAGTTACCTGCAATGACGTCATCTGGTGCCTCCTGCGCCTGCTCCTCTGTCAGGGCAAAAACACGTGCCTGCTGTCTGGGAGGCTGACTCACCGTCTGACTACCTCCTGGTCTCTGCTGGGTCTGTGTAGAGGATGGCTGAAAGGAGTGTACAGAAGATGCCTGTCTCTCCATCTGTGGCGCTGGTGCTGATGACCCTGCACTCTGGAATCGTGATGCACCTCTCTGGGGACAAACTCTAGCGAAGTGTCCCTGTTGCCTACAGATGTTGCAGCGTCCCATAACTCCTTGACACTGCTCCGTCGCATGTCGCCCTCCGCACGAACCACAGTATGCGCCACTATAATCTGACCCCTGACCTCTCTGTCGAGATCCACTCGAACTCGATGAACTGCTCCCGGATTTCTTAAATTGTCTGCCCTTAGCCTTCAGAAATTCCTTCTTGCTACTACCACTTGCTCCACTGTCAAAACGAGGAGGAGGTGGTGGAAACTGTACAATCGTGGACTGTGGCGGTCTCTGCCCCAGAACACCGTAGGAAGCTCCTCGCTGCCTGATCAAGCCAGCCTCTGCTCCCTTCGCTCGGTTCAGTGCCTCTGAAAAAGTACTAGGCCGGTCCGTGTTCACCAAAGTAAAGACATCCGGATTCAATCCGTTGATGAACTGATCGGCCACTGCCTCGTCGTTCCCGGCCACATGCGGTGCAAATCGTAGCAATGCAGAGAATTTAGCAACATACTCCTCGATGTTCCACTGTCCCTGCTTCAGATTCGCAAATTCAGCTCCCATATCTTTCCGGTAGGAGACGGGGAAAAAGCGCTGATAGAACTCATCTTTGAAAACTTTCCACGTGATGTCAATGCCTCGGTGCTCCAAGGCTCTCTTCGTCGTCAACCACCAGCTCTTTGCAACCTCTTGCATCTGATGCCCTATCAGCTTCACACGTCGCTCATCAGTATATGCCAAAGACTCAAATAACATCTCGATATCATCAAGCCAGCTCTCGCACTCTACTGCACTCTCTGTGCCCTTCAAGGTAGGCGGATGGAAAGACTGAAATCTCTTCAATAAGGTCTCCATCGGCGTAACAGTGACATCCATCTGTGCACCTGATGTGTTACCCTGCTCTGGCTGTGGTATACGTCTAGGCGGCATAAATCTGATTACCAAACTGATTAGTACACAATCAATATCATCTGTCTCAGCCCTCCTCTGATCATATACCTCTGATCGAGAACCGGTTCTGATTCAGGCTTGAAATGCTGTAAATCAATTCAGATAGTACAACAACACATAATATAGAAAGCAAATAATCATGACATGCTAGCATGATATAAGCAAGGAAGATGACTCGATCTACCCCGCTCATTCTATTCTATCTCAGTCTACAGAACCTACTGCTCTGATACCACCTGTTGTGGGGACCCGGGCTGTTACTCAATTCTATTGGGATTTAATTGGATCTTTGTTCGAAAATGTAGGTCAAAAATTTGCTTTTAACATTAATTTAAATGTATAATTAAAGCATATCATGTCTTGATATTAAATAAACAACATAATATACATACATGTCTGTTTGGTAAAATCATACGCTAGTGTTCAAATCCCAACTACAACATAAGTAGTACAAGTCAAAAGGAAAACACTAGAAATCTTCAACGCCCGTGATCTCCACGCTATCGTCAATCTCTCATCTAGCTCGAGACCCAGATCCTGCCCCACCTGTTGCCATGCACACATACAGACACGACAACAGCCGGATAACTCCAGTGAGAACATATCCCAGTATAAAACATGGATGCATGCAATGTCATAAATCATGTACAAAAGCATAGCGTATATCAATTAACATGAATAAAATCTAAACATGTAGAAGAATACAAATCTGTATTCAACCTTTAAATCTTGACTCGACTCATTTCTAATCTAGGGATCCCGGTGTGAATAAGACGGTCTGTCACCTACCCAACCACTCGGGGCAACGGTACGTCTTATTCCTAGACTTCGGTCAACTCTGTATCGAGGGTCTACACATAGAGCAAATCTACTACTATGCGACGATACACCGAAACGTCTAGTTTTGGCCAATCTGCCAATATCTCCTATCTCAGGACTCGAATATAAATCAATAAACAAGATATTACATAATCAATGTAATAACAATCTAGTATGTGATTTAGGGAAACTCGTATCAAATCTGAATGGAGTTGTGCAATCCCAAGACCACATGAATTATACCTTTCGTCGCACAATGTCTGTCGAGATCTTGAAGTCGGAATGTCATTCTGTCAAGACTAATCTAAAATGACAATGTGTAGACACACAATATCAATCTCTAACTCAAAGCAACACATATTCCAATAAATCTCGGTACAAATCGACGGCATAACAGCGCAATTCTCGGTACCGGTCAACTCAGTCTCAACATATAACAATATCATAATCTCATCAACATCACAATATCAATGACATAATCCCTTCCAACTCTGAAAATTGACATACTCTTCAATACTACATGCTGAAAATCGAAACCATCACGTACAACATCCATAATTCGATCCGGTAGTGAATATACAATGCTCATAATCTCAAGAACACATATCTTCAACAAAATCATAATTTCTTCAACACATATGTTTCGAACCATGCTAGAAATAAACAATACTTACATCCTCTTGTAGCCACCGATGCAATAAGCATGAATCTACACTCGGAATTAAAATAGGATGAACGAATCTTGCACAATATGATTTCTAATCTATGAAGAAGCTTGAAGAATTCTTGGAGGAGGCTCTCGGTTCTGCTGATGGGAAATGAAGAGATGAAGTGTCATTTCAAGTTTATATATCACATGCCATGTGTCAATACGAAATTCAAAGGTGGCACTTTCGCATGCAACACCGCGGGTGCGGTTGCTCAAGAGCGCGGGTGCGGTCCCTGCATGACCGCGGGTGCGGTCTCACCACCGCGGGTGCGGTCTTGTTAGCACCGCGGGTGCGGTCTTGCTTCGCACAAATCCATCAACTTTCTGTCACATACACCGCGGGTGCGGTAGTCTTAGCACCGCGGGTGCGGTGTGGCTTCCGCCCTGCTGCTCAAAATCTCATAATTCATGCATTCTTATCTATACAAGTCTAACATCAATAATACTGATAATTCTTGAGCCTTACATTTCTCCCCCTCTTAGACAGGAGTTCGTCCTCGAACTCGTAAGCAAGTAATCATGCAAGTATATATAACACCGTATAATCAAAATTGAAAGAAAGACTCACATCATATGAATAGCTCGGGATGTTTCTGTCTCATCTCAGACTCTGTCTCCCAGGTTGCTTCCTCGATGCCATGACGACTCCATTGAACCTTCACAAGCGGAATGGTCTTCGTTTTGAGCTGTTTTTCTTTCCGATCAAGAATCTGTATCGGTCGCTCAACATAACTCAAAGTCTGATCTAGCTCGGCTTCGTCAGGCTGAATGACATGAGAATCATCTGGCATATATCTGCGCAACATCGACACGTGAAAAACATCGTGAATGCCAGATAATGAAGGAGGAAGAGCAAGTCTGTAAGCTCGATCGCCAATCTTCTCAAGGATCTCATACGGACCGACGTATCTAGGAGACAACTTTCCTCGCTTGCCAAATCTGACAACGCCTCTGAAAGGTGAAATCTTCAAGAATACTCTGTCTCCCTGCTCAAATACCAACGGTCTGCGTCTGATATTGGCGTATTTCGATTGCCTATCTTGTGCCGTCTTCATTCGCTTCTGAATGATCTTCACTTTTTCGGTCATCTCACGAATCATATCAGGCCCCAACTCTGGTACCTCAGAAACATCATCCCAGTACAACGGAGATCTGCACTTCTTTCCGTATAAAGCTTCGAACGGTGCCATCTCTATGCTCGTCTGATAGCTGTTGTTGTATGAAAACTCACACAACGGCAATGAATCTTGCCAGCTAGTCCCAAAATCTAGTACTACAGCTCTCAGCATGTCCTCTAAAGTCTGGATAGTCCGCTCTGACTGTCCGTCTGTCTGGGGATGATAAGCAGTGCTCAGGTGTAAAGTCGTACCCAAAGCCTGCTGCAAGTTGTGCCAAAAGTGAGAAGTAAATCGTGGATCACGATCTGATACGATCGACTTAGGCACACCGTGCAATCTTACGACCTCTTTGACATACAACTCGGCCATCTGATCGTGTCGATAGGTCATTCTGTACGGAATAAAGCACGCCGATTTGGTCAGTCTGTCTATCACCAGACAGACAACTGCTTTGACATACAACTGCTGCAAGCGGGTGCGGTGTGGCTTCGGCCCTGCTGCTCAAAATCTCATAATTCATGCATTCTTATCTATACAAGTCTAACATCAATAATACTGATAATTCTCGAGCCTTACAATTCAAGCAATAAATCGAAAATGACAGCAACTTTCCAAGCAAAAATCTGTACAGAATTTCTTGGATCTTTTGTTTTCAACTTTACGATTTGGTTTGTTTGGTTGCTTACAGGAAGTTGTTTTGTTCGAGGCATTCATGGCTGCTTATAGACTTGATTTATAGAATGCTAGGGTGTTATTGGTTCATTGGTTTGAGTCCAAACATTTCGAATAAAGGCATGACAGCAACACTTCCAAAAAGCTACAGATTTGACTCACGATTTTTGTGCTTGGATGATTAGGGTGTGTGTTTGAATCTTGGCTGTCCTAGGGACTGTAGCCATGGTTAGAACCCTCCCTTATCATGTATAGGACGTGACCAAATCACCCTTTCAAGGTTTGGTTAACGGCTTCATCAGATTTTTACATTTACATGGCACATGTCCCTCGGTTTTTAAAATTTCTGAAATCTGTAGGAGTGTGTTTCGGGTTTAAGGGTTTGAATGGATTGTGGTTGGCTTTTAGTCCTTATCCATGGTCAACGCCATGACTTAGGATGTTGGTAAGAGTCCTTGGGAGTTGATTCAAGCCATTGGTCATTAAATTTCAGAGTTTACACCACAAACACACAAGCTGCTACTGATGTAATTTGACGGCAACTTGCAGTTCGGTTTTGGTGCTTGTTTGAGTTCTTGGTTGGCTTTTAGCCCATGGCCTTGGATTTTACGGTACCTTAATGAGTTAGGAGAGTCGTGTTTTTGGCCGTTTGTGATTTGGTCGAGTTTAGAGGTCGTACGAGAATTTACGGTGAAAGGTGCCAAAATGACTCTCGAAAGAGTGTTTTATGTTTTTGTGTTCCATTCACCTATTTTCGTGTTTTACAGTCCTTGTGCATGTTTTTCAGTATGTTTGGGTTATTTTTAATCATGGTTTAACGTCGGTTTAATGTTGGTTCGGGTTAGTACGATACCATGATTAAAAATCAAGTGGCTGGTCCTAATAGTCTCATTTTTGGTTCTATTGTTGAGTTTTGGTTCTATTATCATGTTTAAGTCAAGATAGTATTATTTGCATGTGTCACATCTTAGAATTAAGTCGCAGCAAGCCTGGGAGAGATCCAACTCATCCGGTAAAATAAGGTTATAATTATATTACGTGCATAAAAATATAAATGTTTATTTTTTAGATATATGTTATATGTCTTGTGGCCACCTTATGTTTATGGGTTTGGAAGTCGGTAGGCGTAAACGAGGACCTCTCCACCCGGTGACTTGCGACCGTTTTATGATTATGTATGGGTACGGACATCCAGTCCAAGGGCCATGATGGATCTCTACCGCCCAGTATAATGTGGTTTAGTCTGATCAGGCGCTCACGTTATGTTATGGGCCACTTGCTCAGAAACATTATCTCTACTAGAAAAAAATTATGATATGTTACGACAGAGTTCTATTGAGCAAAGCTTTTACGTATGATTTTCAGATATGCACGTAGTTATAATTATTCATGATACGATTTTCACCGTACGCTTTACGATACTTTATTTTTACGTTGCATGCGATTTTATGATATATTTACTTGTTATTCACGATATATGTATGTTGAGTCTTTAGACTCACTAGACTTGATTGTTGTAGGTATTGATGAGGCCGAGACTACAGGCGGAGACCAGTGAGCGAGTAGTAAACCCGAGGACCTCATGATTTAGTTTATGCATCTTTTATTATTCAAACTCAGTTTTAATACGTTGGATTATTTATAAATTTTTGTTTACGTTGGATTATTTTTAAATTGTTGGTTGAAAACAATATTTGTTTCCGTTGTTAATTTAAAGTTAAAAAGTATTTACATGTTTATTTTATAAATGAGACAAGATAATTATTTATTTAGAAAATTTTTAATAATTCCGCTAAAATATGAATACGAAACGGGCCTTTACAGTTGGTATCAGAGCCTATGATCTTGTAAAGGGTTGTACTACTACTGCTCTCGAGAAGCTCATGAAGTCACGTATTCGGTCTGTAAGTTTTATGATTACGCATTTCGTTTAAAGCATGAAATATTTTTACATCATGATTGCATGAAATATTTTATGTCAAGATTACGATTATGCATTATTTATTTAAATTTAAAGAAATAGTGGAATTATGCATGTTGGTTACGTATGGGTTATAATTATGGAATAGAATGCCTCCTAGACGCATTATTGATCGCACGGGAGGTGACGAGCATCGTCATGAGGACGAGGAGAGAGATTTACCACCACCCCCTCCACCAGACATGAATGCCCAGATGCTAGCTGGGATGACTCAGTTCTTCGCACAGTTTGCGGGGAACAATGCAGTGAGAGCCAGACAGATGGGACCGGAGGCTATCTATGAGCGGTTCATGAAGATCCGACCGAAGGAGTTCTTAGGGACGTCCGATCCTTTGGCTGCCGAGGGCTAGATTAAGTCCTTTGAGGTTATTTTTGTGTTTATGGGGCTTGAAGATGGAGATAGGGTTCGATGTGCGACCTATTTGTTCGGAAGAGACGCTCGCCTATGGTGGGAAGGAGCATAAGTGGCTTTGGATTTGACTACTTTGAGCTGGGCGCGTTTCACAGAGGTATTCTACTCTAAATATTTTACTGAAGAGGTGCGTTCGAGGTTGACCAAGGAGTTAATGACCCTGAGGCAGGGAGACTTGACTGTTACAGAGTTCATCTGTAAGTTCGAGAGGGGATGTCATTTTGTACCCCTAATTGCTAATGATGCTGGAGCAAAATTGATGCATTTTCTGAATGTTCTGCGGCCGATCTTGCGCCGTGATGTTAGGGTGGCTGGCCCTACTACCTATGATGTATCTGTTTCCAGAGCTCTAGCGGCAGAGCAAGACCAGAATAATATCGAGCGCTATCCCCAGGGTAAACGACCATTTTAGGCACCACACCGCCCTCCTCCGCAACAGCACCAGAATAAGAGACAGTTCCACGGTCCACCCAGGAACAGAGGGCCACAGCAGCAACAGCAGGGACGAGCAGTCCCGAGGACAGTGGAGTACCCAATCTGTGCCAAGTGTTCACGTCGTCATGCTGGGACTTGTATGTATGGTTCGGGAAAGTGTTACAAATGTGGTAGTACTGACCACATATTGAAGAATTGTCCTCAAAAGAATCTGCCTACTCAAGGCAGAGTTTTTGCTCTACATGCTGCGGAGAGTAACCCAGAGACGATGCTCATGACAGGTATCCTAAATCTTTAAATTTTATTTGAAGTTTAATGTTTTGGGTTAAGATTTTGAACTTAGAATTTACGATAGGATTGAATGTTCTAATCAGTGTTAGCTACGGGAATTTAGGTTAGAAAAACTTTGACCTTTGCATGTGTATAAGCATATTTCTTGTAAAAATATTGGGTTTAGCATAATATTCCAATATTTCAGGGAGAATCTTTATAGCCGGTTCAACTACGAAAGCCTTGATAGATTCAGGGGCTACTCATTCATTCATTTAAGAAACCTTTGCGAATTCTCTCAAGATCAAATCAATTGGGCTAGACATAGCGTATTCCGTAGCATTGCCTTCTGGAGAGGAGATGACAGCTACTAATGTGATACGAGATATAAACCTTGAACTTCATGGTAATCTTGTGTATGCGGATCTTATCGTTCTGCCGATGCCAGAATTTGATATCATTCTGGGGATGGACTGGCTATGGAGGAACATAGTTTTGATTGATTTCCAGCAGATATCTGTTCTCAGTCCGACCGCTTGGGATGGAACAATTCTTATTCGAACCAGACAGGTATTTTAATTTACCGCGTAAAATACCTTATGTCCAGGCTAGGAAACTCATGCACGAGGGTGCCGAGCATTTTTAGCTACTCTTGTATCTGTTCCCGAGACGCCCAAACAGTCAGCATCCGATGTTCCTATTGTCCGGGACTTTCTAGACGTTTTTCCTGATGACGTCTCTGGTTTACCACCTGTGCGAGAGGTGGAATTTTCTATTGAGCTTATGCCGGGTACCACACCGATATCGAAAACAACATACCGATTAGCATCGACAGAGATGGCAGAACTCAAGAAACAGATTCAGGAACTTCTTTACAAGGAGTTCATTCGCCCTAGCTTTTCGCCATGGGACGCACCGGTCTTGTTTGTGAAGAAAAAGGATGGTTCAATGAGGCTCTGCATTGATTACCGGGAGTTGAACAAAGTTACAGTGAAGAACAAATACCCACTCCCGAGGATTGAAGGCTTATTTGATCAGTTGCAGGGAGCTTCAGTATTCTCCAAGATTGATCTGCGTTCTGGGTATCATCAGTTACGGGTGAAAGATGCCGATGTTCTCAAGAATGCTTTCAGGACTTGTTCTGGACACTTTGAGTTCCTTGTGATGCCGTTCGGTTTGACGAATGCGCCAGCGATCTTCATGTATCTCATGGATCGCGTATTTCAGCCATATTTTGATCAGTTCGTGATAGTATTCATAGATGATATTCTCATCTACTCAAAGAATCAAGAGGATCACAGCAGACATCTAATCACAGTACTGCAGACCTTACAAAAGCATAAGCTATTCGCGAAGTTCAGCAAATGCGAGTTCTGGTTAGAGAAAGTGGTGTTCTTAGGCCACGTCGTTTCTAGCAGTGGTATTGAGGTAGTCCCGGCGAAAGTTGCAGCAGTCAGAGATTGGGTTTTGCCACAAAATGCATCAGAGATCCGTAGTTTCCTTGGGCTAGCAGGATACTATCAGAAGTTTATTCGAGGATTCTCCTCCATCGCAGTTCCACTCACATCATTGACGAAGAAGAATGGTAAGTATGTGTGGAGCGAGGAATGTCAGAAGAGCTTCGATACATTGAAGCAAGCTCTTATTTCATCACCAGTGTTGGCCATGCCTTCAGGACCCGGAGATTTTATTCTGTATACCGATGCTTCGAAACTCGGGTTAGGCACAATATTGATGCAGCATGGGAAGGTGATAGTATATGCTTCTCGTCAGTTGAAGATTCATGAGAAGAATTATCCTACCCATGATCTAGAGTTGGCAGCCGCAGTATTTGCATTGAAGATTTGGAGGCATTATTTGTACGGAGAGAAGTGTCAGATCTTTACCGACCACAAAAGTCTCAAATACTTCTTTACACAGAAAGAGTAGAATATGTGGCAGAGGCGTTGGTTGGAGCTAGTGAAGGACTATGACTGTGACATTAGCTATCATCCTGGCAAAGCTAATGTAGTTGCGGTTGCGATGAGCAGGAAAGTCGCAGGGCTGGCTCATTTGGTGGTTTCGAGACCTCTTCAGTTTGAGATGCAGAGGTTTGATCTGGAGACATATCCTCGAGGTAGAGTTCCTCATCTATCTACTTTGACGATCCAGTCTTCTCTCCTAGACCGTATTCGCAGCGGGCAGTTAGCAGACGAGCAGTTGGCTAAGTGGAGATAGAGAGATGAAGCCAAGGGCAGTATCTTGTACACAGTTAGAGACAGTATTGTTAGATATCGAGACAGAATGTGGGTTCCGAGCAGCGATTCTATTCGAGAGGATATCTTATCTGAAGCCCATATGTCGTCGTACTCTATTCATCCTGGGAGTACGAAGATGTACAAAGACCTGCAGTTATTATATTGGTCGCCAGGGATGAAGAGGGATATCAGACGTTTTGTATCCGAGTTTCTGACGTGTCAGCTAGTGAAAGCGGAACATCAGAAACCAGCAGGTTTGCTCAAGCCTCTTCCTATTCCCGAGTGGAAGTGGGAGAATGTCACCATGGACTTCGTTGTCGGTCTGCCGAAGTCAGTCAGAGGGTCGAATGCTATATGGGTGATTGTTGATCGTCTTACGAAGTCATCTCACTTCTTGCCTATTAAGACGACTTTCTCCATGATCCAGTATGCAGAGTTATATATCCGGGAGATCGTTAGACTTCATGGTATTCCTGTTTTATCGTGTCTGACCGAGATCCAAGATTCACTTCATCATTTTGGAAGAGTCTACATTCAGCTATGGGTACGAAGTTTTTTTGTAGCTCGGCTTTTCATCCACAGACAGATGGTCAGTCCGAGAGAGTTATCCAGATTTTGGAGTATCTTCTCCGTGCATGTCTTCTTGATTTCTCCGGGAGTTGGGAATCAAAGTTACCGTTGGTGGAGTTTACCAATAACAACAGTTTTCAGTCATCTATAGGTATGGCTCCATATGAAGCACTGTACGTTCGTAAGTGTAGATCCCCTATTCATTGGGATGAAGTAGGGGAGAGAGCAGAATTGGGTCCGGAGATTGTGCAGCAGGCTGCTGATGTAGTAGTCAAGATCTGCGATAGGATGAGGACTGCTCAGAGTAGACAGAAGAGTTATGCGGATCAGAGAAGGAGAGATCTAGAGTTTTCTGTTGGGGACCATGTTTTCTTGAAGATTGCACCGATGAATGGTGTCATGCGATTCGAAAAGAAGGGAAAGCTCAGTCCGAGATTCATTGGATCATTTGAGATCCTCGACAGAGTTGGGACATTAGCTTATCATGTTGCTCTTCCGCCGAATCTGGCTGGAGTGCACAACGTGTTTCACGTCTCCATGTTGAGGAAGTATATGGTGAATCCATCGCATGTCCTGAACTTTGAACCGTTGCAGCTCACTCCGAACTTGTCTTAGGAGGAAAGACCAGTGCAAATCCTAGACAGCCAAGAGAAAAGGCTTCGAAACAAAATGGTCAAGCTAGTGAAAGTCAAGTGGCTCAATCATTCGGAGGAGGAAGCTGCGTGGGAATCTGAGCCGGAAATGAGGAGTCGTTATCCCGAGTTATTCGATAAGTTTTAATTTCGGGGACGAAATTTCTTTTAAGGGGGGTAGAGTTGTAGAACCCGAAAATCAGATTACGTATAAGCCATGCATAATTGCTTTTATTTAAATTAAAAATGAATATTTTATATAAATATGAAGTGTTTGATTTATTTTAATAATTTTAAGTCATGATTATTTATTTCAAAGATAGATATTTAGTTTTATCTTTTCAGGATATATACGCGAGGTCGGACCGGAGTTTGGAGATTAGAGATAAGAATAATAAGAAAATATTCTTAATTTAATTTTAGTCAAAGAATAATTTAATTTAAATAAATAAAATGTTTTAGGATTCATTTAAATTAATTAGAGCTAAGTTATTAAATAAAGTTCTTTAGGTTAATATTTAATTAAAGCTTAAATAAAAATATGTAAAAATATGGGGATGAATCAGTATAATTTATTCAAGAAATTAATCATAGAATTTGAATATTTAAATTTGAGGTCATGAATGCCATGCAATAATCTATCCTAAATTTAATGTGTAAATTCACTAAAATATATAATGAGGGTGCTAAACTTTAAGCAATTAAAATACAAGATTTAAACAATAAAATGCCATGCAAATTAGTAATAATAATAAGTTTGGGTCCAACATTTAAAATAATTCAATGGTTGATAACTCTCCATTCAAACCATTTCTAATTACAATTCATGGGGTATTAATTTTTCATTTTAAATTCTCTAATGGGTAGCAAATTTAAATGCAATAAAACACCTCATTTCTACTCAACCTATTAAACTAAAAACCGTTGAGAAGACAACAAGAATGAGGATAAGAAATCGGCAGCTAAGGGAATGAAAATGCATCTCAAAATTCCATTCAAAATTCTCACTTGTAACCTTCAACTAAATGCACTTCAAGACCCATTAATCCCCACTTATAACATTCATCTTCATTACTTATATATCCTACACTAATATGCTCGAAAAATCAGAAGGGAACATGTGGGGACCCGGACGCTAATTAAATTATAATCATTCTTAGAATTAATCAATCAATTATGATAAACAGGGTCTAATTTTTTTTAAAAAAAATACAAAGCGGAAACGTAATGTAAATCAATTCGAAATACATAATTATACGAGTCTTGTATTGTCTATGAGAATTCAACTAGGTTCAACTACATATCAGTACTGAATCCTAATTTACTTCTGAGCCCGGATCTCCACTCTATCTAGTCCAGACTCGTTCTCTTCTTGACCCTGATCCTGCCCCACATGTTGTCATGTACACATACAAACAAGACAACAGCCGGATAACTCCGATGAGAATTATATTCTCAGTATAAACCATGTATACATGCAATCATATAAACAATATAAAAGCGTATAACAGATATTCCTAACATGTATCAAAATCAGTAACATGAATCAAATATTCATCACATGTATTATAATCCTAAACATGAATCAATATCAAGAATAAATCATATTCTACATATGTACCATCATCAGGAACATAATTCAATATCAAGCACTGAATCACTTTCCGTGATTCTCAGACTTAGACTCGACTCAGTCCTAATCTAGGGATCCCGATAGGAATAAGAACATACACCCACCTACACTCCCGATCGGGGTGGTGGTATGTTCTTATTCACGGACTTTGGCTCTTTCCATATCTAACACCAGTAATAGAAGAAACTCTGATTCTATCCACTACGATATAGCCAAACGTCCGGTGTCTTGACCTATCCGTCACAGACTTTGGCATTTTCACCAATATCCTATCTTGTGACATCGTGCAATGTGCCCGTGACGATCCCACCACTATCAGGCACTTCTGTCACAAGATCACTCGTCTAATACCTGCTTTCTATACATCCATAGAACAAGCATATCAAGTCACAGCAATGAACATAATCATAATAAGTATGTGACTTAGGGAAACTCGAGTCAAACCTCACTCGAGTTGTGCAATCCCAACTCAACATTAATTTATACCTTTATCTTCTCGGTCTGACGAAGACGAAGTCCCGAATTCAACTCTGTCCATCCCCAATCTGATAATGACGATATCAAACAGGCACAATATCAATATACAATTCAATTCAGAACCTGCTCTGATCAATACTCAAATCAAGACATAATATGATCAATATCGACGATATCACGATATAATCGAAGTCACTACTGAATCTGATCAATATTACCCCACTAATGTTTTGACGGTATAATAATACAATCTCAATAACTCCTGTAATATCAACATCACAGATATAATACCACGAGTCATAATCGATATCAATGTGACTCATAATCAATAACAATACAACCCTGATATCGAATCTCAATCAAATCAACTCCGAAAATCATAACAAATACATACACAGTCTGTTCTTCAATCTGACTTCAGTTATACGATGCCTACTATATCAGAAACACCATATATGATTCATATTTGATTCTGACAATAGCATAATTTTAATTCATATTTAAACGTAACAAAACTTACATCATAGCTGTCGTCGCTAGGAACTTGGTGTTGTACTCGGATTCAAATTCTGATATACGGATCACACGAAATCACCAATCTATTATACGAGGAAGCTTGAGGGATTTTCAGAGAATTTAGCTCGCTTCTTTGTTGGAATTCTCGAATGAAGAAACAAAATATCGATATTTATATCTTGCATGCAATTGATACGTGTCTTTCTCAAAATTCATACAAATCCTCTCGCGCATATGCGCGAGACCTACGTCTCGGCACATCATCATCTTGACCGCTCGCGCATATGCGCGACTTCACCCCGCGCATATGCCCCCAACTCTCAGCCTACCTCGCGCATGTGCGCAGCTCACGTCGCGCATATGCGCGCAATGTTTTGTTCCAGCTCCTTCGCTACTGGATACCCCGCACAAATGCGCGCCCTCACGCCGCGCATATGCGCAGGATCTTCTGCCAAATCCGTGCATTTGTGCGCACTAGGTCGCGCATGTGCGCGAATGGAACCTCCCTCGCACATATTTCGCGTCTTTTCCGGTCTAATCCATTCCGTCTATATCTACCTTAATTAATCCATAATCATTTCAGATTAATCTCAGATTACAGTAAATAAAATCCCGGGCATTACATTTCTCCCCTCCTAAGATATGATTTCGTCCTCAAATCACAGGCAATCCATTCCGAAATCATAGGCAATCAAATCAGCTAGCATGTCCAATAAGGAAAAAAAATTTATAACAGAATCAATCATAACCCATCTCCGTGTAATGACTCTGAATATCGCTACCTCATATCAGACTAAATCTTTCAGGTATCCTCTTCGATACCTTGATGACTTTACTGTACTTTCAACAACGGAATAGTATTCATTCTGAAATAGCTTTTGTTCACAGATTTCTGATTTCAATCTGGAATAATCATTCAAGAAGTATAATCTCATAATACCACTCGAAATAGCTCTGACAGAATTAATCTGTGGGGACCCGGACGCTAATCATCTTCTTACTCATCTTTTTGGGATTTACTTATCAATTAAGATAAAACAGGGTCTAAAAATTTTTCTTTTTAAATTATAACTGCGAAAGGTAATGGACTCTAAATACTATACATGTCTGTATATAAAAATACAAATTCAGTATTAAAATACAATAATGTACAACCTTCTAATCTAAGGTTCACTACTAAAGTTCTAGTAGTAAAATCCAATCTACTGTAAGTCCGGAATCACCACGCTAAACTCGTCTTCTCTCGTCATCTTCTCGACCCTGTTCCAGCCCCACCTGTTGTCATGCACACATACAAAACACGACAACAGCCGGATAACTCCGGTGAGAATAAATCCCAGTATAAAACATGGTAAGCATGTATATAAACAAACTAACTCATAAAACATGCGATCATGTGTAAACACAATATATTTCATAATCTATGAAATTAAGCATGCAACTCAAATCAGATAAACATGCATATAAACAATCTAAATCATAAAACATGCTAGCACAACTGAAAGCAATAACGATGGGTTCCATGATCTAGGAGCCACATCCATATAAGCATGAAGTCCTAATAAAATCATGTCTAGACTTGACTCGATCTATCACTCTAGGGATCCCGTAATGAATAAGACGTCAATGGCTGTTACCTACTCAACCGATCGTGGTAACTGTACGTCTTATTCCTAGACTTCGGCCATGGCTGTATCGTGGTGCTACAATAGGACAATGTCTGCTCCTATGTACGATACACCGAACGTCTAGAAGTCTGACAATGACTGTCAAGACTTTCCTATCTTAACTGCAATGAATAACAATCTGTAAACAAAGCATAATCATATTCATAACTGAATATCACAATTATTTTACATGCTTGAATACAATTCTATAATCAAAGCATGATCAGGTAACAATATAAACAATAATCTAGTATGTGATTTTATTGGGAAACTCAAATTAATCTAATTTGAGTTATGCTTCCCGAATATCACATGAATTATACCTTTGTCGTCCTTATCTGACGAAGACGATGACCTGTATCCAAATCTGTCCATATCAAATCTGAAATGACAATATCAATACGCTGTATCAGTGCATAACTCAAGACACACTCTGTTCTGATCAATACTCTACTCAGTACATAATCTGATCAATATCTGAACAAGATACAATCTGATTCATATCAACGAATATCACGATGAAATCTAAATCATAACTGAATCTGATCAATTTAAATCAGCTGATGTTTCGACGGCATAACAATACAACCTGAATAACCCCGTCAGTTCTGAACATCACAAATATAATACTGGAATTCATAATCTGAATACTAACACAATTCTGGTATAGAATCTCAATCAATTTAACTCTGAAAGTCATAACAATTGCATAACCAATCTATTCTTTAATCTGACTTCACTTATACACTGTCTAGTGTAGTAGAAACATCATATCTGATTCATATTCAATTCTGACCATATCGTAAATTCAAATCATGTCTAAACGTAACAAAACTTACGTCCAGTTGTAGCCTACGCCGATAGGAACTCGGTACTGAAGTCGGATTTAGATTCTGATAACCAGAGCACTCGCAACCCAAATCAGAAATCAAACTTGCGCTCCCTCGTTTCCTTCTTCTTTTCCCTTTCTGAATAATTGAGATACATATGTATATATATATATATATATATATTTATATATATATATATATATATATATACACGTTGCCTTCAATAGACCAAGTGGCAATTTGAGAATCTGCATGCCGCGCGCATATGCGCAACGCTTTCCGCGCATATGCGCCCATGGCTCGGGACGCTACGCGCATATGCGCGCAGTCCGTCCGCGCATGTGCGCGCATGCCTCGGCCACCTCCGCGCATGTGCGCGACTTCATCCGCGCATGTGCGCGAAAGGTTCTGCCAATCTCGCGCAAGACTCGCGCACCTCCACGCGCATGTGCGCCCTCTCACTTCTTGCACACACATTTCACACCTTTATCATGTGTCCTAGTCCGATCCGTTCCGTCTATAATCATCTCGATTAATTCTATAAATCATTTCAGATTAATCTCAATTTACAGTAATCATATCCAAATCATTTCAGATTACGGTAATTAAATTCTCGGGCATTACATAATCTCACAATATTGGCTATACAACATCCGTATATACTAATCAACAGTTCATAACAAATCAACACTCTCATCTCCTATTAAATCTGATAATTCCAATCAAGGTTATGTTCAAGCCATCAGCTTCAAATATCAACAGTCATCGTCCGACGTTGACATATTCAGTCTATTCATTCTGAGATGTCTTCATTTTCTTCGTCATATATCTGCTCCCCATCAGATCAAACCTCCTGTATTTTCGAGGTATTATCCCCATACAATGGAAACCTGCAATTCTCACTGTATCATACCTCGAAAAATGTTATCTCGATACTCATTTGATAGCTATCGTTATACCATAATTTACAAGTGACAATAAATCATGTCAACTAGTGCTAAAATCCAGCACTACCGTTCCTGGATATCCTCCAGTATCAGGATTGTTCAATCCATCTATCCGTTGATCTATAAATGATAAGTGAAAGATCACGTGGTATATTCTGTCAGAAATACAAACTCAAACGAAAATCACAGTCTGATCTAATCAACTTTGGCATTCAATGCAATCTGTCCTCTTTTCTGACATAAATCCCAGTCGTCTGGTCATGTCTGTACGTCTTCCTGTACCACATAACATATATAGGTTTGAACAATCGTTCAATCACAACCACATTACCTCATCGTCATGGAAAAATTTCGGTAATTTCGTCACGAAATCCATAGAAATGTACTCCCATTTCTATTCAGGAATCGATAATTTATGTAACCAAAATCCTGGTTTCTATCTTTCTGTCTTCCTCTATCAACGATTTAGACCTTTCAGTACAAATTCTGCTACAACTGATTTTATCTGTTTATATAAAAACTATCTTTTCGAATTATCATACCTTTTTGGCTACCAGAAAGAATACTGAATCGATCACTGTGCGTTGCTGACAAACATCTATAATTTCAGATTCGAAATATTCAGCATAAACAAGTCGGTTATCCACATATAGGACAGTATTACCTACCTGATATTCTGATTGACACCCTGTTCTGACTATCAAAATCAAGTTCTAAACATCCTGAACATTCTGATCAAACTTCAGAACTGCTTTAGTTTCCGATATCAGCTCTGGTTCAATCTGTACAGTACCAATTATCAACTGTCCACTATCTGTTTCAGATATTCATTCAGAACAACCGATATTTCAAAGCAAATTCAGAACATCAGTCGTCGATACTAGCCAACTACACTCATAGAACTGCAAACATCTGACACTGACATTAATCTCGGCCAAATGATTACGGCTTCCCTGTACTCAGATCAACATATATATCGTCTTCAGATGTAACAAGCCCTGAATACAATCTGTCTCAGTCAAGATTCACAATTCAACAGTGTTTGTGGACAACTTTCCAGTTCTCAGAATATTTCATGCAATACTCACATATCTAACAAATCAGTCATATTCTTCGAATACACCAGAATATCATAGATCAACTAATCAGAGAATCGTCAAAATATTCTGAACACAGAGTTTATCAACTCACAACCATAACAGATACACACAAAGAGGAACAATCCATCGGATGTAACTCTCGGCTAGTAAATCTTCTACCTGATATTTCAACTCCATCCGTGTCGTTCTGTGTAGAGTTCTAAAAATAGGAACAGTACCTGTGTAAGGACCGTGTATCGTATTATCTTAAATCTTATGTGATTATCGATAATGTATGAAATTGTCATGTGATTACGTATTTGATGTATATCATGACAATGGAATTGAGAAATGAATATTGAATATGAATTGACGTTGTAAGAACTCAAGTGGAGAGGCCGGACGCCAATTTAGTACAAACCTAAATAATTGTACAGAACTTGTGGCGCCCGGGCGGTAGAATTCGACCGCCCGAGCGCCAGTGAGGACTAAGGGGTGTTCTCGGACAGAACATGCCGCGCCTGAGCGGTAACTTATGACCGCCCGAGCGCGGTACAATTAAAACTCGATGGCAGAACTTCTCGCGCTCGGGCGCGAGAATTCTACCGCCCGAGCGCGGTATCGGTGGAGATAAGAATTAGATTCTTTCTTCTTTCTTCGTCATTTACTTTTCAATAACTTCGAGAAAGTTGAGAGAATTTCGATTTTCTTTCGTCCGAATCGACTTCGAAACGCTGTCTAAAAGCGAAACAAATTATATATTTGTGATCGTCGCGTTGGGGCTTCTGACTGAGGTAATTTTCTTCTAGTTCCAGTAGCTTGAAATATCAAAGTGCTGGAATAGCATGTATTTGAAGTTGAATTTCATGATATGTAGTAGAATAACTGACAAGAAACTAAGCCTTGAAGTCGGAATTGAATTATGATATGATTTTGATTTGAAACGAATTTTTGAAGTTTCAAATATATTAATGATTTTGGATTATGTTATTGATTGGAGTGAGTATGTTATTGATGTAGATAAAGTATTATACCGATATCTTCAGGCTACATAAATTGGAACGAAGAATTGAGGTATGTTGCGATCGGGTAACATACGACATGTATCTGTATTATATGATATATGTCGGTTTGATTGGATTGATTGGAATGAGATTATGTGTCTATATGCCCTATGTGTTGATTTATGTGGCATACATAATATTGAGATTTAAATATCGATGTATGAAATGAACGTTTTGTTAACACACATCATTTTATGCATACATCGATACATGACATGCACGTTGAGCTATGATCCTTGGATGCCTTGATATGATTGGATTGGATTCCGGGGTTTGTGAACACAATCGCTATGCCGGTTTTATTTGACCCGTAAAGCATATACAATTGTGGCCCCATATGATTGGATATGAGATGTGGGATTTGATGGCGCTTTGCTGACGCTATCATACGTGTATTCCCATATTGGCCGATGTGCCAGCTCGAGCATTGATTTGATAGCGATTCGTTTGATTCTGACATGTGCTCAGTGGATGGGCATATTACCTGATACCTCCACGACATACATGCATTGCATACCATATATCATTGTTTAGATATCTGTGGTATATATGATTGGTTGTTCCATACGGAGCTTTGCTCACCCCCAAGGGGGGCTGTTGTTGTCTTTGTGTGTGGACAATGGCAGGTACTCCAGGATATCAGGAGGCCAGAGAGGGTACTTCTGGAGGGAGTCACAGTTGAATTGAGGTTTATGTCTTGTTCCCAGTATATGTATATGTATTTATATACCGGGACATGTCCCGAGGATATGGGTTGTGTGTATATGATTGGTTTTGATTATGTGTGGGCGTGTTTATGATGTGAGATGAAATACTATTTTTAGTATTCAAATGAAATGATTCGGGCTCACTGTAAAGAAATTTTAAACTCGTTTTCTGCTGTGATTAATTAACCCTAATCAGATTGCATTGTAATAACGATTAGGAGCTAAGGGCCCCACACAGAGTGGTATCAGAGCATAGCTGGGAATGCTCTATTGAGTCTTGTGTACACTTGAATAGGCACAAATGAATTGTGCGTATGTGTTTAACTTATTTGTATTACTTGCTCTTATGTGAGTTGATTTGAGTAAGTATTTGATGAGATTGATGCTATGAGATGATGAGATTATGAAATTGATATGAAATTGTGATATTCATCTTTTGATTTGTAGATGGATCACACAAATGAAACTGCGAGTAGCAGTACTGAGAGAATAGTTGGGCAATTTGAAGGATTGTCCATGGATGTTGTGATGGCTCGATTCCATGATCTGAAACCACCGAGGTTCTTTGGCACATAGAGTGCTGAAAGAGCTGAGGCCTGGCTGAAGGATATCGAGCACTTGTTTAATATTGTTGAGTATTCCAAGGCTCGGAGACTGAAACTTGCTTTGTATCAGCTGAAAGACCTCGCTAAATCTTGGTGGGAAGCCGCTGAGATTGGATTGAAAGAGGCCGAAATTGAAGTCACTTGGGATGTCTTCAATGCCCAATTTTTGGAGCAGTATTCTCCTCCTTCTTATTATACTGCTCAGGAGAATGAATTCAATAATCTGCAGCAGGGAACGATGTCTGTTGCGGAGTATGCTTCGAAGTTTTCTACTTTATTGAAGTATGCACCTCACGTGGCTGGGAATGCGAGGGCAAAATATAACATGTTTTTAAATGTTTTACATCCTGCTTTGTATACATATGTTGTTTCTGGATTGCCTACCAGCTACGCAGAGGCAGTTGAACGAGCCAAGGCAGCTGAGGCTGGACTTAGGAGAGGAGGTTCACAGTATACTCCTCCACCTCCGGTGTCAGCTCAGCAGCCTACTTTGCGACCGAGAGGTAAGAAGTTTAAGAAGACTGGCTATGCTTCTTCGTCTTCTTCGAGTTCTAGTGGATCACAGAGAGGGAGTCCTATGATTGCTCCCTATTGTAGCCATTGTGGGGGTAAACATACTATAAAACAGTGTCGAGGTATGTTTGGTACTTGTTATCAATGTGGGCAGGAAGGCCATTTCTCTCGAGTATGTCCGAACAGGGGTACGATTTCTGCTCAACCCCAGCCAGGATTTAGAGGTGGCCCTAGTACTATAATGAGACCTGTTGTTCCTGTTCCATCTTTTCAGCAGTCGAGTGTCCCACGATATCGAGGACCGGGTGGTCAAGGTGCCCAAGTTCCTCCTCAAGTAAGAGTGTACTCCATGACTGAGGATCAGGCGAGAGAAGCTCCTGGTGGCGTGATTGCAGGTATTTGCACGCTTTGAAATTATCATGCACGTGTTTTATTTGATACAGGAGCATCTCATTCATTCATATCTCATGCATTTGTTGCATCTCACGATATTGAGTGTACCCCGTTATATGATACTTTGTCGATAGCCACGCCAACAAGGAAGATTATTTTGTCTGATCAAGTTGTGTATAATTGTGTATTAATATATGAGGATAATGTGATATTTCTGAATTTGATTGTCCTCCCTATGCACGACTTTGATTGTATTGTTGGCATGGATATCTTGACGACGAATCGAGCTACTGTTGATTGTTGTCATGGAGTGGTTCGATTTCGACCGATTGATGGACCCAAGTGGAATTTTTATGGCAAGGGTTCCCAAGCCAAAATTCCATTGGTATCTTCCTTGGAAATGTCCCGATTGTTGACTAGCGGAGATGAAGGTTATCTTATCTACGCTATTGATATTTCGAAGAAGGAGTCTTCCTTGTCTGAGATTCCTGTTGCGAAAGAATTCCCGGATGTATTTCTTGATGAGATTCCTGATTTTCCTCCTCATAGAGAAGTTGAATTTAGTATTGATCTTGTGTCGGGGACTGCACCTATTTCGAAAGATCCTTATCGCATGGCACCTTTGGAATTGAAAGAATTGAAAGAACAATTACAAGAAGGATATATTCGACCGAGTGTATCACCTTGGGGAGCTCCAGTTTTATTTGTTCGGAAGAGATGTGGTACTTTGCGAATGTGTATCGATTATAGGAAACTGAATCGGGCTACTGTGAAAAACAAGTACCCACTTCCGCGTATTGATGATTTGTTTGATCAGCTTCAGGGTACTTCTGTTTACTCGAAGATTGATCTTCGTTCTGGGTATCATCAAGTACGAGTTCGAAACGAAGATGTGCCCAAAACTGCTTTTCGTACGAGGTATGGCCATTATGAATTCTTGGTTATGCCTTTTGGTCTTACGAATACTCCTGCTATTTTTATGGACTTAATGAATCGTGTCTTCCGAGATTATCTAGACCGATTCGTTATTGTATTTAACGATGATATTCTTGTCTATTCGAAATCGAAAAAAGAGCATGCTGAACATCTGAGACTGGTACTTCAAACTCTTCGTACTAGTCATTTGTATGCGAAATTGTCCAAATGAATTCTGGATGGACAAAGTGGTATTTCTGGGCCACGTCATTTCGAGACATGGCATATCTGTTGATCCTGCGAAGGTCGAAGCTGTATTGAATTGGCCAAGACCTACGAATGTTCCTGAGATCCGTAGCTTCATGGGTTTAGCGGGATATTATCGTCGTTTTATTGAAGGGTTTTCGAAGATAGCTAAACCTATCACTCAACTGACACAGAAGAATCAGGGATTCATTTGGTCAGATGAATGTGAAGCTAGTTTTCTTGAATTGAAGACGAGACTGACCACAGCACCTACTATCCCCTCAGGTACCGGAGGATTTGTGGTTTGTACAGATGCGTCTGGTAAAGGTTTGGGCTGTGTTCTGATGCAACACGACAAAGTGGTTACTTATGCGTCTCGTCAATTGAAATCTCATGAAGCACGTTATCCTGTTCATGATCTCCAATTGGCTGCCATTGTGTTTGCTTTGAAGATTTGGCGTCATTACTTGTACGGAGAAAAGTTTATTATTTATTCGGACCATAAGAGTCTGAAATATCTCTTTTCTCAATCTGATTTGAATATGAGGCAACGCAGGTGGATGGATCTCCTGAAGGATTTTGATTGTGAGATTCAATATCACCCTGGATCGGTGAATGTTACTGCGGATGCCCTGAGTCGGAAATTTCATGATTCTGTTTTAGCTTCTATCAATGTCGCCAAAGTACACGAGGATATTTGTACTTCTGGCTGGACTTTTCACTCGAATTGGAATTCTGTCACTGTCTCTGCATTGCAAATTGAGCCGAATTTGATATCTAAAATACGAAAGGCCCAACGAAGCGATGCTCAGATCCAAAAGTCGAAAGAACTTGTATTTGCTGGACATCAGTCTGGATTCCAGATTTCTTCTGATGATTCTTTACGACTTAATGGACGGCTGGTAGTTCCTGATGATTCTGATTTGAAATCTGCCCTTCTTCGAGAAGCACATTGTAGAAAATACAGTATTCACCCTGGAGGTCGGAAGATGTATTTGACATTGAGACCTCAATTCTGGTGGAAACGTATGAAGAAGGACATTGCTGAGTTTATTTCGAAATGTATTGTCTGCCAGCAAGTGAAAGCCGAGAGAATGAAACTCGGAGGTTTGCTCCATAGTCTTGAAATCCCGAAATGGAATTGGGAACATATTGCTATGGATTTCGTGACTCATTTACCTCGTTCGCCCAAGGGCTGTGATGCTATTTGGGTTATTATTGATCGGCTTTCGAAATCTGCGCATTTTATTCCGTATGAGCGGACTTATCCTTATAAGAGAATGGCCCGTTTATACATTGAGAATGTTGTGAGACTGCACGGTGTTCCAGTCTCGATTGTATCTGACCGTGATCCCAAGTTTGCTTCTAAATTCTGGGGTAGTTTTCAGGAAGCGATGGGTACGCGTTTGGCTATGAGTACTGCTTATCATCCTCAAACTGATGGCCAAACTGAGCGTACGATTCAAACGTTAGAAGATATGTTACGTGCGATTGTGATGGACTTCAGAATAGGATGGCAAGATGCCTTACCATTGGTTGAATTTTCATATAATAATAGCTTTCAGACGAGTATCGGTATGGCACCGTTTGAAGCTCTATATGGAAGACGATGTAGATCACCGTTATTCTGGGATGAGATTGGTGAAAGACAATTGACTGGACCTGAAATGATACAAGAAATGAATGATAAGGTTCAGTTGATTCGACAGCAGATGAAAGCTGCTCAGGATCGTCAAATGAGTTATGCGAACAAACGAAGACGACCCTTGGAATTCCAGAAAGGTGACAGAGTGTTCTTGAAAATATCTCCCTTTAGACGCACTGTTCGATTCGGCATGCGAGGGAAGTTATCTCCTCGATATGTTGGTCCATACGAGATTCTTGATCGAGTTGGTGATCTTGCGTATCGATTGGCATTGCCACCAGCTCTATCTGTCATTCACGATGTGTTTCATGTTTCTATGCGGAGGAAATATGAACCGGATCCATCACATGTACTTGCACCTGATGAGGTTGAACTGGATCCTTCTCTTTCCTATGTTGAACAACCTGTTCGCATTATTGATCGAAAGGAGAAGATATTGAGAAATAAATCGATTCCTTTGGTACGAGTGCAATGGACTCGACATGGTGTTGAAGAATCGACGTGGGAGTTGGAAAGCAAAATGCGAGATACATATCCGCATTTATTTGATGCTAGTTCATCTGTTCCATAGTATTCGATGTATTCTGATCCTTATTCTGATTTTAGTTTTGATATGTACTATAACTGGTGCATATGTATGTTTGCCAATGTTATGTATATAAAAATGTTTGAGATTTCGAGGACGAAATCTTTTAAGAGGGGGAGAAATGTAAGGACCGCGTATCGTATTATCGTAAATCTTATGTGATTATCGATAATGTATGAAATTGTCATGTGATTACGTATTTGATGTATATCATGACAATGGAATTGAGAAATGAATATTGAATATGAATTGACGTTGTAAGAACTCGAGTGGAGAGGCCGGATGCCAATTTAGTACTAACCTAAATAATTGTACAGAACTTGTAGCGCCCGGGCGGTAGAATTCGACCGCCCGAGCGCCAGTGAGGACTAAGGGGTGTTCTCGGACAGAACATGCCGCGCTCGAGCGGTAACTTATGACCGCCCGAGCGCGGTACAATTAAAACTCGGTGGCAGAACTTCTCGCGCTCGGGAGCGAGAATTCTACCGCCCGAGCGCGGTATCGGTGGAGATAAGAATTAGATTTTTTCTTCTTTCTTCGTCATTTACTTTTCAATAACTTCGAGAAAGTTGAGAGAATTTTGATTTTCTTTCGTCCGAATCGACTTCGAAACGCTGTCTAAACGCGAAACAAATTATATATTTGTGATCGTCGCGTTGAGGGCTTCTGACTGAGGTAATTTTCTTCTAGTTCCAGCAGCTTATAATATCAAAGTGCTGGAATAGCATGTATTTGAAGTTGAATTTCTGATATGTAGTAGAATAACTGACAAGAAACTATGTTTTGAAGTCGGAATTGAATTATGATATGATTTTGATTTGATACGAATTTTTGAAGTTTCAAATGATATTTGAAACTCATATTAATGATTTTGGATTATGTTATTGATTGGAGTGAGTATGTTATTGATGTAGATAAAGTATTATACCGATATCTTCAGGCTACATAAATTGGAACGAAGAATTGAGGTATGTTGCGACCGGGTAACATACGACAGGTATCTGTATTATATGATATATGTCGGTTTGATTAGATTGATTGGAATGGGATTATGTGTCTATATGCCCTATGTGTTGATTTATGTGGCATACATGACATTGAGATTTGAATATCGATGTATGAAATGAACGTTTTGTTAACACACATCATTTTATGCATACATCGATACCAGACATGCACGTTGATCTATGATCCTTGGATACCTTGATATGATTGGATTGGATTCCGGGGTTTGTGAACACAATCGCTATGCCGGTATTATATGACCCGTAAAGCATAGACAATTGTGGCCCCATATGATTGGATATGAGATGTGGGATTTGATGGCGCTTTGCTGACGCTATCATACGTGTATTCCCATATTGGCCGGTGTGCCAGCTCGAGCATTGATTTGATAGCGATTCGTTTGATTCTGACATGTGCTCAGTGGATGGGAATATTACCTGATACCTCCACGACATACATGCATTGCATACCATATATCATTGTTTAGATATCTGTGGTATATATGATTGGTTGTTCCATACGGAGCTTTGCTCACCCCCAAGGGGGGGCTGTTGTTGTCTTTGTGTGTGGACAATGGCAGGTACTCCAGGATATCAGGAGGCCAGAGAGGGTACTTCTGGAGGGAGTCACAGTTGAGTTGAGGTTTATGTCTTGTTCCAAGTATATGTATATGTATTTATATACCGGGACATGTCCCGAGGATATGGGTTGTGTGTATATGATTGGTTTTGATTATGTGTGGGCGTGTTTATGATCTAAGATTAAATACTATTTTTAGTATTCAAATGAAATGATTCGGGCTCAATATAAAGAAATTTTAAACTCCTTTTCCGCTGTGATTAATTAACCCTAATCAGATTGCATTGTAACACTAGTAGAATTTCCTTGATTTACTTCGTATATTCAATGAAGTCATAGGTATATAACTGCCGAAGTAGACGCACGTGAAGTAATAGGGTACCATTTTACTTCGCACTATCACCGAAGTCGTATCCAAAAAATTAGCGAAGTCTTTGACCGGTTCAATGAGAGAAAACCGGTCCGGAATTAGGCCGGTGCCGAAGTAAAACAACGTCTTTTACTTCATCGACTTTGTAAAGTGCAGAAGTAATAGCTTATATATAATTGCATAGTTTATATTGAATGACGAAGTAAATGTGTTGTATAACTTCACATGTTTTGTATTTTGGTGAAGTAATTTATGCGAAAGACTTCGGTGTTATGGAACTATGATGAAGTAAATATATTCTATAACTTCACCATAATTTTTATTTGTTGAAGTATTTGATCTTTTGTTACTTCAAAATTTACATTTA
The DNA here is from genome assembly GCF_022965805.1 of Primulina eburnea. Lineage (NCBI taxonomy): Eukaryota > Viridiplantae > Streptophyta > Magnoliopsida > Lamiales > Gesneriaceae > Primulina > Primulina eburnea. The sequence continues at coordinate 8,468,382 of NC_133118.1, read as the reverse complement.
ATGACGAAGTAGTAGGTTTGAAAGACTTCATTTCTTTGTATTGTAGTGAAGTAATTAATAGAAAACGACTTCACAATTATTGAGTTGTGGTGAAGTAAATTCTTTCTATAACTTCGACACAAATTTAATATGACGAGTTATTTTGTATTTTATTACTTCATCATTTAATTTGTTGTCGAAGTAAATAATCATATTTTATTGCAACACAATTTTAATTTAACGAAGTAATTCTTGATATCTACCACAATAATTTAATAAAGTATTGAAGTAAAAACATAATTTTCACTTTATCAAAATAATTTAATTAATATACATTAATACCACTATATACACACATAACTTAAAATACATTCATTTGAATCATAAATTATCCATCTATAAATAATGAAAATCCACGAATCCACAAGGATATATACCAATCCACAAGTATATATATCCACAAATCCACAAATATAACCCAAAAATGTATCCAAAATTACGTATAACCCAAAAATATATCAGCAAGTATATCCACAAAACCAAAAGTATATATCCACAAGTATGTTCTAAAATGCACAATGATGCACATGATCTATTAAGCACCTACATAAGAGTAGACGAATTCGCTCCATTCACTTCTGACTTCATCATATTGAGATTGGTTGAAATATTGGTTCTTGATTGATCCTGCAAACTGAAATGTAAAAGGTACAAGATGCATTAGATTAATAAGAACATTCATAAAAAAAGACAATATCCAAATGAGAATGCATTATTCGGATGCACACTCACTTCTATGGTCCTATATGATAAAGGATACACACTCACATTGACAAATTCACGGGCAATCCCTTGATTTGGCCCCATGTCTTTGTCAATGTGATTGTGTATCGTAATCACTATATGGATAATAAGGATTCTTGAATCTTTAGTACATTGTTATGGTTCGTACCTCAGTTACTAACTTACTATACTTTAATTAAATTTTAGACTGGGGAGCTTAGGGATCGAGAAATGGGTCTCATGGAAAATATATCCACAATTGGGCATATATCATACACACCACTCTCACAAATAAAGACCAAATCATATCCATATAAACAACAAAACTAAGCATATCATAAACAACGAAATAAATGGCAAAACATATCAATTATCATAAAATGCATATTACCATATGCATATATATCCCAATGGAAACAAATTATCTCAACCATTAATTCTAATAGCACAAATTCCATAATTAATAATTATATAGATTTCATGTGCACATATCTCAATGGCAACAACTTATCTCGATAATAAACCAAAGCATATCATAAAGAAAGAACTTACCATCTTCTCCAATTGTGGATTTTCAGATTCAACTATCTCTTTCATGTACATCATCACACAATATCCACATTCAACAGAACCACTTTGTTTTAGATTACCCTATATATAATGAAATGGAAAATTTAATGCAACAATCACAATCCAAATAATAAGAACTATTCATTCATGTCTTCATACATAGGCACAATTCATACCGTCAATTGTTTAAAACACGGCTTTTGAGAAATACCCTTCGAGGCATTGTACATTCTGACACCACTACATTTTAAAAAGGAAAAAATCATCTTTTTTTTTTTCATATTTATAATTGATTGCATTCAAAATCAACATAATCTACTACTTACTTGGTCACTATAGTTTTCCATGCATCGTCTCGGTTTCTGTTAGCCGTAGAATCCAATAAATATATCATATTTTTATCTTCATTGATGACAGTCAAGATCCAATGGTACCTGCAAAAATGAAAATATAGCATTGACTAGTATGTAGTAGAAATCAATAAATAACTAAACTCTTACCCAGTGTTGTATGGGATAAGACAGATGCTGTCTCTACACACTGCTTCCAACTGGTCAGCAATATGTTGTGATAAGTCACGACCATCTTTGCCAATTGGGCATGTAGGCTGACATGACGATAAATATAGCTGATCATATATCAATATGAAATAAATATTATGGAAAAAATTAGACTAATTGCACAAAATTAAAAATAAATTTATTAATTCCTAAGGAAGTTGATTTAACCCACCTATTAACTTATCCAAACTCGTTTCAACAATTCTGAGATACATTAAAATAAGCACCCGGAATTTCAACAAGGATTTGACCATAAAAGATTAAACATGCTCATAGTGCTAAAATAAATCAGCCACTTTACGACAAATCATCGGCCCCAAGTCCCAAGGAAGCTCATCAAACTCATCTTTTCCACAACCCAAATCTAATATCAAGAGAATCTAGATTCAAGTGTAGTGATGAAAACACTTTCATACTTGCAAAGACAAATTCAAATTTGACTATTTTAGGTCCTAAGATAGACTTAATACCGAAGGAAGCTAATCCGACCAACTGATAAATTAGTCCGAACTATTATCTAGAGTCTACAAACATTAAAATAATCGCTGATCATTTGATATGGAGATGCAATCTAAATTTATAATGCAACATAGAATAATTTTGCATATTAATAAGCACACACACACACATATACACACACACACACATGAGTTCACACATGAGTTCTGTGTTTTATGGAGCATAAACATTAGACAAGCACAATTACCTATTTGTTGGTAAATTAGACTAGCCTTCAGAGAAATGAATTTCATAGTTGGTAGCTTTATCCCATTCTATATTGGAAACAATTGGTTGTCTGCATAAACATCCAAGATAAGAGATCTAGCAACATGTTCTTATCATTCATGCAGTGCTTGAAACGAGCTGACTCATCAATGAATTCCCAGCCAGTTATCCTTAAGATAGACACAGTAGGCTAGGGAGTTCAAGGAGTACAGCAAGATTAGACATTCAAGTTTACGACAACATCGACCATCTCTTTGACACAACGGACTGCTACTTCTAAGCGTACGTTAATGGGCTGTTTCTACGAGAAAACATGGAGCCTCTATTGGCTACTGCCAACAGGTTCCCAATAAGGTGACTTGGCCTGCTGAAATGGGGTCACCTCCGGCCTCTGTATTTCAATGCTGGAATGTTCGTGTTCGAGCCTAGCTAGTCCAGACTACTTACGAGAACCTTTGACACTATGGACTTAGTGTACATTCTTATAGAGGCAACAAACTTTGACAAACCAACAACAAGAAACAAAAATTAAACCATCAACAAAAATCCGAAGTTACGCATCAACAAAAATTGGAACCCTTCAACATAGAGGCAACAATCTTCGACAAACCAGAAACAAAATTAATTGGAAGGAAGTTACAAAAATTAAACCAGCAACAAAAACGAAACCAGGCAACAATATCAAGAAACCAGAAGTTACACAAAAAAATGAAATATTGAAACACCCAAAATCGAAGGCTGAGGTCGCGGGACACCCAAAATCAGCTACAATCATCGAGAAATTAGAATAAATCCGAAGCAAACACCCAAAAATGACATACCTGAACGGCAGCCGCTGAAGAGAAGTGAAGTCGCGGGAGGCTGAAAGTGAAGGAATCGAAGTATACGTGAGCCGGCTGAAGCGAACAAAGGTTTATAATTAAGGGTTATACGGTGGGTTTTGAACTGTGTATATAATAGAATTTTATAATTGCTAGATTAAATTTAAAAAATGAAATTTAATTCAGTAAATAAAATTAGAGATTTTGTCTCTCTTTCAAATTAAATTAAATCTTTAAAATATTATTTTATTTTATTTTTTTAAATTCGTGGTCTAGTGGCTATTCCAGATTTTAGGCACTACAATTTAAAAATCTGAGGAGATTAAAAGTTGACTATCGGTTAATCTTTTACAAAGTAATTAAGAAAAATTACAAGTTAAGTATGGTTTTTTTTACTTCACTAAATATAAATTTTAAATTTTTTTTTAACATTTTACTTCATCAAAACTACTCTGTCGAAGTAAAATACTACAAAAAATTAGAAGTGAAGCCAGTGTTTTTTAAATAGTGAAGTAAAAAATAATCTTTCACTTCGCGTGTGTTATTACCGAAGTTGATTGGTATATACTACTTCATAATTAATAATCGCCGAAGTAACCCGTGGCGAAGTAAAAATCAATAATTCTACTAGTGTAATAACGATTAGGAGCTAAGGGCCCCACAACCTGATATCGAATCAAGGTTGAAATCAATCTCCCTGATATAAAGCAAACCCGACATTCAATCTGGAAAACTATTGCAATGCTCCTGCTATTCTCAATTCCAGTAATCCACTGAATACGTAAGGAATTACTCCATTCTTTTCGATAATTATCGAATCATAAATAATATGGAAATTAAAGGAATTCAAAATCGAAAATCCTTACCGTACATCGTTCATTCTTTGGCCATTTCAGGTCTGAATCTTACCATTTCTTGGCAAGAATATACAATAGCTCTGTACTTGGTCAGCATAACAATATCCATCATGCAGTCAGAATCCGACAACACCAATACACTACAAGCTACAATACAATCTAACTCGATCTCATTCTTCTCTACTGCAGTATATGACATTTTACAGAATTCACTGATATCAATCTTTCCCCCAAAAAGTAAAGAATTCAATACTACAGTGCATACAGACCCAACAGATAAAGATTCTATAAATGCAATTCATTTAAAATAATCATAGGGCATGCATTAGTATATATAAATACATATGCAACATAATCATAAAAGATCAATACCTGCCACTATATCATCAAGTGCATCCTGGGTCTGTTTCTCGGTCACTACCCCAGATGATTCTGCTCCCTGAAATCTTCGGTAACCTCTCTGTGGACAAACTCTAGCAAAGTGTCCTTGCTGTTTGCAAATGTTGCAACTACCAAGTACTCCTTGGCATTGCTTTGTCGTATGTCTCCCTCCGCAGGTTCTACAATGGACTCCAGTATAACTCGGGCTAGAACCACTGGAGCTGGATGAACCGCTTCTTCCGCTTCCTAATTTCTTAAACTGTTTCTTTCGAGCTTTCAACAATTCTGGCTTCCCACTCGTACTACCACTATCAAATCTGAGAGGGAATTGTTGTGTCTGGTATCGGAACACATTCAACCTTTCTTGTTGTCGCATCAAACTTGCCTCAGCTCTTTTTGCTTTATTCAAGGCATCAGCAAAATGATGGGGTCGCTCTACCTTCCCCAAGGCAAATATTTCAGGATTTAATCCGTTGATGAACTGATCCGCTACAGCTTCATCATTCCCAGCTATAAGAGGAGCAAAACGCAATAAGGTAGAGAATTTAGCAACATATTCTTCAATATTCAGTTGGCCCTGTTTCAAATTTTCAAACTATGCTTTCTGGTCCTCTCGGTACGAAACTGAAAAAAAATCTTTGATAGAATTCAGCTCTAAAGATTTCCCACGTAATCACCTTACTACGATGTTCTAATACTCCTTCGGTTGTAATCCACCAATTTCTTGCTACTTCTCGTAATTGGTCCGGCATCAGTTTCATTCTCAATTCATCTGGATAATCAAGTGAATCAAACAATATCTCTATATCATCTAACCAATTCTCACAATCATCAGACGTTTCAGTACCCCTCAGAATCGGCGGTTGAAATGACTGAAACTGTTTCAACTATATTTCCATCGGAGTTTCTGACACATCTATCTGATCAGTCGAAGTACTACCCGGTTCTCGAATTCTTCTCGGAGGTATATCTGATAATCACAATAGTTAGCAATCACATGAGACAAATCCGTCTCAGTCCCTTTCCGATCAGCTTACCTCTGATCAAGAATTGGTTCTAACTCATTTTCCATTAATACATATCACCAAATCAACTCAGATATTCAGGTAACATGTATATTCAAACAAAACAATAAAACTTAACATCATGTTAGGATACACAATATAATTCAATATTATAATAAAGCACATGCTAGCAATCAAAAGCAGGAAAGAAAACTCAATCTACCCCGCTCATTCTCCTCTATCTCCGTCTAAAGAACTTACAGTTCTAGAACCTACTGTTCTGGAACCTAATGCTCTGATACCACCTGTTGTGGGGACCTGGACGCTAATTAAATTCTAATCATTCTTAGAATTAATCAATCAATTATGATAAACAGGGTCTAATTTTTTTTTTTAAATACAAAGCGGAAACGTAATGTAAATCAATTCGAAATACATAATTATACAAGTCTTGTATTGTCTATGAGAATTCAACTAGGTTCAACTACATATCAGTACTGAATCCTAGTTTACTTCTGAGCCCGGATCTCCACGCTATCTAGTCCAGCCTCGTTTTCTTCTTGACCCTGATCCTGCCCTACCTGTTGTCATGTACACATACAAACAAGACAACAGCCGGATAACTCTGGTGAGAATTATATTCTCAGTATAAACCATGTATACATGCAATCATATAAACAATATAAAAGCATATAACAGATATTCCTAACATGTATAAAAATCAGTAACATGAATCAAATATTCATCACATGTATTATAATCCTAAACATGAATCAAGAATAAATCATATTCTAAATATGTACCATCATCAGGAACATAATTCAATATCAATCAATGAATCACTTTTCGTGATTCTTAGATTTAGACTCGACTCTGTCCTAATCTATGGATCCCGATAGGAATAAGAACATACACCCACCTACAGTCCCGATCGGGCTGGTGGTATGTTCTTATTCACAGACTTTGGCTCTTTCCATATCGAACACCAGTAATAGAAGAAACTCCGATTCTATCCACTCTGATATAGCCAAACGTCCGGTGTCTTGACCTATCCGTCACAGAATTTGGCATTTTCACCAATATCCTATCTTGTGACATCGTGCAATGTGCCCGTGGCGATCCCACCACTATCAGGCACTTCTGTCACAAGATCACTCGACTAATACCTGCTTTCTATACATCCCTAGAACAAGCATATCAAGTCACAACAATGAACATAATCATATGAAGTATGTGATTTAGGGAAACTCGAGTCAAACATCACTCGAGTTGTGCAATCCCAACTCAACATTAATTTATACCTTTATCTTCTCGGTCTGACGAAGACGAAGTCCCGAATTCAACTCTGTCCATCCCTAATCTGATAATGACGATATCAAACAGGCACAATATCAATATACAATTCAATTCAGAACCTGCTCTGAACAATACTCAAATCAAGACATAATGTAAAGGCCCGAAAATTCATGTTTGAAAATTTGTGGAAAATTTAAATTTTTTTCTTTTTAAATAATTAAAATTGCCTCATTCATAAATGAACTGATAAATAAGGTTTGATGTTCAAAATGGAAGCGGAAGAAATTAACATTTTCGAAATAACAGAAAAAGTTTATCCAACGATAATTAAAATGTTTGAGCAATCAAATAATAATAAATGCTTAACTGAGGTCCTCGGGTCCTACTACTGCCGACTCGAGCTGGCTCACTGGTCCCCCGATCCCGACATCATCAGTACCTACAAAAATCAAGTCTAGTGGGTCTAAAGACTCAGCATGCATATATCGTAAATAACGAGTAAATAATTTAATAAAATTTGCATGGGATAAAAATATCATGTCATGAGGCATAATGTGAAAATAACTTGTCATGAGCAATTATAATACATGCATAATTGAACTGAAGATCATAGTGAAAATGTTTGCTCCTTGGAGCTCTGTAATAAAATAACATGTCATAAATTTTCTGTTCAGATGATGGTCTACGCAAGTGGCCCCTGAACTGAACTGAACTGAGCTGACCGGTAACTGGCGACCGGACCGGTAACTGGCTACCGGGTTTAATAATGTACGTCTGATCAGACTACGGCCACAGTATACTGGGTGAAACAACTGAACAGACCGGTAACTGGCGACCGGACCGGTTACTGGCGACCAGATTTAGTAATGATCCCATGACCGGTAACTGACGATCGGACCGATAACTGGCGACCGGATTTAATAATGATAGTAAAGTGACCACAAGCAATATCGCATAAATCTCAAAATTTGTATTTTTGCACTTAATATAATTAAATAACTGAATTAAATATCCTGTACTAATTTTACTGAATGGATTGGATCGCTCCCAGGCTCGCTGCAACCTGCATATGCCATGAAAAAGATGCAATAACTTTACTTGACCAAACTATAGAATTAAATCCAAAAACTGAGACAATTGCGCCTACGACTTCGTATTTAATCATGACTTCGTGCCAACCCGAATGTGGGGACCCGGGCTCTAATTCTTTTCTTTGGGATTAAAACGGATCATTAATCTAAAAAGTGGGTCAAATTTTTGCTTTTACATTAACTCAAATGAAAGCTAACATAAGAAGTTTCTATGTTATTCAACAACATAATATACAAACATAAGATACAAATATGTCTGGTTCCAAACCATATTCGACAACTAGTAAATAAATACAGTACATGCCAAAAGTACAACTACTAGTTCTTCTGCTATGCCCGAGATCACCACGCTATGTCCATCTCTCATCCTCTGCGTGACCCAGATCCTGCCCCACCTGTTGTTATGCACACATACAGACATAACAACATCCGGAAACTCCGGTGAGAACAAATCCCAGTATAAACATGTATACATGCATATAATCAATTAAACATGAAACATGCTATCATGAATGACATCATATGCACATGCAATGCAATGCGAATCAAACCATGTCTGGACTCGACTCGACTAGAACTCTAGGGATCCCGGTGTGAATAAGACGTCACTACCTACCCTCCAATCGGGGTAATGTACGTCTCATTCCTAGACTTCGGTCTGAGCTGTATCAACGGCGGCAATAAGAGTAATACCTACTCCTATGCTGAGATACACCGAAACGTCTAGCTATTTGACAATGCCTGTCAAAGACTCTCCTATCTTAGATGCAATGAATATCAATATGTAAACAAAGTATAATCATATTCATATCTGAATATCACACTGATCATACATGCTTGAATACAATTCTGAAATCAAAGCATAAACATGTTAAAAGATTGAATATAATACTATACACAATTCATAAACATGTTACAATATATCTAATAATACTAGTATGTGATTTTGGTTGGGAAACTCAAATAATATCTTATTTGAGTTACATTTCCCCAAACAAAACATGACTTATACCTTTCGTCGTAGAATCGCTGTCACGGTCGCCAATACGAATCTGAAATGGAAATGTAGATACGCACTCTATCAATTTCTAATCTAAATCAACATATATCCAAGTCACTACGTGATCTCAATACAATCTGACGGCATAATAACTTAATTCTCGATACCGGTCAATCCAATTCTCAACAGATATCAACACTATCTCATTCTCAATCATAATCCAATACAATATCCATCCAAAACACAATAATTCTGTCCCAACAATTCATAAATCATACTGAAATTCATAGGAAAGGCATATGATATCATTTCTTTGATCCGTTTACGAATATATCATGCTCAATACATCAAGAACACAATATAACTATCATATTCCAATTTCCCCAATATCTGAATTTCAAAACTTACTGAAATCGAATAAAACTTACATCACTTTGTAGATAATGAAGAGAGGAGTTCAAAACCGAAGTCGGATTTGAATTTGGATGGCTCAATCTTCTAAAATCACAATTACAAGTGAAAGGAAACTTGAAAGCCTTTCTTCCTCAGAAACCTCGGTTCTTGCTACTGAAATGAGAAGAAATCGAGGCAAATCATATATATACTTTGCATGTTTCGAACACATGGCTTGTTCTTTGCAATACATGTCTCGCGCATATGCGAGGACACTACTCGCGCATATGCGCCGAACCTACTGTCTCGTCAGATTTAGCACTCGCGCATATGCGCCACTAAACTCGCGCATATGCGCCAATGTTTCTGGACGCTCCGCGCATATGCGCCACTACTCTCGCGCATATGCGCCAATGCCACTGGCCTGCTCGCGCATGTGCGCCGAGGCTACTGGAATTTCCATGCAAATGCGCGCATTTCTTCGCGCATGTGCGCCATAGCTTCGACCTTACTTATTCTTTTGACTATCTATCACATCTTTATTATACATTTCCCTTTCTTTTCTAGTCCAATGAAATACATCTACAATCATCTTAATTATCAACAAATCCATCTGATTATGATAACTAAATCTTCGAGCCTTACATTTCTCCCCCTCTAAGAAATGATTTCGCCCTCGAAATCGCACATCATTCTATCAAGGTAAGCATCAAAAGTAATAACATCAAAGTTAAATCAATACTTACATTATTGAAATAACTCGGGGTGTTTCTGTCGCATGTCGGCTTCTGTCTCCCATGTCGCTTCTTCCACGCCGTGACGACTCCATTGGACTTTTACTAGAGGAATAATCTTCGTTCTGAGCTTCTTTTCTTTCCGGTCAAGAATCTGTATCGGTTGCTCAATGTAGCTTAATGTCTGATCAAGTTCAGCTTCGTCGGGTTGAATGACATGAGAAATGTCTGGCATATATCTTCGTAACATCGATACATGAAAGACATCATGTATCCCAGATAGAGAAGGAGGAAGTGCAAGTCGATAAGCTCGATCGCCAATCTTTTCAAGAATCTCGTAAGGACCAATGTATCGAGGAGATAGTTTTCCGCGTTTGCCAAATCAAACAACGCCTCTGAACGGAGAAATTTTCAAGAATACTCTATCTCCTGCTTCAAATACTAACGGTCTACGTCGGATATTGGCGTACTTTGCTTGTCGATCTTGTGTTGTCTTCATCCTCTTCTGAATGAGTTTCACCTTCTCTGTCATGTCACGAATCATATCTGGCCCAAGTTCTGGTACTTCAGTGATATCATCCCAGTATAGCGGAGATCTGCACTTCTTGCCATATAACGCTTCAAACGGTGCCATTTCAATGCTCGTCTGATAGCTGTTATTGTAGGAAAATTCGCAAAGAGGTAGGGAATCTTGCCAACTAGTGCCAAAATCTAGCACTACGGCTCTCAACATATCCTCTAGAGTCTGGATAGTCCGTTCTGACTGTCCATCTGTCTGAGGATGATAAGCAGTACTCAGGAGTAATGTCGTCCCTAAGGCCTGCTGTAAACTATGCCAGAAGTGTGAAGTGAATCGTGGATCACGATCTGATACGATAGACTTCGGCACTCCATGTAATCTGACTACCTCTCGAACATATATCTCCGCCATCTTATCGTGTCTGTATGTCATTCGGTACGGGATGAAACAAGCTGATTTGGTCAATCTGTCGATAACGACCCAAATCGCATCACAGCCTCGGGAAGATCGGGGTAACTTCGTCACAAAATCCATGGAAATGTGGTCCCATTTCCATTCCGGAATAGACAAACTCTGAAGTAACCCTCCGGGCTTCTTCTGCTCGGCCTTCACCTGTTGGCAGTTCAAGCATTTAGACACATACTCTGCGATGTCAGACTTCATCTGCTTCCACCAGAACTGGGTCTTCAGATCATTGTACATCTTCCTGTCACCAGGAAGGATGCTAAACCGACTACAGTGTGCTTCGGACATAATCTGATGTTTCAAATCTGAAACATCTGGCACAACAAGACGGTTATTGACGTATAAGTTATGCTCACGCACCTGATGTTCTGACAAGTGCCCTGATCTGATCATTTGAATCGATCTCTGCACATTCTGATCTGTCCTTTGTGCTTCTTTGATCCTCCTGATCAAGTCCGGCTCAACTTGAATAGCAGCAAGCCGTAGTGGCCTTTTATCTGTATCAAATGCTAATCCAGAGAGACAGAAACTTTCAACTAACTTTGTAACACCTATCGTCGATAAGGACAAGGCACATACCTTTCGACTCAAGGCATCTGCTGCTGCGTTTGACTTTCCTGGATAATATTTGATTTCGTAGTCAAAATCTTTCAATAAATCTAACAATCTACGCTGTCTCATGTTCAATTCTGATTGAGAGAATAGGTACTTTAGGCTCTTGTGATCGGAAAAGATCTCAAATTTCTCGTCGTAGAGATAATGACGCCAAATCTTTAATGCAAATACGATAGCCGCCAATTCCAGATCATGAATGGGGTATCGAACTTCATGTGGCTTCAATTGTCTCGAGGCGTATGCGATCACATGGCCTCGCTGCATAAGAACACATCCCAAACCTCTATGAGAAGCATCACAATATACAACGAAATCATCTGTACCTGAAGGTATCGTCAGTACTGGAGCACTGGTCAGCTTTTTCTTCAACTCTAGAAAGCTAGACTCGCACTCCTCTGACCAAACAAACGGTGCATTCTTTTGCGTCAATTGAGTTATTGGCTTCGCAATACTGGAGAAATCTTTGATAAATCTTCTATAGTATCCGGCTAAGCCCATGAAACTGCGTATTTCTGGCACAGAAGTCGGTCTCGACCAACTGATCACCGCTTCCACCTTACTTGGATCTACAGAAATACCATCTCCAGAAATGATATACCCCAAGAATACAACTCGATTCAACCAAAACTCAAACTTTGACAATTTAGCATACAGTCGCTCGTTTCTCAACGTCTGCAAAACAATTCTGAGATGCTCTGCATGCTCATTTCTGTTCTTCGAATACACCAAAATATCATCGATGAAAACAATGACAAATTCATCCAAATATTTCTGAAACACTTGGTTCATCAAGCCCATAAATACCGCAGGAGCATTGGTTAAACCAAAAGGCATGACAATAAATTCGTAATGTCTATACCTGGTTCGAAATGCTGTCTTTGGTATGTCTATATCTCGAACTCTGAGCTGATGATACCCAGAACGCAAATCAATCTTCGAATACACGGAGGATCCCTGCAACTGATCAAATAAATCATCAATCCTAGGCAAAGGATATTTATTCTTGATCGTTGCCTTGTTCAGTTGCCTGTAATCAATACATAAACGCATCGAACCATCTTTCTTTCGCACAAATAGCACCGGAGCACCCCAAGGAGATACACTAGGTCTGATATATCCCTTGGCTAGAAGATCTTCTAATTGTGCTTTCAATTCTTTTAGTTCAATAGGTGTCATCCTATACGGAGCTCTCGAAATAGGAACGGTACCTGGTACAAGTGCAATGCTAAAATCTACCTCTCGAACCGGAGGTAATCCTGGGATTTCATCTGGAAAAATATCTGGAAATTCCCGTACTACTGGCAAATCTGCCAACGCCGGGCTCGACTTCTGCATATCTACAGCATAAATAAAGAAACCATCTGCTCCTTTTTGTAACAATCTGTTCATAGTAAGAGCCGAAATCAAGGGAATCCGAGATCTGGAACCCTTTCCGTAGAATTTCCACTCTTCTGCCATTTCTGGGCTGAACCTGACAATCTTGTGGAAACAATCCACGGTGGCTCTGTACTTTGTTAACATGTCAATTCCAACAATACAATCAAAATCATCTAACCCGAGTACTATGCAATCTAGATCAATTTCATGACCCTCAAACCATAAGATGCAATGTCTAACCGTAGTCACCGATATCAATCCACTTCCTAACGGAGAAGTAATAGACACGACATCTAGTAACGACTCAACAGGCAAAGAATGCAATAATGCAAATCGTTCTGATATGAATGTATGCGATGCACCCGTATCTATCAATATATAAGCAGGATAACCGCAAAGGGAACAGTTACCTGCAATGACATCATCTGGGGCATCCTGTGCTTGCTCTTCAGTCAAGGCAAACACCTGAGCCTGTTGTCTCTGAGGCTGACTCCCTGGCTGGCCACCTCTGGCTCGAGGCTGGGTCTGTGCTGGTGGCGGCTGAAATGAGTGAACAGATGAAGCTTGCCTCTCAGGCTGAGTCACGGAGGCAGACGATCCTGCAGCCTGGAATCTCGATGCACCACTTCTCTGAGGACAGACCTTGGCATAATGCCCCGGTTGCTTGCATACGTTACACCTGCCCACTACACCTTGACATTGGTCTGTGGCATGCTTACCTCCACAAGTACTGCAATATCCACTTGCCACCTCTAGACTCTGGCCAAAACCTCTCTGTCTTGACCCGCTGGAGCTCGAAGAACTGCTCCCTGCCCTCTTAAACTGTTTACCCTTTGCTTTCAACTGATCTTTGCGTCCGCTGCTGCTACCACCACTTTCGAATCGAGGAGGAGGTTGTACTGGAGGTAATGGCGGTCTTGGACTCGGAGCCACATACGGAACACTCCGTTGCCTAAGCAATCCTGCTTCAGCTCCTTTGGCACGATTCAATGCTTCAGCGAAATTATTAGGTCTCCCAGTATTGACCAATGTAAAAACATCAGGATTTAAGCCGTTTATAAACTGATCTGCCATGGCCTCATCATTGCCTGAAACGTGAGGTGCAAAGCGAAGCAAGGAAGAAAATTTAGCAACGTACTCTTCAATATTCAATTGCCCTTGCCTCAGGTTTGCAAATTCAGCGCCTTTATCTTTACGGTAGGATACAGGAAAGAATCGCTGATAGAACTCCGTCTTGAATGCTTTCCATGTAACCTCGGTGCCACGCTGTTCTAGTGCTCTCCTTATATTCACCCACCAATACTTAGCCACATCTTGCAGTTGATGGCCAATGAGTTTCACTCGTTTCTCGTCACTATATTCCAGAGACTCGAATAACATCTCGATATCCTCCAACCAGCTTTCACATTCAATTGCATTTTCTGTACCCTTTAACGTCGGGGGTCGGAATGACTGGAATCGTTTTAATAGAGTCTCCATGGGCGTAGCAGTGACGTCCATCGTATCTCCGGATGTGCTACCCTGCTCTGGCGCTGGTGGTCGTAAAGGAACGGCTGCTCTTCTAGGAGGCATGTATCTAATAATCCAACTGATTAGAATACAAGATATACAACTGTCTCAGCCCTCCTCTAGTCAGTTACCTCTGATCTAGAATCGATTCTGATTCAGTCTTAACCAATACATGCTGTAATCAATCAAATAATGAACAACATGTAACAAGGAAAGAAATAAACATGCTAGCACATCATAGAGCAAGGAAGAAGACTCGATCTACCCCCCTCATTCTATTCTATCTCAATCTATAGAACCTATGGCTCTGATACCACCTGTTGTGGGGACCCGGGCTCTAATTCTTTTCTTTGGGATTAAAACAGATCATTAATCTAAAAAGTGGGTCAAATTTTTGCTTTTACATTAACTCAAATGAAAGCTAACATAAGAAGTTTCTATGTTATTCAACAACATAATATACAAACATAAGATACAAATATGTCTGGTTCCAAACCATATTCGACAACTAGTAATTAAATACAGTACATGCCAAAAGTACAACTACTAGTTCTTCTGCTATGCCCGAGATCACCACGCTATGTCCATCTCTCATCCTCTGCGTGACCCAGATCCTGCCCCACCTGTTGTTATGCACACATACAGACATAACAACAGCCGGAAACTCTGGTGAGAACAAATCCCAGTATAAACATGTATACATGCATATAATCAATTAAACATGAAACATGCTATCATGAATGACATCATATGCACATGCAATGCAATGCGAATCAAACCATGTCTGGACTCGACTCGACTAGAACTCTAGGGATCCCGGTGTGAATAAGACGTCACTACCTACCCTCCAATCGGGGTAATGTACGTCTCATTCCTAGACTTCGGTCTGAGCTGTATCAACGGCGGCAATAAGATTAATACCTACTCCTATGCTGAGATACACCGAAACGTCTAGCTATTTGACAATGCCTGTCAAAGACTCTCCTATCTTAGATGAAATGAATATCAATATGTAAACAAAGTATAATCATCTTCATATCTGAATATCACACTGATCATACATGCTTGAATACAATTCTGAAATCAAAGCATAAACATGTTAAAAGATTGAATATAATACTATACACAATTCATAAACATGTACAATATATCTAATAATACTAGTATGTGATTTTGGTTGGGACACTCAAATAATATCTTATTTGAGTTACATTTCCCCAAACAAAACATGACTTATACCATTCGTCGTAGAATCGCTGTCACGGTCGCCAATACGAATCTGAAATGGAAATGTAGATACGCACTCTATCAATTTCTAATCTAAATCAACATATATCCAAGTCACTACGTGATCTCAATACAATCTGACGGCATAATAACTTAATTCTCGATACCGGTCAATCCAATTCTCAACAGATATCAACACTATCTCATTCTCAATCATAATCCAATACAATATCCATCCAAAACACAATAATTCTGTCCCAACAATTCATAAATCATACTGAAATTCATAGGAAAGGCATATGATATCATTTCTTTGATCCGTTTACGAATATATCCTGCTCAATACGTCAAGAACACAATATAACTATCATATTCCAATTTCCCGAATATCTGAATTTCAAAACTTACTGAAATCGAATAAAACTTAAATCACTTTGTAGATAATGAAGAGAGGAGTTCAAAACCGAAGTCGGATTTGAATTTGGATGGCTCAATCTTCTAAAATCACAATTACAAGTGAAAGGAAACTTGAAAGCCTTTCTTCCTCAGAAACCTCGGTTCTTGCTACTGAAATGAGAAGAAATCGAGGCAAATCATATATATACTTTGCATGTTTCGAACACATGGCTTGTTCTTTGCAATACACGTCTCGCGCATATGCGCGGACACTACTCGCGCATATGCGCCGAACCTACTGTCTCGGCAGATTTAGCACTCGCGCATATGCGCCACTAAACTCGCGCATATGTGCCAATGTTTCTGGACGCTCCGCGCATATGCGCCACTACTCTCGCGCATATGCGCCAATGCCACTGGCCTGCTCGCGCATGTGCGCGCCTTTCTTCGCGCATGTGCGCCGAGGCTACTGGAATTTCCATGCATATGCGCGCATTTCTTCGCGCATGTGCGCCATAGCTTCGACCTTACTTATTCTTTTGACTATCTATCACATCTTTATTATACATTTCCCTTTCTTTTCTAGTCCAATGAAATACATCTACAATCATCTTAATTATCAACAAATCCATCTGATTATGATAACTAAATCTTCGAGCCTTACACCGAACCAATACCAAACCATCAAGTAGTCATGATTAAAATACGCCTTAAATGATGAAATAATGCTCCTAAAATAGTGAGGGTCGTAATCTAGGTGAATGAAGGCCAAAACATGAAACGCTCTTTCGAGAGTCAATTTGGCACATCGCACCTTAAATTCTCGTACGACCTCAAAAATGATCCGAATCACAAACGGCCAAAAACATGACCTTCCTAACTTGATGAGGCACTTTCCAGTCCAAGGACATAGGCTTATGCCAAACTAGAACTCGAACGAGCAACTGAACCGTCACCGCAAGTTGCTGTCCAAAAATACAGCAGCTGTGCTTTGGTTTCTTGCGTCGTTTGCGAGGCTAATGGCCATTGGGGCTTGAACCACTGACCAAAACCTCTTAACAACATCCTAAGGAATGATTTGAACCATGGCTAAGGGCCCTAGACCAGACACAATTCGCATCACACCAGCAAACAACCGAACGTTCCGACCGAGAACAAATTCTGCACGTAGGATGCATTGCTTTTGTTTTGCTGTCATGAATCATTACAATGGCCATTTGATTGACCATGACACAATCTAGACATCTAGGGTATGGTATGAACTGTGTCTAAGGGCCGGAGGCCAACCAAGATCCACACCATTCCCTAAAAATCGAAACAATACTAGCTGTCAAAAATGATAAGCCGAAGGGTGCACGGTCTGTTCTTGAGTATTTTGTGAAAACCGATTCACCATGGACCAAGCCACCAAAAGGGCAACTTATTCATGCCTTAGACATGCTAGGGAAGTGTTCTAACCATGGCTATAGGCCCCTAGGGCAGCCATTATCAGATCCATTCCCTTGGACAGCAGCAACAGATTTTTCGAAAGCTTAAATGGCCAAGATTGAGGAGTTGCTGTCAATTTCGATTTCCAGCAAGCATGGGGGCTGAACTAATGGACCAACGTGGTCCTAATCCATCCTATAACATGTCTAGATGTAGCCTTGGGAGCCTGGAATCGAACCATCCACCTGTACTCACAAAAACAAGAAAACCGTGAAGCATAGAATGAAGCCAACAAAATTCTGCACTACTTTTTTTGAAATGGTTCATCAATATTTCGGTTTTTGCCTTAATAAAATCATGATTATGATGTTTCAAAATATTAATATGGCTTGATTGAAGAGCAAAGAAGAACATATACATGCCTGGTTCGTTTTGAAAGAAAAACAAATGAATAAGACGACTCGGCGCGGAGGAGGTGGAGCACTTTCTTTTCTTGCTACCTTGCTCTCGATTTTTCTCTCTTTATTACACTGATATTCTCACGGTTTTATGGCTCTGAAAATGGTTCTGAATTCGGTGGAGAGGGGGAGAAATTGTGGTTAGGGGAGTGAGGGAATGGTTGCCAAATATAGGGAACAAATCAAGACCAAGTCTCCACCTTTTGAATTTTTAATTTTGGTTTGATATTAAATATTTGTTGGGGTGTTTAGTTGGTGGCTATGACCGAATTCCTCATGCTCTCTAGACTAGGATAATGCTTATTAGTTAATTAATTAAGGTTGTTCAATAATAAAAAAAATTAGCATGCTAAAACAACAAAGAATGGGTCAAAGGGTAAGTTGGCAATTGAATTGCTTAATATTCTAAGGTGGTCGAAATTTATAGATTAATTGGAGGGAAAATTTTGATTATTTAAAAAATTTATAACCCTTAAAAGCCTTACCTATCTTTTTAAATAATTTAGTGAACTAACCCCTTAATTATGGAACTTAAATGAATTTATTTTCTACTCACCTCAAGTTGCTTAAATAAATCCTCAAACCTCCTTTTAACTTAAATTAACTTACTTGCTAGCTAAAATAAATTCTGGAAATGTTTTCTAAATCTTAAATTTTATCCCTAAACTCCAACTCCAGTCCGGCCTCACTGAATTAACTGAAATGATACAAATTTAAACTGCTACGGAAAATAATTAAATTTAAATACTCATGCGATAAAAATCATTTTAATTTAAAATACTAGAATTATGCATGTCTTATACGTAGTCTAAGTTATGGGTTCTACACATAATCTGATCAATATCGACGATATCACGATATAATCGAAGTCACTACTGAATCTGATCAATATTACCCCACTAATGTTTCGACGGTATAATAATACAATCTCAATAAATCCAGTAATATCAACATCACAGATATAATACCATGAGTCATAATTGATATCAATGTGACTCATCATCAATAATAATACAACCCTGATATCGAATCTCAATCAAATCAACTCCGAAAATCATAACAAATACATACACAGTCTGTTCTTCAATCTGACTTCAGTTATACGATGCCTACTATATCAGAAACACCATATATGATTCATATTCGATTCTGAAAATAGCATAATTTTAATTTATATCTAAACGTAACAAAGCTTACGTCCTGTTGTAGCTATCGTTGCTAGGAACTTGGTGTCGTACTCGGATTCAAATTCTGATATACGGATCACACGAAATCACCAATCTATTATACGAGGAAGCTTGAGGGATTTTCAGAGAATTTAGCTCGCTTCTTTGTTGGAATTCTCGAAGGAAGAAACAAAAATATCAATATTTATATCTTGCATGCAATTGATACGTGTTTTTCTCAAAATTCATACAAATCATCTCGCGCATATGCGCGATGCGCGCTTTATTATCGCGCATATGCGCGAGACCTACGTCTCGGCACATCATCATCTTGACCGCTCGCGCATATGCGCGACTTCACCCCGCGCAGATGCGCCGAACTCTCTGCCTACCTCGCGCATGTGCGCAGCTCACGTCGCGCATATGCGCGCAATGTTTTTTTCCAGCTCCTTGGCTACTGGATACTTCGCGCATATGCATGCCCTCACGGCGTGCATATGCGCTGGGTATTCTGCCAAATCTGTGCATTTGTGCGCACTAGGTTGCGCATAAGCGCGAATGGCACCTCCCTCGCACATATTTCGCGTCTTTTCCGGTATAATCCGTTCCGTCTATATCTACCTTAATTAATCAATAATCATTTCAGATTAATCTCAGATTACAGTAAATAAAATCCCGGGCATTATAGAAAAATTGAGCAAAATCGTGATAAGCAGCAACAATCAAACTAGAGAAGAAGAAGCCATTCAAATCCATTCAACTTCTTGACTTGTAACCTCCCAACTTAATCTATTCTATTTTATTAAAGCTGAGCACCTTATAGAAACTGTCACGTAAGACACCAAATTATTTAAATCCCTTTTTGCCCCTCAATATAACTACAGAATCGGAACCCCTTTCCAGCCCATAACCGCCCCACCTCCATTATACATACTCTCTCCCAACTCCTTCAGCGAGACAATAGAAGGCGCAATCGGCCTCACATCTCGATCGAATTGCTCATCCGACAGTCCAAAAACCCAGGTAAAAATCGGCTAAACATGTTTTATTTTGTTTGTGATGGCTTCTCCGTTGTTTGTGGTTTCTTGGTCGCCTTCTCCGTTATTTTTGTTTTCACCGGCAATATTATTTCTGACGTGTTTTTTTTTGGCATAACTGGAGCCTGAGTTGAATCAATTATTGGAGTTTCAACCCCTACATAAGACCAAGAGCCTGCTTTTCCCAGGTGGGCGTGAAATTACTTCTTTATTTGATGTGTTTTATTGTGTTTCTGTGGCAAGTATTTTTTCAGAATTTGGGTTAATATTTATTCTTACGGTTGTAACAATATCGATTTCTTACGGTTCAAAATTTTCCAGAATTTGGGTAAATACATAACACCAACAGCCTGAGTTGTACCAATATTTATTTCTTACGGTTCAATTTCACATAAGACCACGGTTCTGTGGCAAGTATTTTGTACAGAATCAGATATATAGTTCAATTTTAAATTTGGGGACATATTGATTTCTTACGGTTGTGGAAATTTTGTGTTATTTTTAATCATAACAAAGGTTATAGTTCTCAAATTCTTGAATAAAATCCTGTCTCAACACATGGAAATCAAGCTCAGAGCTTCAAAAGCAAAAAAATAACACATACAACTAGACAGTTTCCACACCCCTATGGTAATTACACATGTGCTTTATATTTCTATTAAAACAGAAATTTTCCTCATTGATCACAAGCTGCGCCCTGGAAATACACGGATTCATTCAAATAGTTATGTAAAGAGTAAATTAACAAGTCAACATATAGAACAGGAATTTTCCTCATTGATCAAAAGCTGTGCCTTGGGCGCCTCACCAGAAGCATGATGCCCTATATGAAGATTTGAAATTTCCAATTATGGAAGTCAGGATAGCTTCAACACAATTTCACAGATGTGCCAATAAAACAATATAGACTTAACAATTGTATATATACTAATGATTCATGTACACACAGCAACAACAAAATTTTAACTTCAAAAGAAGTAGGATTACGAATACAAGTCAGTTGTGGTGTGGTGTTATTTATTATCATAATCATTGTATTATCGATCACTTGCGAGAGAGCTGTCTATGCACATATGTTATTACTATTCTTTTTGTGTTTGTGACTACTACTTGAGTTCAAGTGCAAGGAAATGCCAATGAGTGGAGTAGCATTGGATTTCACTGGAGTACCTTCACCATAAAAAACCTTTTCCTTTTACCCATTAAAGGGCAGGTATGTATATATAAAGGTCAATTGCATTGTACTTTTGTTCTGCATTTTCCGTCTTGAATATTTTGTTACCTTTTGAATTTGATGCGAAGTTATACTTTTGTTCATAACAAGACACCTAAAGCCTGAGACCGGGTTGCTTGAGCTTTGGGAGGGTTTTACAGTGTTTGCAAACTTTAGTCCCACAACTGTTTTACCCTATGTGAAAATATGTGAGCTTTGGCTGATCTGATTTTCTTTTCCATCTCAAAATTTCCTACTGATATAAAATTAAATCTAATACTTCAATTAGTTGGAGTAAATAATTGATGGAAACTTTAAAGTCAATCAATATAAAAAATTTAAATCTTTAATACAATTTTCATAAAATGTTTTATAAAATGTACAACAAAAGTCTATTTCAATTTTCAGATTTATATTCATACATTTCATTCCAACATCATCGAATTATACTTTTTGGTTTTATTTCTGGTGCATTAAGTTGGGTTTTTTAATAAGGTTTTTCAGGTGATGGGAACATGATTTTCATGTGAAGCTTCTGTCCATTGCTTAATATTATAGCTATTTTCTCATTTTCACGACTAATTTTATAACTTTATTATTTTCAAACACATTGTAATACAAGTACAATTGCTTTGTTTTCTAGGCTATCGAACTTGGATTTTCGATTCTTAGTTGAACTTTGTTTTTCCAGGCCAGATGTTCCTTCTTACAAAGAGGTCTCGACTCTGTGTGTTTTTCTTCTTTTGCTTTCACTTTGGTGTTATATTTTGTGTATGTTGTTTCGATTGTGTAGCACACATCATCCACGTTCAATGCTTTGCTTTTAAGTTCCCGTATGATTTTTCCATACCCCCTCATTCATTGATTTTACATTGATTACGAACAGATTACACTAGCAAAATACTTTATCGAGATAACAAAAGGCACAATCGGACTCACCATCGACCGGATTACTCATCCGGAAGACCAAAAACCCGGTAATAATCGGTTATACATGTGTGAATTTGTTTGTGATGGCTTCTATGTGCGTTATTTTTGGTATCTTTGTTGTCCTCATATTATTTACCGTAATCCAATGGTTGGTTTTCTTTATTCCACTATAATTGTCTCTTTGCCGTGGATTTAATTTATACGGTTTTCTCCATTTCAATATTATTTCTCTAATACTTTTTCAGAAACTATCTTCAAATCATATTCTCGATGATAGCTTTGTATTAATATCTTCATAACATTATTTTTTATTCCCTATAAAACCTTTGAGAATTTTACCTTCTCTAATATAGCCAAACCAATATTAGAGCATATAATTCAAATTATTTTTTGTCCTTTTATTTAAATTATTTTGGGTTTTGTTTACACTTCAAGGCTATAATTGTTATTGAGGGTTTTTGCAAACAAAATAAGCTAAAATTATTATTATTATTATTATTATTATTATTATTATTATTATTATTATTATTATTATTATTATTATTATATCATGGTTTTAAAAATTAAAATTAAAAATATGTTTTTTTATAATTTTTATGACATATACATAGTAGTTGCGGCTGCTTCTGCTTGAATGTCCTCATTCCAATGACAATCTTGGTTGTACATTTCATTGGTTTTTTTAAATGCAAATAAGAAGTTAACATACGAAACTTCAGTATATTTGTCGATTGTCTTACTTATTGATGCTTTTCTTGATCATTCTTTTTACTTCATTCATCATTTTGATACAATTTATGGTAACGATATTGTGCAATTTATGTATCTTCATCATATTTATTTTTGTTTTTGCTTTGCGATATTAGCTTCAATCTTTCAAACCTCATATCTCAAAAATATTTCCCACAAGACTTTATTCTCTTTGAAGTTTTTCGGAAATTTCTTTCACACAATACTTTCTTTACTATGAATTTTTTCCTTTGAATTCACAAATTTCTATCCACTTTTTCAAATAATGTAAGTTTATTTCCTCTAAATCTCACTGATTTTTCTTGGTTTTCATTTACTATGTAACGACGGTTTATACAGGTTTTTTTGCGATAATGTTATTTTATTCCTAAAATCATTGAAACTTAAACATGTCTACAAAAATATCTAACAGTTGGTTTCTACATATTGTCAAAGGTTAAAATATTATTTAGCTTCGATGTCTTCTCCTTCTACACGAGCTACTGCTCGTACCAATCGCAATGACAATGAAAGGCGTCAATTAAACACAGCACGACGACGAGCACATAGACAATTGATAACACAAGATCAACGACAAACAAATCTAGCCCGACGTCGGTCAAGCTACCAAAGACGTATAAATAGAAGTGCACATGCTACATACTCTGATGAATTCAACTTTCAAAATTCAGATGTCACTGCACATTTGAATGGTACGTTATGAAAGATTTGAATTGTTTCCTTTTAATCGATCATTATATTCCTTTTTTGTAAATTTATATTATTAATTCTAAATTTTAATTAATTCTTCTACTACACGCATATAATGCTCTTACCTATTTTTCAGTTCCCGTCAACAACAATTTGCCTACGACTACCACAACACATACAATAATGGAAACTTCTTCAAATCAAGATGGTATATTTCATTTGCGTTCTTTGAAATTTAACGCTTTTAACATTTTCTTTCATATATAACATGGAAGCAAATGTTCAAGACTAAATCCACACATATAAGTTAAATAATTGATATTGATCTTCAATGCCAGGTATCACCACAACTGCAGTTGGACAAACGTGTCACATACAGACATTACCTTATCAAACAATGACATCAAATTTTGAGCAAGGGAGTACTAGCACGTGTCACCGTCTAACTAATTTAAATCATCAAGGTAGTCTACAAAATTCCAATACACAACTTATATAACATGTATCATATTTTTCCTTTATTTGCATTATCTCATCTATATATAATATAAGAAACCCAAAATAAACATATAACTATATGAACTATCAATTTTAAAAACAACATAACTGTTTACCCTTACATATATTTGTTAAAATATATTGTTAACATATTTGCAAGTGACATATATTTACAAACGTGGAAAATATAATTTGAACACATGGTACATTTTTTGAATGTCTTATTTTTAGAGTTTCGTACAAAATTTTATTTAATTTAAAGTAATTATTGTTAAACTTCTTTCGATTAAAAGTATATCGCCAAATATTTTTAAAATAAATTATTTTTAAAAACATTGTTTACAAATATGTTATAATAAAAAAATTCCACCATATATCCTATTTGTTCACTCTTCCAACTACTAAATTTATTTTTTATATTTGTTAGATCGAATATTTTTTTAAAATTTATTGCAGGAAGTGACTTCAATGAAAACAGTGTCATTAATAACATGCGACGATATACACGTCCACGTCGATATCGTAACCTAGCAAGAAATTTCGGTGAAAATGAGATAAATCATCGGTGGCAATTGTCTAACCCGAGAATTTGTCTCCATTGCCACGCTCTATTGTTTCATGGTGAAACATCACAATTCTGCTGTAGAAATGGAAGTACAATTTTGGATCATATTCCTTCTCCTATTGAATTGCAAGAGCTGTATGCTGCGGATAATGAGGAGGGTAGGCATTTTCGGCAATTCATAAGGGCATACAATCATGTTTTCTCTTTTACATCGATGGGAGTCAAATTAGATGAGTCTTTAGCAACCGGTACACATGGAATTTACACATTTCGTGCCAATGGATCAATATATCACTCGATTGGAAGTCTTCTACCAAATGAGAATTGTAGGCCAAGGTACATGCAGATGTGGATTGTAGACACTGAACATGATATAGACTATAGACTTCAAGAAAATCCAGAACTAAGGCGAGAATTGCTGCTTAGGATACAAAACATTCTTGATCAACACAATCCATTTGTGCACGTGTTTCGACAGATTGGCAAATGTCAAGACATACCTAACTGTAGGCTCATCATCAGGCAACAAAAACCTAATGAACATCAATATAGTTTACCAACAACATCTCAAGTTGCAGCCGTCATTGTTGACAACGAATGTCAAGAAACTTTGAATAGTCGAGATATTACTATACAAGGAATCGGTGGAAATCTTATCAGCATTCAAGATGTAGTTGGCTATTATGATCCTTTGCAATATCCACTACTTCTGCCATATGGTACATATGGTTGGGACATAAATAGCCGAAATAGCAATGGTACCCGGTTATCATGCTTAAATTACTATGCGTATATGCTACAGGTTAGTGAAACGAACATTATACTTTATGCGTTTTATTTTTAATTACAAACAATTTAAAAATTAAATTTACACATATACTCATATATTGTATATTATACTCTTAATCAGATACGAGAAAATTCACCATCTTTGCTACTTAGAGGAGGCCGTCTACTTCAACAATACGTAGTTGACAATTACGTAAAGATTGAAACACAAAGACTACGATGGATACGTTCAAATCAACGTGATATACGCTCTGAACTTTACCAAGGATTGCAAGATTGTTTACATGGCGGTGAAAATAATGCAGGTATGATCACTTATAAATATATACCACATAAATTACACACAACAGCCCCTTAAATTAACTACTTTGGTCATTTTAGTATATGTACAAAAATGTCTCTTCTTTCATTTTACATTAAATTTATTATTTACCACTTATAAGTTATAACTATAATCTTTGTTATATCTGTTTCACTTTATGAAACATTGCTGTATTAATTTATATTTAGATATACCTATATCGAACAGTAACATACATATACCGACTTCAAAGTCAACATAAAGTATAAACAATCAAATGTCAACTTTAACATCCAACTTCGAATCCTCGACCTATATATTCTCAAATAATTCACAAAGCCAATTTAAATATATAACACAACATCAATATCTCAAATAATTCAACTACTATTTCTTGAATTTAAATTTAATTAGATTCCCAAAAATCCAAACTAAATGATATATTTATTCTGGAATGACGTTCTAAAATTCCAAAATAATCAACAATTTCAACAATATAGTACCAATTAGCCACCGTGCCACAGTCGTTGCATATGTCATAAATATATGATCTAATATATTAAATATTCACGATATTATATCATGACACTAAAATATTTTGTACAATGAATATATTCATGATGTAAAATGAATTCCGAAGTTTACATAAATTTTACAGCCTCAATTTGTTACCTTATATAATATAGTTTTTTATCATAAAATGTTATTATTATTTTGAAGCTGTAATAGCATCTCCTGTAAAAAAATCTTAAACTTCAATGTACAATGTACATGATTTATTTTTTTTATCAAAAAAAAATAATTATGAGTAGATCCACATATAATAAACAAAATTTTATAAACTAAAAATTAAATAAATTGAACATAAAAAATTACATTAATATTTACCAAACAAATACAATCTGGATAACTATTCATATTCCAAAATCTACCATTCTTCCCCAACGCACACTATTGGGACATTATTACAGCTCACATCTTATACATCTCTATCGAATACCTCATACAGGAAATGTTGGAACCAGAATTGTTTTGCCTTCATCTTTCGGTGGAAGCCCACGTGATATGTACCAGAGGTATCAAGATGCCATGACTTTGGTACAAACATATGGAAAACCAGATATAATGCTTACAATGACATGCAATCCTAATTGGAATGAGATAAAATATCAACTACTTCCTGGGCAATCACCTCAAGACCGTCCAGATTTGATTACAAGGATATTTCGGTCAAAATTTGAGGAGTTTAAGAAAGACATTGTCGATAGAGGAGTTTTAGGTAAGGTCTGTTCTTATTCGTATGTCATTGAGTATCAAAAAAGAGGGCTTCCTCATGTTCATATGTTAGTCATATTCGAAAATAATGACAAGTTGTGTACTCCCGATCACTTTGACTCAATTGTGCGTGCTGAAATACCTTCACAAACAGAAGAACCCAATCTACACAAAGCAGTTCTCCACCATATGATACATGGCCCATGTGGATCAATCAATCCTAATTGTCCATGCATGGTAAGTGGTAAATGTAAGAAGAATTTTCCAAAGCCATTTGTGGAATACACATCTCGAGGAAATGATTCATACCCTTTATATCGAAGACGTGCAGGTGGCCAAGTATCAATTCCCAACAACTGACGATATTTTCATTGATAATGGTTGGGTTGTTCCGTACAACCCGTGGCTTTTGTTGAAATATGATTGTCATATTAATGTTGAAGTATGTGGAGGGATTAAATGTGTTAAGTACATATACAAGTATATCCATAAAGGTCCTGATCGAGTCGCACTAGAGTTACGAAATAGACAAAATTGTGATGAAATCCAACAATATGTCGATGGAAGGTGGATTTGTGCGCCTGAAGCATTATGGCGAATTTTCTCATTTGAGTTCAGTAGGATGTATCCTTCAGTCATTAGGTTACAAATACATACACCAAACCAACATTTGATTTATTTTGACCCCCAACAACACGTAAGTGATATACTTGCAGATGATGACAACTCGAAAACTATGCTTACAGAATTTTTCAAAATAAATTGTGATCCTGACTTGACTGGAAAGTATTTATATCGAGAATTTCCACAATATTATACATGGATAAAATCTGAAAAAAAATGGAGTCGTCGACGAAGCTACAATAAAGTGGTTGGAAGAGTATATGTTGTGTCGCCATCTGAAGGTGAGAGGTTTTATCTTCGTATCCTTTTAAATCATGTCAGGGGCCCGACATCTTTTGAAGATCTGATGACTGTGAATGGGTTAACATATTCAACATTTAAGGATTCTGCTCAAATGAGAGGACTTCTCCAACAGGATGATTATGTAAAACAATGTCTGGAAGAAGCACGCTCTGTTAGAATGCCATCTTCATTGAGAAGGTTATTTGTATCCATACTGGTGTTCTGTCAACCAACAATAGTTCGAGAACTCTGGGACGAATTCCACCCTAGCATGTGTGAAGATTATGGTAGAGAAATACCATCAAGTAACTTAATCATCAATAAGTTATTGCTTGAGATACGAAGGTTGTTGCATCAGTACAAAAAAAAACTTGATGATTTTGATTTGCCATCAATAAGTGTTGATTTTTTAGAAGAAACACCGCTACCAAAAATAATTGAGGATGAACTTTCTTATCAGATTTCTGATGATGATTTGCTATCTATTGAACGTTTGAATGCTCAACAAAGGATTGCGTTTGACACCATCATAGAAAGTATTATGCATAGCCAATCAAAGCTTTTCTTCATTGATGGTCCTGGAGGTACTGGTAAGACTTTTCTATACCGTTCAATGTTGGCACATCTAAGAAAAATGGGTAAAATTATTATTGCGGTTGCAACATCTGGGATAGCTGCGACATTGTTGCAAGGTGGAAGAACCGCACATTCACGTTTTCAGATTCCACTTAGACCAACTGCATCATCACTTTGCAAAATAAAAAAACAGACAGAACTTGCAGAACTAATAAGGCGCGCATCAGCTATAGTATGGGATGAGGCTCCAATGGCAAATCGATACGCTTTTGAATCCGTCAGTAAGAGTTTCCAAGATATTATGGAAAATCAAATAGCATTTGGAGGGAAGACAATGGTTTTTGGTGGCGATTTTCGACAAGTGTTACCAGTTGTTAAACGAGGAACAAAGGCAGAACAAATTGCTGCAAGTATTTCAAGGTCAACATTCTGGCATCGCGTAAAGATAATACACCTTCAACAAAATATGAGATCTGCTCAAGATATTGAGTTCTCACAATTTCTCTTGCGCATAGGTGATGGATTGCAACAAACTGTGAATCATGATTTCATAAAATTACCAGATTCAATTATCATACCATGGGAAGGTGAACAATCAATTCAGATGTTGATTGATTCTGTTTTTCCTAATATGACAAATCATGTTAATGATGAAAACTATATGGTCAATAGAGCCATCATCACACCAAAAAATGTTGATGTCGACAATATTAATCAAATGCTCATTCTCAAGTTTCCTGGACAGGAAAAAGAGTATACATCTTGGGATAGTGTCGAAGACTGACAATCACAACCTTTTTCAAGAAGAATTTTTGAATTCTCTTAGTCCAAGTGGTTTGCCACCACATAAAATCATATTGAAAGTAGGAAGTCCTATCATGCTCTTGAGAAATGTTGCGCCCGAACTTGGTCTATGCAATGGAACAAGATTAATATGTCGGGGTCTTCGTAAAAATTTCATAGATGCCGAGATCATAACAGGTCCTTATAAGTGCACCAGGTTCTTTCTACATAGAATGCCCTTGAAAAGTGAAGATACCTCTGGATTACCATTTGAGTTGATACGTCGACAGTTTCCCGTAAGGCTTAGTTTTGCATTGACAATAAACAAAGCACAAGGTCAAACAATCCAAAATATTGGCATATTTTTGCGTAACCATGTGTTCAGCCATGGTCAGCTATATGTGGCACTTTCAAGAGGAGTCTCCCAACATTCTACAAAACTTTTGGTCAAAGACGGGAATTTACAGCATCGATCTGGTGTGTTCACAAGAAACGTTGTTTTCAAAGACGTATTGCTACCAACCAGAGAATGATAAAGTGTAAGTAAATCAACTCTCTTTCTTTTAAATTTTAAAAAATAAATTATGCACAAATACATACATTAATTGAAAAATACATGCTATATTTTTCGGCATTATAATTTGGGGATGCTAATATATATATTCCATTATCTGTGTTCAATCACAGTCAGCTATATGTGGCACCCTGTATTCTGTACATGGTTTTATCTCTGCCAATGTTTTTTGACTTCTCATCCTCTATCTTACCATGTCTCCCGAATAACCATTTATTACACGGGCATTACACTTTCTATATTTATTGATTCAAATTTGAACAGTACTTTCTTAGTGACTAATTGATAAACATATTATTTATTATTTTTATTTTTGGTTTAAGTTGAATATTTTTGCTGGATTTGAATTTTGTTGGTGCTTTTTTCTCAAAAGCTCAAAGATACATGTTGCAAACAAAGTATTTGTACAACTGTCATACTCAATTCAATGAAAAATATCTACTCGCCCACATCTTCATCTGGTTCGTTTTTAATAATGAATAAGTTTATCTCTACGAACCATTATGTTGATTGTGTTGAGTGATCAAATTAGTTTGTTCGTTTTGATCTTGCAGGTGATAATGTTAATTAATACAATCTTCAAGGTCCTATTATTTAATCTTTCACTTATTCTCAATACACTCAATAAATCATTATATTAAGTCTTCTTACACATTGTTTTATTATAATGTTTAAAAACAAATTTACATTTAGGTTTATAGAATTTAAACCGCCTTGGGCTTTTGTCTTGATTTACCTGCTTATCCTCTTATACTTGCAATGTCATTAGCCATTTTTATTGCTTCATGTAAACATCAGCTTTTCCGGCACTACATATGCATTTGTTTTATTTATAAATGGCATAACTCGTGTGTTAGTTTCTTTCATCTGTTGGTTTAACTCGTGCGGATTGTTTTTCTTACTTTAGGTTTCACATTAAAAGTTGTTATCGGGATGCTTCTTTGTGTGATCAAGGGACCCGGTCTATTCTCGGATTTCTGCAAGAAAGCAAAAGGTTTGATTTATTAATTCCAACATTAATTTTTCAACAATAAATTTTTTATATTGGAGGATGTGTATCTTTTTTGCAGCATTATTATTATTTGGTTTCTTTACGTTGATGGAATTGTAGCTTTGATAACTATAAATAGTTATTTACATGATCTACATAATTGTTGTTATGATTATGTACTCTGATTGATATGAAAGAAACATGATATCAAGTTCATGCTTCATATCAACATCAAATGGCAAGATGCATGCTGAATTATTTGGGTTTTGATGTGAGAAACTTGGTTTACATTTTCTTGGGGCAAGGGAAAGAATGTGTTCTTTTAATGGGGGGAAGTGTAGTTAGTGGGATGCTAGGTTTAGTGCGTGTGGATTAGTATCCATTCTACATTTGATGTTCTATTTTAAAGTTGTGACCTGTAATCAATGATTATTTTATGGTCTTCCTGAACCGGTCAGTTTATTTGATTATCATCGTAGATTATGTTACTGAAACATTGTCTATAGTATTTATGTTTGCTGACCGATTATTAGTCCTGTACCTTGATTGTTTTTATCCCTGATTAAAGCTTACAGTGAAAAGGCATCAACGCATTGTTTGGAGCTTAAGGTTTTGACTATTTGAGGTGGGATTCCAGTTTTTCATGGGTTGAACTCGAGAAACATGGATAGTTTCATATGCGACACCGAAGAATCTTATTTTTTTAAAATGCTCAGGAGCATATTTCACCAGAATCTGATTTTGAATTAGATTTTTGAATTACAAGATTTTGTGATTTCATATTTGTAAAGTCATTTACTTAAAATATTTTGGTTTTTCTGACATATAAAAATAGTTTGTCAATTCCTATTTTAATTGCTTACATTTTGTGATTTCAACTCAATTTGTTTACAGAACACTTTAATAGATTGTTCTATTTATTTTGTATGTTTATGTTGTACTTGGGTATGATTCTATAAAAATGAATATTTTCTTATTAAGCCTAATATAGAGATGGTTTAACTTGTGCATAAAATACTTAAATATAAATAAATCTATTATTGTTCTTTTTAACAATTTGTTATGTGATATGATATTATGGTTCCAAAAAAATATTACTTTTTTTATGATCAAAACCTACATCATTTAAGTTAACAAAATGAGGTTGACAAATTTATTTCAGCTTTGGAATCCATTAACTTTCAATATTCAAGTACAAAATGTTTTGGTGTCATAAATGTTTAGTCTATCATGAATGTTTAATATATTAGCCTCATATATTCATGACACACGCAACGCGTGTGCCTCGGTGGCTAGTGTATATTATGGCACCTTTGACACCTCCTATAGCACTCCTCTTCATTGTCTAGCAAACCTACACTCTCCACCTTTGAAATATATTAGAAACAGCAGCTAAGGTTATCGTGCACAGCAGCACTAACACAAGAAAGAAGAAAACCAACTCCGACTCCGCCGCTCGTCTTCGTTGTATTGATTTGTTTTTGTGTCAAAACAAATTCCAGGCATGTATATGTTGTTCCTTTTCTCTTCAATCAAGTCCTATAGATATATTTAAACCATTATATATGCATGATTCAAGCAATAAATCCAAAATGACAGTAACTTTCCAAGCAAAAATCTGTACATAATTTCTTGGCTCTTTTGATTTCAACTTTACGGTTTGGTGTGTTTGGTTGCTTACAGGAAGTTGTTCGGTTCCAGGCATTCATGGCTGCTTATAGGCATGATTTATAGTGTGTTAGGGTGTTATTGGTTCATTGGTTTGAGTCCAAACATTTCGAATAAAGGCATGACAGCAACACTTCCAAAAAGCTACATATTTGACTCACGATTTTTTTGCTTGGATGATTAGGGTGTGTGTTCGAATCTTGGCTGTCCTAGGGACTGTAGCCATGGTTAGAACCCTCCCTTATCATGTATAGGACGTGACCAAATCACCCTTTCAAGGTTTGGTTCATGGCTTCATCAGATTTTTACATTTACATGGCACATGTCCCTCGGTTTTTAAAATTTCTGAAATCTGTAGGAGTGTGTTTCGGTTTTGAGGGTTTGAATGGATTGTGTTTGGCTTTTAGCCCTTTGCCATGGTCCAAGCCATGCCTTAGGATGTTGGTGAGAGTCCTTGGGCGTTGGTTCAAGCCATTGGTCATTAAATTTC
This sequence comes from Primulina eburnea, assembly GCF_022965805.1. NCBI lineage: Eukaryota > Viridiplantae > Streptophyta > Magnoliopsida > Lamiales > Gesneriaceae > Primulina > Primulina eburnea. Next base: position 8,434,990 of record NC_133118.1, on the reverse strand, counting down.
AGAGTTTTCACCACAAACACACAAGCTGCTACTGCTGTAATTTGACGGCAACTTGCAGTTCGGTTTTGGTGCTTGTTTGAGTTCTTGGTTGGCTATTAGCTCATGGCCTTGGATTGGACAGTACCTTAATGAGTTAGGAGAGTCGTGTTTTTGGCCCTTTGTGATTTGGTCGAGTTTAGAGGTCGTACGAGAATTTACGGTGAAAGGTGCCAAAATGACTCTCGAAAGAGTGTTTTATGTTTTTGTGTTCTATTAACCTATTTTCGTGTTTTACAGTCCTTGTGCATGTTTTTCAGTATGTTTGGGGTATTTTTAATCATGGTTAAACGTCGGTTTAATGTTGGTTTGGATTGGTACGATACCATGATTAAAAATCAAGTGGTTGGTCCTAATAGTCTCATTTTTGGTTCTATTGTTGAATTTTGGTTCTATTTTCAAGTTTAAGCCAAGATAATATTATTTGCATGTGTCACATCTTAGAATTAAGTCGCAGCAAGCCTGGGAGCGATCCAACTCATCCGCTAAACTGGGGTTATAATTATATTACGTGCATAAAAATATAAAATATTTATTTTTGAGATATATGCTATATGTCTTGTGACCACCTTATGATTATGGGTTTGGAAGTCGGTAGGCGCAACCGAGGACCTCTCCACCCGGTGACTTACGATCGGTTTATGATTATTTATGGGTACGGACATCCAGTCCTAGGGCTGTGATGGATCTCTACCGCCCAGAATACTGTGCTTTAGTCTGATCAGACGCTCACGTTATGTTATGGGCCACTTGCTTAGAAACATTATCTCTACCAGAAAAAAAATTATGATATGTTATGACAAAGCTCTATTAAGCAAAGCTTTTACGTATGATTTTCAGATATGCACGTAGTTATAATTATTAATGACACGATTTTCACCGTACGCTTTACGATACTTTATTTTTACGTTGCATGCGATTTTATGATATATTTACTTGTTATTCACGATATATACATGTTGAGTCTTTAGACTCACTAGACTTGATTGTTGTAGGTATTGATGAGGCCGAGACTGCGGGCGGAGACCAGTGAGCGATCTTGGGACAGCAGTAGTAAACCCGAGGACCTCATGATTTAGTTTATGCATCTTTTATTATTCAAACTCAGTTTTAATACGTTGGATTATTTATAAATTGTTGTTTACGTTGGATTATTTTTAAATTGTTGGTTGAAAACAATATTTGCTTCCTCTGTTAATTTAAAGTTAAAAATTATTTACATGTTTATTTTATAAATGAGACAAGATAATTATTTAATTAGAAAATTTTTAATAATTCCGCTAAAATATGATTACGAAATATGGGCCTTTACAGTATTTGCGCTAAAGATATGGAGACATTACCTTTATGGGGTAAAATGTGAAGTATTTACTGATCACCAGAGCCTCAAATACATATTAACTCAAAAAGAACTAAACATGAGGCAAAGAAGCTGGATTGAATATCTGAAAGATTACGATTTATCGATCAGTTACCATGTAACGACCCGAATATTTTAAGGTCCACGCGAACCACATGCATACGATTTATTAAATTTTCTTGTATTTTAATTGTTTGTTTTAATTGCATGAATTAAATAAGTTGTGCATATTTGCATATTTAAAATATATTTTCTACATGGTTGCATTAAAATATATTTTTAAAAGGTTATTCAAGTTGTGATCGAGGAACGGGGACCGAGGGCTGAAAAATGTAAAATGTTTTTATTAAATAATTGTTTTTAATTATTTAAAATATGGTTGTTGCTTTTTAGTATTTTTGAAAATAAGGGGTTTTGAGGTGATTTTATACGCTGGGACGTAAATTTTATCGGTGTTGGTTTTTCAACAACAATATGAACTTCTTGGCAACTCGGCTGATAAATTCACAAACTTATTTGAGCAAAATTATTTTAAATATTTTAATTAAATACTAATGGGCTTAATTTAGGGTCTTAATATGCCTAAAGCCTTGTTAGTGTTTAATTAAGTTATATAATATGTAAACCTTTCCCAAATCCCCACACTTTGCACCTCCATCTCACGGCCACACACTTTGCACCAATTAAAACTCTCCCCATCACTCAAATTACACGGCACACACATCATGTTTTGAAGAGAAAGTGTTCCAAAATTCAAGGGGAAAAGCATCAAGGTTCTTCAAGTTTTTCAAGCCAACGTCTTCTCGTCTCGTTCTTCGATTTTTCAACGTAAAATCGTGCGTTTAAAACGTAAAGGCACGCCATATTCTTCTTTTACTCATCATCACACCATAGTATTTGTTTATGCCTGATTTTTAAAGAAAAACATAACAAACAAGTTAAATTTTCGTAACTACATGCTTATGTGTTCTAAATTGGTGTTTTTAATTTCCAAAATCATGTTTTTATGTGTTTAAAATGGCTGCCATGATTAGGACTTGATCAAGCATGAATTTACACAAGTTTAGGGTCATAAAAATCAACCGAAAACACTGCACAAATCAGATACACAAAAGCTTGAAGCACTTTTCTGTCATGAGGTTGAGGGGCTCGGTTTTATGAGTTGCAGTACTTGGCTATGGTTCGGTTGGGACCAGGGCATGGCTAGAGTCTGTTATGGGTCAGGGGTAGAGTCCTAGCCACGCTAGGACTCGAGATAAGTGGGCTGGGAGGAGTCCTATCCAAGAAGGACTCCCACCCGTGAGTTACAGCAAGGGGGCGCAGGTTGGCAGCTTGTGCAGGGAAGAGAGGGCTCGGCCTGGGGGATCTAGGCTTCCTTAGGTCAAGTGGTTAGGGTCCTAGGAGAGTGCTTGGGGGGCTGATTCAAGGGGTGGCTCGGTGGTTGGGGCCCTAGCAACAAAAACGTGAGTTTTAAGGCAGCAAGCTAACTAGGGAGCACGTGAAGTTGCTGCCGTTGGTTCAGTGGTTTGCTGCTCACGTACAGGGGCTTGGGTTAGTCTGGGTATGGTCTGGGAGTGGTCCAGGGATGGTGAGGGTCATGTGGGCTCGGTGATGGCTCAGCTAGAAGTGCCCTAATTGGGTTAGGAGTTCTACAGAAGCTAGGAGACTCACTCTCAAACATGCAGAAATTGTGGTCACGTTTAAGGTGGGTTTGAGCAAGCTAGGGGCTGGTTCCTTGGGCTGGGGTTGATCAGTAGGGTCCCTAGGTGTGTTGGCTAGGATTTGGCTCAAGATGGCTCGGGCGTGGCTCGAGTATTTTGGGAAATGGCTCGGGTGGTTCGTTAGGTGTCATATTTCGAAATTAAATAACTAAAATTGATTCCATGGGTCCACGGTGGTGGCTCATGACTTGGAAGGGTAGAATACATATTAAAAATGTTATGTTTAAAATTTGGGATCAAAATAATGAGTTTTGGATTTATTCGGGATTTAATCGCCGCACGAAACGCTAATTAACGAGTTAATTGAAAAGCCTAGTTTTATGCCTTATAAAATTATGGAAACTTAGTTTTAAGCTTAAATAATTATTATAAGTCTAAGTTTTGAATTTGGAAATTTTATATTAAGGTTTGGTTTAATTCGGAATTAAAACGCATTAATACTTCACATATAAAGATTAATTTAAAAGTCCTCGATTTATGCTAAATAAAAATGTAAGAAAATTCATGTAGGTTTAAGAAATTATTTGGATCATGTTAGAGTCAATGGAATTAAGAAAAAAGTTAAAAACCAAAAATTTTACGTCCAGGGGTAAAAAGGTCATTTTACACCTAGAAAATTAGTAAACATCATGGCAGTGTCCTGAATGCTGTTTTATATGTTAATATGATTATTTTCAATGATTATGGATGTTTATATGTTAATATGTCAATTTTAAATGTTTATGGGGTTTTAAGACGTTAATATGTTTAATGTTTTATGATTTAATATACTAAAATGTTTATTTTAAAAGTGTTCATAGATGTTTATGATTTTTAATATGTTAAGTTATGATTTTTAAATGTCTATGATTTTTATGATTTAAATATGAGCATTTAAAGGACATGTTGCATGCTTGGTTTCAAAATAAAATGATATTATATGCATATTTTTATTAAGTGATGGAAATACGACATGTTGAAGGATGTGAAGGGATTGTGACCACTACATGTTGGAAATATCGTGAGGGTTATGGTCCCAGTGGGAGCCCGACGATCGTGTTTCCTTGGATACGGATACGAATACGTGATAAGAATACGAATATGTTAATACGTAGGCTAATGTACAGTTGACCGGTGAGAGTGTTGCTGGTGTCCCCGTCGCCCAGTACTGTGGTTTTTTTAGATGGATCCATCGCCCAATACGTTTAAGAATACGAGTCACAATCACGATCTGAGTTCAACATACACGAACATGAATATGAATATGAATATGAGGACATGAATATGTTGATATGAATATGAATATGAATATGTTTATGTTTATATGAAAATGTTTATGCATAAGATTATGAAAACGTTTTTATTTAAAAGTTTTATGCATCATGAAAATGTTTACGAAAATGTTTATGTTTATGCATCTTCATGAAAACGATATTTTAAATACAAGTATTTTTCACTGTTATATGTTAACTGTATTACGTATTACTCGTTATCAAGAATATGACGTGTTGAGTCTTTAGACTCACTAGGTGTGATTGATGCAGGTGATTATGATTATGATAATTGTAATGCTCAAGATTTTGTATCATGTTAATCTGAGATTATTGATTATTAGTGGACACGATTATAACCCGGACCATTTTGAGATTAATTTGAGAAGACTAAATTGTTGGGCGAAGATGGCGCGCCCGGGCGGAAGTTTTAACCGCCCGAGCGCGAGTGCCTAGTGGAAGAGGGCCGAGAGTTACTCGCCCGGGCGGAAGTTTGTGCTCGCCCGAGCGAGACTGAATTGCGCAGAAGGGCCGAGAGTTGCTCGCCCGGGCGGAAATTTATGTCCGCCCGAGCGACAGACGTGTTGAGCCAAGATCGAGCCACTCGTCCTGATGCATGTTATGGATATATATATATATATATATATATATATATATATATATATATATATATATATATATATATATACATGCGAAATTTCTTCAGAATCTCAGAGGAAAAGAACGAAAGTTTCCGGGGAGAAATCACGTTCAATTTGATTATGCGAAATCCGTCCGTTAGATTTTAAATTCGACTTCGGTACTGAGTTCCTAGCAACGTAGGCTACAACTGGACGTAAGTTTTGCTACGTTTTGACATGCTTTGATATTTTGCTGTTGTCAGAATTGAATGGAATTCATATATGATGTTCTTGATATGTTAGACATCGTAGAATCGAAGTCAGATTGAGAAACGGACTGATTATGGAATTGTTATGAATTTTTAGGGTATATTGAGTTATACCGGATAGAGTTGAATTGTGATTGGATTACAGATTATACTGGATATGGGTTATGGATTGTAACTATTATCTGGTGAAATGGTATTGACGGGAATATGGAGATTGTACCGTTATGCCGTTGATTTTGAATTAAATCAAGATTTATCAGATTGTTATTGATTCGAGTGGTATATTGACATAAGATTATTGATATTGTCATTACCAGACAGACTGTGAATTCAAGACTTCGACTGAGCAGGAAACCGAGACTGCAACGAAAGGTATAAGTCAATGTGGTATTGGGAGATGGACTTGAGTCGGTTTGGACTTGAGTTTCCCTAAATCACATACTTTACTTTATTGCATTGATATTTGCATTGAATTGATGATATACTTGTTCTCTTGATTTTAGATGACAGGTATTAGACGAGTTATCTTGTGACAGAAGTGCCGGATAGTGGTGGTATCGCCACGGCACATTGCACGATGTCACAAGATAGGATGCTAGCGATAGAGCTACAGTCCTTGACGGTTAGGTCAGGACACTGGATGTTTGGTTATATCGAGTAATGGAATCTATTACGGAATTCGATATAGGAACACCATATTTGGTTATATCGAGTAAAGGGTAGTGGAATTCTTCTATTACGGAATTCGATATAGGAATACCAGGGCACTGGTTATATCGAGTAATAGAGATTATGGTTCCATCCTTTACGGAATTCGATATAGGAATACCACATCTGGAAACCGGGATCCCTAGACTAGGATTGAGTCTAGTCTGAATTGTAGATCTACGAGTATTGTCGACAGCATGATATTGATTATGTTTCAGATTTGTTACATATTCTATTACCTGATTACATGCTTTATATTTGTTTATATGATTGCATGTTTCGTTGATTTATACTGGGATTTATTCTCACCGGAGTTATCCGGCTGTTGTCTTGTCTGTATGTGTACTTGACAACAGGTGGGACAGGATCAGGGTCCAGGAGATGAAGAGCTAGATCGTGATTAGAGTGGTGGCACCGGACTTGGACTAGATGTAGGGTTAAACACTTGACTTTAGTTTTAAACCCTAGTTTGAATAAATGTTGAAATACAGGACTTGTACTTTTATATACTGAGTTGTATATTAGTTTGATTTCACTACGTTCCGCATAAAAAAAAAAAAAATTTAGACCCTGTTTTAATTGATTAATTAGTCCCAATGATGATTAAGAACTTGATTAGCGTCCGGGTCCCCACAACAGGTGGTATCAGAGCGATACATCCTTGAGATTGAGATAGGAGCTAGTGAGCGGGGTAGAATGTGTTTTCTTTCCTGCTTTTGATTGCTAGCATGATTTACTGCTTTATAATGCATGTTTATCTGTTTATCTGATTTGATTTGAAAACATGTATTATTGAGATTGAATCAGAACCGATTCTGGATCAGCAGTAAGATGATCCGAGAAGGCTTGAAACAGGATTATTGTTGGAATTGCTAACCCTTTTGGTTATCAGATATGCCTCCGAGGAGAATGCCAGAACAGGGGAGTACCTCGAATCCTCCCATGGATGTGACACCTACAGCAATGGAGAAATTGCTGAAAAGGTTTCAGTCATTTCATCCACCGACTTTGAAAGGAACGGAGAACTCCGTGGAATGTGAAAGTTGGTTGGACGACATTGAATCACTGTTTGAATCTTTGGAGTATACTGAGGAAAAGAGGGTGAAACTGATAATACACCAGTTGCATGACGTTGCTAAACACTGGTGGATCACGACTAAAAGGGCATTGGAACAGCGAGGTACGGCCATTACATGGAATGTGTTCAAATCTGAATTTTATCTACGGTTCTTTCCAGTTTCTTATAGAAAGGACAAGGGAGCCGAGTTTGCAAACTTGAAACAAGGCCAGTTGAACATTGAGGATTATGTGGCTAAGTTTTCGACATTGCTCCGATTTGCTCCCCACGTAGCTGAACATGATGAGGCCGTAGCAGATCAGTTCATAAATGGCCTAAATCCTGAGATTTTTACGCTGGTAAATACTGGGAGGCCCAACAACTTCACCGATGCCCTGAACAGAGCCAAGGGAGCCGAGGCAGGCTTGATGAGGCAGAGAGAGGCTTCATTTGTGCTTCCAGCACCGGGACAGCAACAACCACCTCCTCGATTTGAAGGAGGCAGCAGCAGTAGTACCGGGAAGAAGGATTTCTTGAAGGCTAGAGGGAAGCAATTTAAGAAATCAGGGACTACTTCGTCCAGTTCGAGTGGCTCTAGACAGACCGGTCAGAGCCAGAGCTATGCAGGACCGTACTGTAGTACTTGTGGAGGGAGGCATTCCACAGATCAGTGCCGAGGAGTAGTTGGCAGCTGTCGTATCTGTAGACAGCAGGGACACTTTGCCCGAGTGTGTCCACAGCGAGGTGCCCAGGGATCCCAGGCAGCTGAGTCATCGGGATCAGTGGCTCAGGCAGGTAGACGACCATCTGCCGTTCATACTTTTCAGCCAGTACCGTCTACTCTGTCACAGCAGAGGCCAGGAGAGGGACCAGACCGCGAGCCAGCCTCCTAGACAGCAGGCCCGATTGTTTGCTTTGACTGAGGAGCAAGCTCAGGATGCACCTGATGATGTAGTTGCAGGTAACTGTTTTATTTCTGGTTATCCTGCATATGTATTGATTGATACTGGTGCATCGCATACTTTTATTTCTGAGAGGTTTGCATTGAGTCTTGCATTACCAATTGAGTCATTGTCTGCAGTAGTGTCTGTGTCTTCCCCGTTAGGAACAGGTTTGATATCAGTGAAATCTGTGAAACCTTGTATACTGCAGTACGATGGACATACGATTGAGCTAGACTGTATTGTGCTTGGTTTATCTGATTTTGATTGCATTATCGGTATCGATATGTTGGCCAAGTACCGAGCTACAGTCGATTGTGTGGGGACCCGGACGCTAATCACGTTCTTAATCATAATTGGGACTAATTAATCAATTAAAAACAGGGTCTAAATTTTTTTTTTTTAAATGCGGAACGTAGTGAAATCAAACTCATATACATATCCGTATAAAATACAATACGAGTCCTGTACTGCATGCATTCAAAATAAACTGAGGTTTAACAACTAATGTCAAGTGTTCAACCCTATCTCTAATCCAAGTCCGGAGCCTCCACTCTAATCACGATCTCTCCTCATCTCCTGGACCCTGATCCTGTCCCACCTGTTGTCAAGTACACATACAGACAAGACAACAGCCGGATATACCGGTGAGAATATAATCCCAGTATAAATCAACGAAACATGCAATCATATAAACAAATATAAAGCATGTAATCAGGTAACAGAATATGTAACAAATCTGAAACATAATCAATATCATGATGTCGACAATACTCGTAGATCTACAATTCAGACTAGACTCAATCCTAGTCTAGGGATCCCGGTTTCCAGATGTGGTATTCCTATATCGAATTCCGTAAAGGATGGAACCATAATCTCTATTACTCGATATAACCAGTGCCCTGGTATTCCTATATCGAATTCCGTAATAGAAGAATTCCACTACCCTTTACTCGATATAACCAAATATGGTGTTCCTATATCGAATTCCGTAATAGATTCCATTACTCGATATAACCAAACATCCAATGTCCTGACCTAACCGTCAAGGACTGTAGCTCTATCGCTAGCATCCTATCTTGTGACATCGTGCAATGTGCCGTGGCGATACCACCACTATCCGGCACTTCTGTCACAAGATAACTCGTCTAATACCTGTCATCTAAATTCAAGAGAACAAGTACATTAATCAATGTAATGCAAATATCCATGCAATAAAATAAAGTATGTGATTTAGGGAAACCCAAGTCTAAACCGACTCAAGTCCATCTCCCAATACCACATTGACTTATACCTTTCTTTCGTCGGTGTCTGGCTCAGTCGAAGTCCTCAACTCACAGCCTGTCTGATACTGACAATACCAACAATCTCATGTCAAGATACTGTTCAAATCAATAACAATCTGATCAATCTGGATTTAATTCAAAATCAACGGTAAAATGGTACAATTTCAGTATCCCCGTCAATACAACATCACCAGATAATAGTTACAATCCATAACCCATATCCAGTATAATCTGTAATCCAATCACAATTCAAATCTATCCGGTATAACTCAATATACCCTAAAAATTCATAATAATTCCATAATCAGTCCGTTTCTAAATCTGACTTCGATTCTATGATGTCTAACATGTCCAGAACATCATATATGAATTACATCAAATTTCTACAACATCACATTTTCAAATGATACCAGAAATCAATAAAACTTACGTCCAGTTGTAGCTGTCAACGAGAGGAGTACGGTACTGTGTCCGGATTTAATTTCTGATATACGGATCACACGAAATCAAAAATCACAACATACTAAAGTTGAAGGGATTTCTCGGAGAATTGGCTCGGTTCTTTGCTGAAGGAAAGTGAATATCTATATATAATAGGCATGCATGATGTGACAAGTGTCCACTCAAGTGCTAATTGCACTTTAGCCCCTGAAATATTCACTATTTGCAATTTGGTCCTCGCAACTCTTTTTAACTCCATTTCAATCCTAATTAATTACAAAAATCGTGGAATTTAATTCATCATTCCAAAATTCGTAAATTAAATAATCTCGGATTAAAATGATATAATCTCGGGTCTTACAGATTGTTTCCACAAGATTGTTCGATTCAGACCTGAGATGGCAGAGGAGTGGAAATTTTATGGTAAGGGTTCTCGTGCTAGAATTCCTTTGATATCTGCAATGAATATGACTCGATTATTGCAGAAGGGAGCGGATGGATTCCAGGTATATTCAGTTGATTTACTGAAATCGAGCCCATCATTGGCGGATTTGCCAGTGGTGTGCGAATTTGCTGATGTCTTTCCAGACGAGATTCCTGGATTGCCTCCGATTCGAGAGATAGACTTCAGCATTGAGCTAATGCCAGGAACAGTTCCGATTTCGAGAGCTCCTTACCGGATAGGCACCGATCAAGTTGAAGGAATTGAAAGAACAGTTGGAGGATTTACTGGCCAAGGGGTACATTAGACCGAGTGTGTCTCCTTGGGGTGCTCCAGTACTGTTCGTGAGAAAGAAGGATGGGTCGATGAGACTTTGTATCGACTACAGGCAACTGAACAAGGCAACGGTAAAGAATAAATACCCCTTGCCTCGTATTGATGATTTATTTGATCAGTTGCAGGGTTCATCGGTATATTCCAAGATCGGCTTGAGATCTGGATACCATCAATTGAGAGTCAGGGATTCTGATATCTCAAAGACAGCATTCAGAACCAGGTATGGACACTATGAGTTTATTGTCATGCCTTTTGGTTTGACGAATGCACCTGCGGTATTTATGGGATTGATGAACCGCGTATTTCAGAAATACTTGGATGATTTTGTTATCATATTCATTGATGATATATTGATTTATTCGAAGAATATGATTGAGCATGCTAATCATCTGAGGACTGTATTGAGAATTCTGAGGGCAGAGGAACTGTATGCTAAATTGTCGAAATGCGAGTTTTGGCTGAAACAGGTTGTGTTTTTGGGTCACATTATATTGGGAGACGGTATATCAGTTGATCCTAGTAAGGTTGAAGCCGTGATGAGTTGGCCGAGACCTATATCTGTACCAGAAATTCGCAGTTTTATGGGTTTGGCAGGATATTATCTCCGATTTATTCAAGATTTCTCGAGTATTGCCAAACCGATTACACAGTTGACTCAGAAGAATGCTCCGTTTAATTGGTCTGAGGAATGTGAGACCAGTTTTCTTGAGTTAAAGAAGAGATTGACCAGTGCGCCTGTGTTGACGATTCCTTCAGGTCCTGGTGGATTTGTTGTTTATTGTGATGCATTTCACCGAGGATTGGGTTGTGTTTTGATGCAGCGGGGGCATGTGATTGCTTATGCCTCAAGACAGCTGAAACCCCATGAAACTCGTTATCCAATTCATGATCTTGAATTGGCAGCCATAGTCTTTGCATTGAAGATATGGCGGCATTATCTGTACGGTGAAAAATTTGAGATATATTCTGATCACAAAAGCTTGAAATATCTATTTTCGCAATCAGAGCTGAATATGAGACAGCGGAGATGGCTGGATTTACTGAAAGACTTTGATTGTGAGATTAAATACTATCCAGGAAAGTCCAATGCAGCAGCAGATGCGCTGAGTCGAAAGGTATGTGCACTATCCTTATCGACGATAGGTGTATCGAATTTGATTGAAGATTGCTGTTTGTCTGGATTAGTATTTAAGACAGATCGTCAGCCTCTGAGATTGTGTGCTGTTCGAGCTGAACCAGAGCTGCTTTTGAAAATTAAAACAGCTCAGAAAGTTGATCAGAATGTACAGAATTCGATTGCGATGGTTAGAACTGGACATCAATCGGAATATCAGGTTCGTGACAATGTCTTGTATGTGAATAATCGTATTGTTGTGCCAAATGTTTCAGAATTGAAACAGCGGATACTGACAGAAGCACACAACAGTCGTTTTAGCATTCATCCTGGTGGTAGGAAAATGTACAATGCTTTAAAGACACAGTATTGGTGGAAACAAATGAAATCTGATGTGACTGACTTTGTAGCCAAGTGTCTGAATTGCCAACAGGTGAAGGCTGAAAGAAAGAAACCAGGAGGATTGTTACAGAGTTTGTCCATTCCTGAATGGAAATGGGATCACATTTCCATGGATTTTGTAACACAGTTGCCGAGATGCTCCCGAGGTTATGATGCGATTTGGGTCGTGATTGATCGACTGACCAAATCTGCATGTTTTATTCCATACAAGATGACGTATAGATATGATCAGATGGCCGATATCTATGTCCGGGAAGTGGTAAGATTGCACGGAGTGCCGAAGTCGATTGTTTCAGACCGTGACCCTCGGTTTACTTCGCACTTTTGGCAGAGTTTGCAGCAAGCTCTAGGTACGAAGTTACATCTGAGTACCGCATATCATCCACAGACCGATGGACAGTCAGAGCAGACTATCCAGACCCTGGAAGATATGCTGAGAGCGGTGGTACTTGATTTTAGTACTAATTGGCAAGAAGCATTGCCACTTTGTGAATTTTCGTACAACAATAGTTATCAAACGAGTATTGAGATGTCACCATTTGAAGCGTTGTACGGAAAGAAGTGCAGATCCCCATTATATTGGGATGATATCTCTGAAGTTCCTGAGACTGGACCGGATATGATCAGAGATATGACCGAGAAAGTTAAATTGATTCAAAAGAAAATGAAGGCAGCTCAGGACAGACAAGCCAAATATGCCAACCTCAGACGACGACAGTTGGTATTTGAGGCTGGAGACCAAGTGTTCCTGAAAATTTCACCTTTCAGAGGAGTTGTCAGATTTGGCAAGAAAGGGAAACTGTCTCCACGATATGTCGGTCCATATGAGATTCTCGAGAAGATAGGAGATCGTGCCTATCGACTAGCATTGCCGCCTTCATTATCTGGAATACATGATGTTTTTCATGTATCAATGGTGCGGAAATATCTCCCTGATGATTCTCACGTGATTCAACCAGACGAGACTGAGCTGGATGAGACATTGATTTATGTCGAGAAACCGATCCGGATTATAGATCGTAAAGAAAAACAGCTCAGAACAAAGACGATTTCTCTTGTGAAAGTACAATGGACTCGTCATGGGGTTGACGAAGCTACTTGGGAGACTGAATCTGACATGAGACAGGAATTTCCAGCATTGTTTCACTGATGTAAATTTTGATACAGTGTTTGTATACATACTCCTTATTAATACGATTGACAGTTTGTGATTTCGAGGACGAAATCGTATCTTAGGGGGGGAGAAATGTAATGCTCAAGATTTTGTAACATGTTAATCTGAGATTATTGATTATTAGTGGACACGATTATAACCCGGACCATTTTGAGATTAATTTGAGAAGACTAAATTGTTGGGCGAAGATGGCGCGCCCGGGCGGAAGTTTTAACCGCCCGAACGCGAGTGCCTAGTGGAAGAGGGCCGAGAGTTACTCGCCCGGGCGGAAGTTTGTGCTCGCCCGAGCGAGACTGAATTGCGCAGAAGGGCCGAGAGTTGCTCGCCCGGGCGGAAATTTATGTCCGCCCGAGCGAGAGACGTGTTGAGCCAAGATCGAGCCACTCGTCCTGATGCATGTTATGGATATATATATATATATATATATATATATATATATATATATATATACATGCGAAATTTCCTCAGAATCTCAGAGGAAAAGAACGAAAGTTTCCGGGGAGAAATCACGTTCAATTTGATTATGCGAAATCCGTCCGTTAGATTTTAAATTCGACTTCGGTACTGAGTTCCTAGCAACGTAGGCTACAACTGGACGTAAGTTTTGCTACGTTTTGACATGCTTTGATATTTTGCTGTTGTCAGAATTGAATGGAATTTATATTTGATGTTCTTGATATGTTAGACATCGTAGAATCGAAGTCAGATTGAGAAACGGACTGATTATGGAATTGTTATGAATTTTTAGGGTATATTGAGTTATATCGGATAGAGTTGAATTGTGATTGGATTACAGATTATACTGGATATGGGTTATGGATTGTAACTATTATCTGGTGAAATGGTATTGACGGGAATATGGAGATTGTACCGTTATGCCGTTGATTTTGAATTAAATCAAGATTTATCAGATTGTTATTGATTCGAGTGGTATATTGACATAAGATTATTGATATTGTCATTACCAGACAGACTGTGAATTCAAGACTTCGACTGAGCAGGAAACCGAGACTGCAACGAAAGGTATAAGTCAATGTGGTATTGGGAGATGGACTTGAGTCGGTTTGTACTTGAGTTTCCCTAAATCACATACTTTACTTTATTGCATTGATATTTGCATTGAATTGATGATATACTTGTTCTCTTGATTTTAGATGACAGGTATTAGACGAGTTATCTTGTGACAGAAGTGCCGGATAGTGGTGGTATCGCCACGGCACATTGCACGATGTCACAAGATAGGATGCTAGCGATAGAGCTACAGTCCTTGACGGTTAGGTCAGGACACTGGATGTTTGGTTATATCGAGTAATGGAATCTATTACGGAATTCGATATAGGAACACCATATTTGGTTATATCGAGTAAAGGGTAGTGGAATTCTTCTATTACGGAATTCGATATAGGAATACCAGGGCACTGGTTATATCGAGTAATAGAGATTATGGTTCCATCCTTTACGGAATTCGATATAGGAATACCACATCTGGAAACCGGGATCCCTAGACTAGGATTGAGTCTAGTCTGAATTGTAGATCTACGAGTATTGTCGACAGCATGATATTGATTATGTTTCAGATTTGTTACATATTCTGTTACCTGATTACATGCTTTATATTTGTTTATATGATTGCATGTTTCGTTGATTTATACTGGGATTTATTCTCACCGGAGTTATCCGGCTGTTGTCTTGTCTGTATGTGTACTTGACAACAGGTGGGACAGGATCAGGGTTCAGGAGATGAAGAGCTAGATCGTGATTAGAGTGGTGGCACCGGACTTGGACTAGATGTAGGGTTAAACACTTGACTTTAGTTTTAAACCCTAGTTTGAATAAATGTTGAAATACAGGACTTGTACTTTTATATACTGAGTTGTATATTAGTTTGATTTCACTACGTTCCGCATAAAAAAAAAAAAAAAAATTTAGACCCTGTTTTAATTGATTAATTAGTCCCAATGATGATTAAGAACTTGATTAGCGTCCGGGTCCCCACAATAATAGAGCTCTTGATGGTTGACTTGACTGGAGTGAAGGTGCACATAATTCGAGGACCGACGCTAGTTTTCCGCACTAGTTATTATTTATGATTTTAAGCAATGTTAAAGATATTTATACGTCTTTTATTTATGTTATGAGAGATTTTTGAGAGGTTATAGTATGGGCTATACTTTTCAAATAATGTTTCTAGGTTGGTAAATTTTTTGACGATGTTATGCTTTAACATATTTTCCTTTGGATTTGTAAATGGCAGTTGGATGTTTATCTTTAAAATGATGTCAAAATATTTTATGGTTCGGCCGATGCTATGTGAGGTTTGAAAAAAAAAATTCCTAGTACTTTTTAAGAAAACGAATAAGCAGATGTTTCATTTGGTATAAGAGCAATGGTTCCTGTAAAGGGTTGTGCCACCATCAGCGCCGGGAAGATCAGTCGTCGAGCCTCAAACTTGTAAGTTTACATGCTTTATATGATTTATATGTTGTTACCTGCATGACTACATGAATTATATGTTAACGTCACACGTTTAATAGCTTTATGATTTATATGCTTCATGATTTTTATACGCGATATGATATGAATACGTGATAAGAATACGAATATGTTAATACGTAGGCTAATGTACAGTTGACCGGTGAGAGTGTTGCTGGTGTCCCCGTCGCCCAGTACTGTGGTTTTTTTAGATGGATCCATCGCCCAATACGTTTAAGAA
Source organism: Primulina eburnea (assembly GCF_022965805.1). NCBI lineage: Eukaryota > Viridiplantae > Streptophyta > Magnoliopsida > Lamiales > Gesneriaceae > Primulina > Primulina eburnea. Next base: position 8,419,120 of record NC_133118.1, on the reverse strand, counting down.
TACGAGTCACAATCACGATCTGAGTTCAACATACACGAACATGAATATGAATATGAATATGAGGACATGAATATGTTGATATGAATATGAATATGAATATGTTTATGTTTATATGAAAATGTTTATGCATAAGATTATGAAAACGTTTTTATTTAAAAGTTTTATGCATCATGAAAATGTTTACGAAAATGTTTATGTTTATGCATCTTCATGAAAACGATATTTTAAATACAAGTATTTTTCACTGTTATATGTTAACTGTATTACGTATTACTCGTTATCAAGAATATGACGTGTTGAGTCTTTAGACTCACTAGGTGTGATTGATGCAGGTGATTATGATTATGATAATTGTAATGCTCAAGATTTTGTATCATGTTAATCTGAGATTATTGATTATTAGTGGACACGATTATAACCCGGACCATTTTGAGATTAATTTGAGAAGACTAAATTGTTGGGCGAAGATGGCACGCCCGGGCGGAAGTTTTAACCGCCCGAGCGCGAGTGCCTAGTGGAAGAGGGCCGAGAGTTACTCGCCCGGGCGGAAGTTTGTGCTCGCCCGAGCGAGACTGAATTGCGCAGAAGGGCCGAGAGTTGCTCGCCCGGGCGGAAATTTATGTCCGCCCGAGCGAGAGACGTGTTGAGCCAAGATCGAGCCACTCGTCCTGATGCATGTTATGGATATATATATATATATATATATATATATATATATATATATATATATATATATATATATATATACACATGCGAAATTTCCTCAGAATCTCAGAGGAAAAGAACGAAAGTTTCCGGGGAGAAATCACGTTCAATTTGATTATGCGAAATCCGTCCGTTAGATTTTAAATTCGACTTCGGTACTGAGTTCCTAGCAACGTAGGCTACAACTGGACGTAAGTTTTGCTACGTTTTGACATGCTTTGATATTTTGCTATTGTCAGAATTGAATGGAATTCATATATGATGTTCTTGATATGTTAGACATCGTAGAATCGAAGTCAGATTGAGAAACGGACTGATTATGGAATTGTTATGAATTTTTAGGGTATATTGAGTTATACCGGATAGAGTTGAATTGTGATTGGATTACAGATTATACTGGATATGGGTTATGGATTGTAACTATTATCTGGTGAAATGGTATTGACGGGAATATGGAGATTGTACCGTTATGCCGTTGATTTTGAATTAAATCAAGATTTATCAGATTGTTATTGATTCGAGTGGTATATTGACATAAGATTATTGATATTGTCATTACCAGACAGACTGTGAATTCAAGACTTCGACTGAGCAGGAAACCGAGACTGCAACGAAAGGTATAAGTCAATGTGGTATTGGGAGATGGACTTGAGTCGGTTTGTACTTGAGTTTCCCTAAATCACATACTTTACTTTATTGCATTGATATTTGCATTGAATTGATGATATACTTGTTCTCTTGATTTTAGATGACAGGTATTAGACGAGTTATCTTGTGACAGAAGTGCCGGATAGTGGTGGTATCGCCACGGCACATTGCACGATGTCACAAGATAGGATGCTAGCGATAGAGCTACAGTCCTTGACGGTTAGGTCAGGACACTGGATGTTTGGTTATATCGAGTAATGGAATCTATTACGGAATTCGATATAGGAACACCATATTTGGTTATATCGAGTAAAGGGTAGTGGAATTCTTCTATTACGGAATTCGATATAGGAATACCAGGGCACTGGTTATATCGAGTAATAGAGATTATGGTTCCATCCTTTACGGAATTCGATATAGGAATACCACATCTGGAAACCGGGATCCCTAGACTAGGATTGAGTCTAGTCTGAATTGTAGATCTACGAGTATTGTCGACAGCATGATATTGATTATGTTTCAGATTTGTTACATATTCTGTTACCTGATTACATGCTTTATATTTGTTTATATGATTGCATGTTTCGTTGATTTATACTGGGATTTATTCTCACCGGAGTTATCCGGCTGTTGTCTTGTCTGTATGTGTACTTGACAACAGGTGGGACAGGATCAGGGTCCAGGAGATGAAGAGCTAGATCGTGATTAGAGTGGTGGCACCGGACTTGGACTAGATGTAGGGTTAAACACTTGACTTTAGTTTTAAACCCTAGTTTGAATAAATGTTGAAATACAGGACTTGTACTTTTATATACTGAGTTGTATATTAGTTTGATTTCACTACGTTCCGCATAAAAAAAAAAAAATTTAGACCCTGTTTTAATTGATTAATTAGTCCCAATGATGATTAAGAACTTGATTAGCGTCCGGGTCCCCACAATAATAGAGCTCTTGATGGTTGACTTGACTGGAGTGAAGGTGCACATAATTCGAGGACCGACGCTAGTTTTCCGCACTAGTTATTATTTATGATTTTAAGCAATGTTAAAGATATTTTTACGTCTTTTATTTATGTTATGAGAGATTTTTGAGAGGTTATAGTATGGGCTATACTTTTCAAATAATGTTTCTAGGTTGGTAAATTTTTTGACGATGTTATGCTTTAACATATTTTCCTTTGGATTTGTAAATGGCAGTTGGATGTTTATCTTTAAAATGATGTCAAAAATATTTTATGGTTCGGCCGATGCTATGTGAGGTTTGAAAAAAAAAATTCCTAGTACTTTTTAAGAAAACGAATAAGCAGATGTTTCATTTGGTATAAGAGCAATGGTTCCTGTAAAGGGTTGTGCCACCATCAGCGCCGGGAAGATCAGTCGTCGAGCCTCAAACTTGTAAGTTTACATGCTTTATATGATTTATATGTTGTTACCTGCATGACTACATGAATTATATGTTAACGTCACACGGTTTAATAGCTTTATGATTTATATGCTTCATGATTTTTATACGCGATATGATATGAAATAAGAAATTATTTGATTTCAACGCATGTTGGTTTTGTGGTGGAATTAGACTATGTCGATTTTTTGGTTTTAGTATCGACGTTCTATTTTTGGGCTATAAGTTAATGGGGAATATTATTAATTCTTTGGGACACATAGATTTTCTAAGAAAATATTTATGATTCATGGTTACTAGTCGAATTAATTTTTGGAATTACTCGTAAGTAATAATTACTCCAGGACTGCGATTATCTTGGGAAGCAACAAAATATATAAATTAGGATTTTAAGTTTGATGAAAGATAATATTGGTTATAGGAATTGATTTTTTTGGTAAATAAGGTTAAATTTATCGAAATTATGTTATGGGAAACCTATAGAAGAAAATTAAGAATGCCAAGAATTTATGGGTTAATCGTAGGATTTTTGAAATTAAGGACCAATTATGATGATTTTTGAGGAAATTAAGAATTAATTTTGTAAATATTAGGGAATTTTGGGACTATTTTAGCATTAAGCGATAATTAAATGGTTTAAACGATAAGAATTTTGAGGATTTAAACTTTTAAGAATATTTAGAACCTTGGGATATCTTGGGTTATAATGTTATAAGGAATGTTAATCAAGGGTTTTTAAGAATGAATTGATAATAGGCTTGAAAATCTTAGCGTTAGCGGATGCGTTTGAGATTTTAAATTTTAAATTGATAAGTTAATGAATATTTTGGGTATAAAATAAAGAAGGTAATATACGATAAGTGGTCATCCATCTTTTGATATTGGGAATTGTAAGAAAAATCGAAATTCGAGGTTACAATAGTATAGTACTAAGTCATTTAGGTCTCTTTAAATTGCGATTTGAAAATAAGGATTGAGAAGGAAAATTTAATTGAGATCAATGAGATTAAGGACATTCTAAAACTTAAGTTTGATCAGAGTAGCGTAGCGGAAGCGTGGATTTTTGGGATATTAGAACTAAGCATAAACTTTGGGTTATCTAGGATAAACGAATTTCGAGGACGAAATTCAATTTAAGGGGGGAAGATTGTAACGCCCCGAATATTTTAAGGTCTACGCGAACCATATGCATACGATTTATTAAATTCTCTTGTATTTTAATTGTTTGTTTTAATTGCATGAATTAAATAAGTTGTGCATATTTGCATATTTAAAATATATTTTCTACATGGTTGCATTAAAATATATTTTTAAAAGGTTATTCAAGTTGCGATCGAGGAACGGGGACCGAGGGCTGAAAAATGTAAAATGTTTTTATTAATAATTGTTGTTAATTATTTAAAATATGGTTGTTGCTTTTTAGTATTTTTGAAAATAAGGGGTTTTGAGGTGATTTTATACGTCGGGACGTAAATTTTATCGGTGTTGGTTTTTCAACAAAAATACGAATTTCTTGGCAACCCGGCTGATAAATTCACAAACTTATTTAAGCAAAATTATTTTAAATATTTTAATTAAATACTAATGGGCTTAATTTAGGGGTTTAATAGGCCTAAAGCCTTGTTAGTGTTTAATTAAGTTATATAATATGTAAATCTTTCCCAAAACCCCACACTTTTCACCTCCATCTCACGGCCACACACTTTGCACCAATTAAAACTCTCCCCACCACTCAAATTACACGGCACACACATCATGTTTTGAAGAGAAAGTGTTCAAAAATTCAAGGGGAAAAGCATCAAGGTTCTTCAAGTTTTTCAAGCCAACGTCTTCTCGTCTTGTTCTTCGATTTTTCAACGTAGAATCGTGCGTTTAAAACGTAAAGGCACGCCATATTATCCTTTTACTCATCATCACACCATAGTATTTGTTTATGCATGATTTTTAAAGAAAAACATAGCACACAAGTTAAATTTTCGTAACTACATGCTTATGTGTTCTAAATCGGTTTTTTAATTTCCAAAATCATGTTTTTATGTGTTTAAAAGCTCTGCCATGATTAGTACTTGATCAAGCATGAATTTACACAAGTTTAGGGTCATAAAACTCAACCGAACACACTGCACAAATAAGAAACACAAAAGCTGGAAGCACTTTTCTGTCATGAGGTTGAGGGGCTCGGTTTTTTGAGTTGTAGTACTTGGCTTTGGTTCGGGTGGGACCGGGGCGTGGCTAGGGTCAGTTATGGGTCAGGCGTAGAGTCCTAGCCACGCTAGGACTCGAGATAAGTGGGCTGGGAGGAGTCCTATCCAAGAAGGACTCCCACCCGTGAGTTACAGCAAGGGGGCGCAGGTTGGCAGCTTGTGCAGGGAAGAGAAGGCTCGGCCTGGGGGCTCTGGGCTTCGTTAGGTCAAGTGGTTAGGGTCCTAGGAGATTGCTTGAGGGCTGGTTCAAGAGGTGGCTCGGTGGTTGGGGCCCTAGCAACAAAAACGTGAATTAAGGTAGCAAGCTAACTAGGGAGCACGTGAAGTTGCTGCCGCTGGTTCAGTGGTTTGTTACTCACGTCCAGTGGCTTGGGTTAGTCTGGGTATGGTCTGGGCGTGGTCTAGGGATGGTGAGGGTCGTGTGGTCTCGGTGGTGGCTCAGCTAGAAGTGCCCTAATTGGGTTAGGAGTTCTACAGAAGCTAGGAGACTCACTCTCAAACATGCAGAAATTGTGGTCAAGTTTAAGGTGGGTTTGAGCGAGATAGGATATGTTATGTTTAAAATTTGGGATCAAAATAATGAGTTTTGGATTTATTCGGGATTTAATCGACACACGAAACGCTAATTAACGAGTTAATTGAAAAGCCTAGTTTTAAGCCTTATAAAATTTTGGAAAATTAGTTTTAAGCTTAAATAATTATTATAAGTCTAATTTTTGAATTTGGAAATTATATATTAAGGTGTTGAGGATCGAAGTTGAGTTTAGAGGGGGGGGGGGTGAATAAACTCTACTCGTTTTTCTTTCTTTTCGGATGAGGTACTAAAATCCTGTTAAGGATATTAGTTTATCTTGTGCGCATACTTTCACCTGATTACAATAAAACGTGCGGAAACAATCTGATGAAGTAGTTGAAAGACAATAAAACAGTAAGCAGCAGTTGTTTATGGAAGTTCGAAGATAAACTCTTCTACGTCTCCCCTTCTCCTGTTTCCAGAAGGTATAACTAAAAGACTTTGGATATTACAGCTCTTGTACACACCCACTTCAGAAGGACTTACACCTCAGCCTACTGAAACTCTTAGTTACTCAACTCACAAAAATGCGAATCACAAAGTTCTGAAAAGACTCTTTTCAGATTACAGACTCTTCCTGATACAGTATACGTGATGTAAAGATTGTGAAGAGTGTAAGAATCAGTAGCACAAGATGATCTTCGAAAGATCAGATATTAGCTATGAAGCGTGTGCTACTTTTCTTTTTGTTGAACTTTAAGTACTCAAGGAATTTCGAGATTTGTCTGATAAGAGATAATAGCTTTGTTCCTTGAAGAATAATGTAAGCGATGAGTCGTATAGTACAAGGATTTGATCCAAGTATATATAATCGACTGAGTTCAACGTTCATAATTAGAGGATGTCTTCAGATAGCTGATACAATCAGCTTTATTACCAAAAGAGGTTCCTGCAGAAAAGCTATAAAACAATCATTCTTTATTTATACTTAATTGGGTAAAGTGCATTAAATGACTCCGTATAGTATTTAATGCTTCAATTAATACTAGTACTAGGAACTATTTAACAGGCAACAATAAAGGTAGCAACGTTAGGAAACGTCCTCTACTGGTTTTGTTTTACTATCCTTTCTACTGGTTTAGTTTTATTAGACCAGTAGCTTCTGATAAGTTAGTCTACTTTTCTGGTCTGCTGGTTTTAGTTAATCATCGCCACAATAAAATTCATGTCTAACATTTTCCCCCTTTGTGGTGATGCCAAAACCTAAACAGTAGAAAGTCGTTAAATAAAGCAGATAATCATTTAAACAAAAGGATAATGTCAATAAAGTATCAAAGAAAATGATCAATCAGTTTCAATATCCCTGTAGATGACTTCTTCATTCTGAGGTTCTTGAAGTCTTCTGTTTGATGGTTCATCTTCATCTTCTGATTGTCTGGCTCCTGCTGGATCTCCTCTATCTTCCCCCTTTTTGGCATCTGCCGCAACTACATGGGCGAAGAGATCATTCAGTCTTCCGGATATGTTTTGAATGCCATCAGTTAGCATCTCCAGATACGGAGTTTGAGAAGAGATGCGATTATCCAGTGTAGTGAGAGATTGATTTTGAGAGTCAATCTTGACATCCATAAGTTCCACGGAAGTAGAAATTGATCGGAAGAGATCATCATGCTCAGTAATTAGGTTGAGTATATCAGTTTGAGTAAGCATGATGGTACCGTGAGTTCTCGATATAGCCTGCCTGAAAACGACGGTTTCAGCATACATCTTTTCCATGGTTTCCGCCGTGTTATAGATGTGTTTGCCCATTCGTTCTCTGAAAGATTGAGCACCACTGAATTCTGAAATGTTTTCACAGGACATTCGTTTCACTAAGTCAGATATGTTGTTGAGTTCCCGTTGCAGAGACTCAATCTGAAATTCCAGGTTAAATGCATCTGATTCCGGGGAGGGAGTTCGCGCAAGCATGCGTTGCTTAATCTCAGCAAGACGAGAGTTCGTCTCAGTCAGAACAGGATGAGAGATAGTCAACGCAGTTGTAATGCCCGAAAATTAATCACTGTTCATTAACGATTATTGACTTATAATTTAACGTGGTTATTGAAGGGCCAACGGAGACACGATTTAAGATAATCTGCGCGCCATTTATTTTCAATTTCACAATGTGTTGCCGAAGCAACACCGCACCAGCGCTCAGGAAGACACCGCACCTGCGGTGCATGTCCAGTAGGGTAGCAATTTTTGAAAAACTGAGACCGCACCCGCGGTAAGAAACAAGACCGCACCCGCGGTGCAAACAAGACCGCACCCGCGGTCGTCGAATTTCAGAAAATGAAAGTGCTGCCGAAGCATGAGCGCACCCGCGGTCATGTAGTTACCGCACCCGCGGTGCGACGTGTTTTGCAAAGATGAGGCCACCTCGCCGTATACATGCATGGTTATATATATATATCATGAATTCCTTCGAAAATCAGTAGGGAAATCGAGAAAAGCTCTGGGGAAAAGAGTGAAATACCCTTACGCCTTTTGTGAGAAATCCGTCCGTCTGATTTTGAATCCGACTTCGGTACTGAGTTCCTAGCGACGTAGACTACAACTGGACGTAAGTTTTACTACGTTTTGACATGTTTTGAAATTATGATATTGTCAAAATTGAATAGGATTCATATATGATGTTCTTGATATGTTAGACATCGTAGAATCGAAGTCAGATTGAGAAACGGACTGATTATGGAATTGTTATGAATTTTTAGGGTATATTGATTTATACCAGACGGATTTGAATTGTGATTGGATTACGGATTGTATTGGGTATGGGTTATGGATTGTAACTGTGATTTGAGGATATTGTATTGACGGGGATATTGGAATTGTACCGTTATGTCGTTGATTTTGAATTAAATCCAGATTGATCAGATTGTTATTGATTTGAAAGTTATATTGACATGAGATTATTGATATTGTCATTGCCAGACAGACTGTGAGTTCAGGACGTTGAATGAGCCAGAAACCGACGAAAGAAAGGTATAAGTCAATGTGGTATTTGGAGATCGACTTGAGTCGGTTTAGACTTGAGTTTCCCTAAATCACATACTTTACTTTATTGCATTGATATTTGCATTGATTTGACTGATGTACTTGTTTTCTGGAATTATAGATAGCAGGTATCAGATGAGTTATCTTGTGACAGAAGTGCCTGATAGTGGTGGGATCGCCAAGGGCACATTGCACGATGTCACAGGATAGTGTTGAAATCTTGGGACGGAAGTACCTGACAGTGGCGGGATCGCCACGGGCACATTGCACGATGTCTCAAGATAGGATATTAGCGATATAGCTACAGTCCATGACGGTTGGGTCAGGACACCGGATGTTGGTTATATCGAGTAAATAGGATTAGAATTATTCTATTACGGAATTCGATATAGGAACACCATATTTGGTTATATCGAGTAATAGGATCAGAGTTCCTTCTATTACGGAATTCGATATAGGAACATCACATTTGGAAATCGTGATCCCTAGACTAGGATTGAGTCTAGTCTGAATGATTGTTTATGTTTCAGATTTTGATACATATATCTGTTACCTGATTACATGCTTTATATTTGTTTATATGATTGCATGTTTCGTTGATTTATACTGGGATTTATTCTCACCGGAGTCATCCGGCTGTTGTCTTGTTTTTATGTGTACATGACAACAGGTGGGACAGGATCAGGGTCCAGGAGATGATGAGAGATCGTGATAGAGTGGAGACTTCGGACTTTGATGTATATAGGGTGTGACACTTGATATATAGATGTTGAACCTTAGTTCTACTGGTTTGTAGACGGTACAGGACATGTACTTTATTTTATACTGAGTTGTATATTAGTTTGATTTCACTACGTTCCGCAGTTTAAAAAGAAAAAAAATTTAGAACCTGTTTTATAATTGATTAATTAGTCCCAATGATGATTAAGAACTTGATTAGCGTCTGGGTCCCCACAACAGGTGGTATCAGAGCGATAGATCCTTGAGACTAAGATAGGAGCTAGTGAATGGGGTAGAATGTGTTTTCTTTCCTGCTTTTGATTGCTAGCATGATTTAGTGCTTTATAGTACATGTTTATCTGTGTATCTGACTTGATTTGAAAACATGTATTATTGAGAACAAATCAGAGCCGATTCTGGATCAACAATAAGATGATCAGAGGAGGACTGAAATAGAACTTTGGTTTGGGGTTGCTAATCCTTTTGATTTCAGATATGCCTCCGAGAAGAATACCAGAACAGGGTAGTACCTCGAATCCTCCCTTGGATGTGACACCCACACCAATGGAGAAAATATTGAAAAGGTTTCAGTCATTTCATCCACCGACTTTGAAAGGTACAGAGAATTCCGTAGAATGTGAAAGTTGGTTGGACGATATTGAAGCGATGTTCGAATCTTTGGAATATAATGAGGAAAAAAGGGTGAAACTGATCGGACACCAGTTGCACAATGTTGCTAAACACTGGTGGATTACGACGAAACGGGCATTGGAACAACGAGGTACGGCCATTACCTGAAATGTGTTTAAGTCTGAATTTTATCTACGGTTCTTTCCAGTATCTTATAGGAAGGACAAGGGAGCCGAGTTTGCAAACTTGAGACAAGGCCAGTTAAACATTGAGGATTATGTGGCTAAGTTCTCTACACTGCTCCGATTTGCTCCCCATGTAGCTGAACATGATGAGGCCGTTGCGGACCAGTTCATAAATGGCCCAAATCCTGAAATCTTTACCTTGGTAAATACCGGGAGGCCAAACAATTTCACTGATGCCTTGAACAGAGCCAAGGGAGCCGAAGCAGGTCTGATGAGACAGAGAGAGGCTTTGTTTGTGCTTCCAGTACCAGGACAACAACAACCACCTCCTCGATTTGAAGGTGGCAGTAGCAGTAGCAGGAAGAGGGATTTCTTGAAGGCTAGAGGGAAGCAATTCAAGAAATCTGGAACTAGCTCGTCCAGTTCGAGTGGCTCTAGACAGATCGGTCAGGGCCAGAGTTATGCAGGACCATACTGTGGTACTTGTGGAGGGAGGCATTCCACAGATCAGTGCCGAGGAGTGGTTGGCAGCTGTCGTATCTGTAGACAGCAGGGACACTTTGCGCGAGTGTGTCCACAAAGGAGTGCCCAGGGATCACAGGCAGCTGAGTCATCGGGATCAGTGGCTCAGGCAGGTAGACGACCATCTGCCATTCATTCTTTTCAACCAGCACAGCCTACTCAGTCACAGCAGAGGCCAGGAGGGGGCCAGACCACGAGCCAGCCTCCTAGACAGCAGGCCCGATTGTTTGCTTTGACTGAGGAGCAGGCACATGATGCACCTGATGATGTAGTTGCAGGTAACTGTTTTATTTCTGGTTATCCTGCATATGTATTGATTGATACTGGTGCATCTCATACCTTTATTTCGGAGAAATTGGCGTTGATGCATTCTTTGCCTATTGAGTCATTGTCTGCAGTAGTGTCTGTCACGTCTCCGTTAGGAACAGGTTTGATATCAGTAAAATCTGTTAAATCGTGTATACTGCAGTACGATGGGCATACGATTGAGTTAGACTGTATTGTGCTTGGTCTATCTGATTTTGACTGTATTGTCGGTATCGATATGCTGACCATGTACCGAGCTACAGTCGATTGTTTCCAGAAAAGAGTTCGATTCAGACCTGAAATGGCTATGAAGTGGAAATTTTATGGTAAGGGTTCTCGATCTCGAATTCCTTTGATATCTGCAATGAATATGACTCGACTATTGCAGAAAGGAGCGGATGGATTCCTGGTATATTCAGTTGATTTACTGAAGACGAGCCCATGATTGGCAGACTTGCCAGCTGTGTGTGAATTTGCTGATGTCTTTCCAGATGAGATTCCTGGATTGCCTCCGATTCGAGAGATTGACTTCAGTATTGAGTTGATTCCAGGAACGGTTCCGATTTCGAGGGCTCCATACAGGATGACACCGATTGAGTTGAAAGAGTTGAAGGAACAGTTGGAGGATTTACTGGCCAAGGGGTATATCAGACCGAGTGTATCTCCTTGGGGTGCTCCAGTACTGTTCGTGAGGAAGAAAGATGGGTCGATGAGACTTTGTATCGACTACCGGCAACTGAATAAGGCAACGGTAAAGAATAAGTATCCATTGCCTCGTATTGATGATTTATTTGATCAGTTGCAGGGTTCATCTGTATATTCCAAGATCGATCTGAGATTTGGATACCATCAACTGAGATTCAGGGACTCTGATATCTCTAAGACAGCATTTAGAACCAGGTATGGACACTATGAGTTTATTGTCATGCCTTTTGGTTTAACGAATGCACCGGCGGTATTTATGGGATTGATGAACCGCGTCTTTCAAAAATATTTGGATGATTTTGTTATCATATTCATTGATGATATTTTGATTTATTCAAAGAATATGATTGAGCATGCTAATCATCTGAGGACTGTGTGGAGAATTTTGAGGACGGAGAAACTGTATGCTAAATTGTCGAAATGCGAGTTCTGGTTGAAACAGGTGATATTTCTGGGTCATATTATATCCGGAGACGGGATATCTGTTGATCCCAGTAAGGTTTAGGCAGTGATTTCTTGGCCGAGACCGACATCTGTACCAGAGATATGCAGCTTCATGGGTTTGGCAGGATATTATCGTCGATTCATTAAAGATTTTTCGAGTATTGCCAAACCGATTACGCAGTTAACTCAGAAGAATACTCCGTTTGTTTGGTCAGAAGACTGTGAATCCAGTTTTCTGGAATTGAAAAAGAGATTGACCAGTGCGCATGTGTTAACGATTCCTTCAGGTACTGGTGATTTCGTCGTTTATTGCGATGCCTCTCACCGAGGATTGGGTTGTGTTTTGATGCAGCGGGGGCATGTGATTGCTTATGTCTCGAGACAGCTGAAACCCCATGAATCTCGATACCCAATTCATGATCTTGAATTGGCAGCCATAGTCTTTGCATTGAAGATATGGCGGCATTATTTGTACGTTGAGAAATTTGATATATATTCTGATCATAAAAGTTTGAAATATCTGTTTTCGCAATCAGATCTGAATATGAGACAGCGGAGATGGCTGGATTTATTGAAAGACTTTGATTGTGAAATCAAATACTATCCAAGGAAATCCAATGCAGCAACAGATGCACTAAGTCGGAAGGTATGTGCACTATCCTTATCGACGATAGGTGTCTCGAATTTGATAGAAGACTGCTGTTTGTCTGGATTAGCTTTTGAAACAGATTGTCAGCCTTTGAGATTATGTGCGATTCGAGCTGAACTATAATTGATAGTGAAAATCAAAGCGGCTCAGAAAGGTGATCAGAATATACAGAAGTCGATTGCTATGGTCAGAACTGGTCATCAATCGGAATATCAGGTTCGAAACAGTGTTTTGTATGTGAATAATCGTATTGTTGTGCCAAATGTTTCAGAATTGAGACAGCGAATACTGACAGAAGCGCACAACAGTCGTTTTAGCATTCATCCTGGTGGCAGGAAAATGTATAATGATTTAAAGACACAGTATTGGTGGAAACAAATGAAATCTGATGTGACTAAATTTGTAGCCAAGTGTCTGAATTGTCAACAGGTGAAAGCTGAAAGAAAGAAACCAGGAGGATTGTTGCAGAGTTTGTCCATTCCTGAATGGAAATGGGATCACATTTCCATGGATTTTGTGACACAGTTACCGAGATCCTCCAGAGGTTGTGATGCGATTTGGGTCGTGATTGATCGATTGACCAAATCCGCTTGTTTCATTCCATACAAAATGACCTACAGATATGATCAGATGGCCGATATTTATGTGCGAGAAGTGGTAAGATTGCACGGAGTGCCGAAGTCGATTGTTTCAGACCGTGATCCTCGGTTTACTTCGCACTTCTGGCAGAGTTTACAGCAAGCTCTAGGTACAAAGCTACATCTGAGTACCGCATATCATCCTCAGACTGACGGACAGTCAGAGCGGACGATTCAGACACTAGAAGATATGCTGAGAGCTGTAGTGCTTCATTTTAGCACTAGCTGGCAAGATGCATTGTCTCTTTGTGAATTTTCGTACAACAACAGCTATCAGACGAGTATTGAGATGGCTTCATTCGAAGCGTTGTATGGAAAGAAATGCAGATCCCCTCTTTATTGAGATGATATCTCTGAAGTTCCTGAGACTGGACCTTATATGATCAGAGATATGACCGAGAAAGTGAAATTGATTCAAAAGAAAATGAAGGCAGCTCAAGACCGACAAGCCAAATATGCCAACCTCAGACGACGACCGTTGGTATTTGAAGTGGGAGACCGAGTATTCCTGAAGATTTCTCCTTTCAGAGGTGTTTTCAGATTTGGCAAGAAAGGGAAATTGTCTCCAAGATATGTGGGTCCTTATGAAATTCTTGAAAAGATAGGAGATCGTGGCTATCGACTTGCATTACCGCCTTCATTATCGGGAATACATGATGTCTTTCATGTATCGATGCTACGGAAATATCTCCCTGATGATTCTCATGTGATTCAGCCAAACGAGACCGAGCTGGATGAGTCATTGAGTTATGTCGAGAAATCGATCCAGATTATCGATCGTAAAGAAAAACAGCTCAGAACAAAGACGATTCCTCTTGTGAAAGTTCAATGGACTCGTCATGGCATTGAACAAGCTACGTGGGAGACTGAATCTGATATGAGACAAGAATTTCCAGCATTGTTTCACTGATGTAAATTCTTATACAGTTTTGTATATATACTCCTTATTGATACGAATGAAATGCCTGTGATTTCGAGGACGAAATCGTATCTTAGGGGGGGAGAAATGTAATGCCCGAAAATTAATCACTGTTCATTAACGATTATTGACTTATAATTTAACGTGATTATTGAAGGGCCAACGGAGACACGATTTAAGATAATCTGCGGCCATTTATTTTGAATTTCAGAATGTGTTGCCGAAGCAACGCCGCACCCGCGCTCAGGAAGACACCGCACCCGCGGTGCATGTCCAGTAGGGTAGCAATTTTTGAAAAATTGAGACCGCACCCGCGGTAAGAAACAAGACCGCACCCGCGGTCATCGAATTTCAGAAAATGAAAGTGTTGCCGAAGCATTAGCGCACCCGCGGTGCGACGTGTTTTGCAAAGATGAGGCCACCTCGCCGTATACATGCATGGCTATATATATATATATATATATATATATATATATATCATGAATTCCTTCGAAAATCAGTAGGGAAATCGAGAAAAGCTCTGGGGAAAAGAGTGAAATACGTCCGTCTGATTTTGAATCCGACTTCGGTACTAAGTTCCTAGCGACGTAGACTACAACTGGACGTAAGTTTTACTACGTTTTGACATGTTTTGAAATTATGATATTGTCAAAATTGAATACGATTCATATATGATGTTCTTGATATGTTAGACATCGTAGAATCGAAGTCAGATTGAGAAACAGACTGATTATGGAAATGTTATGAATTTTTAGGGTATATTGATTTATACCAGACAGATTTGAATTGTGATTGGATTACGGATTGTATTGGATATGGGTTATGGATTGTAACTGTGATTTGAGGATATTGTATTGACGGGGATATTGGAATTGTACCGTTATGTCGTTGATTTTGAATTAAATCCAGATTGATCAGATTGTTATTGATTGGAAAGGTATATTGACATGAGATTATTGATATTGTCATTGCCAGACAGACTGTGAGTTCAGGACGTTGACTGAGCCAGAAACCGACAAAAGAAAGGTATAAGTCAATGTGGTATTGGGAGATCGACTTGAGTCGGTTTAGACTTGAGTTTCCCTAAATCACATACTTTACTTTATTGCATTGATATTTGCATTGATTTGACTGATGTACTTGTTTTCTGGAATTATAGATAGCAGGTATCAGACGAGTAATCTTGTGACAGAAGTGTCTGATAGTGATGGGATCGCCACGGGCACATTGCACGATGTCACAGGATAGTGTAGAAATCTTGGGACGGAAGTGCCTGACAGTGGCGGGATCGCCACGGGCACATTGCACGATGTCTCAAGATAGGATATTAGCGATAGAGCTACAGTCCATGACGGTTAGGTCAGGACACCGGATGTTGGTTATATCGAGTAAATAGGATTGGAATTCTTCTATTACGGAATTCGATATAGGAACACCATAATTGGTTATATCGAGTAATAGGATCAGAGTTCCTTCTATTATGGAATTCGATATAGGAACACCACATTTGGAAACCGGGATCCCTAGACTAGGATTGAATCTAGTCTGAATGATTGTTTATGTTTCAGATTTTGATACATATATCTGTTACCTGATTACATGCTTTATATTTGTTTATATGATTGCATGTTTCGTTGATTTATACTGGGATTTATTCTCACCGGAGTCATCCGGCTGTTGTCTTGTTTTTATGTGTACATGACAACAGGTGGGACAGGATCAGGGTCCAGGAGATGATGAGAGATCGTGATAGAGTGGAGACTTCGGACTTTGATGTATATAGGGTGTGACACTTGATATATAGATGTTGAACCTTAGTTTTACTGGTTTGTAGACGGTACAGGACATGTACTTTATTTTATACTGAGTTGTATATTAGTCTGATTTCACTACGTTCGCAGTTTAAAAAGAAAAAAAATTTTAGACCTTGTTTTATAATTGACTAATTAGTCCTAATGATGATTAAGAACTTGATTAGCGTCCGGGTCCCCACAGCAGTAGAAACAAGATTAGTGTCCATCAAGGCAGTAGAAGGGCCAGGGTCTGCTGTGCGTTTTTTTGGAAGTGTAGAGACAGTAGGTTCAGCAGCAACCAGGGGAAGAACAATTTCTTCAGCGGGAACGGCCAAGTCAGAGGCCAAAATTTCTTCCGTTGGTGCAATAACATCCTGTGAGACTGATGGTTCTTCAGTAGAAGGTGCAGAAGGCTGATCCAGATGAATGTGCATTTCTGCTTGATGAGCAGCAGAAAATATCTCTAAATTTGGCAATAAAGAAGAAGAATCTGGTTCTGCTAAATGTTGCACTGGGGTCGGAGAAGTAGAAGGTGACAATGAAGTAGCCGGTGCTACTTCCAGAGTAGTAGAGACTGTAGGAACAATCGACTTAATGACTTCTTCGACCGAAGCCAGTTCATGTACAGATAGTAGCGATGAGGACGGAATGGGCCTTGTTGGAGATGCAGGAGTACTGAGAGCAGAAGCCTTTGGGGAGGCTGTGGTCCTTTCCTCAACTGGCTGATTCTGTTGAAAGTCTGGAACAAGGCCAATGTGATAAACAATAGGTTGCCAAAGCCTTGTTCTTGAGCAAGAAGTTGCTCACGCATCTGTTTTAACTTGTCAGATAGATTCACAATAACATTTTGATCCTGAACAGCAGTAGGAACACTAGGATCAAAATTCGATTCAAGAACTTTCAGAACAGATTATAGCTTCTGACATTTCAGCTGATCGAGGATAAAACTCCTTCTGCGCAATGCCTCGATGACATTTTCCGTTTTTGCAAGCTGAATAATTTTCTTCTCTGCAATCATCATTTTGGCATAGTTCCCTTTTGTATTGAATTAAGCAAAAGAATGGAAAAGACGAACTGAGTGCCACTCATCAAAAAAATTCATATCATCATTTGCAGATGTTTCAATTTCTGCTAGATGAAGATCAACGCCGGTGGTTACAGTTGTTTTGTGTCCAAAAATTGGTGGTTCTTCGACCATTTTCCCTTTGCCTTTATCAGATGAAGAAATAGGCATGATGGGTCGGAAAGCAGAGGACGCACTAGTTGATTCTCGAATCACTATTCCAGATGATGGCTTGAAAACAGAAGCAGTAGATGGTGCTGGAATAGATGCAGTAGCTTGTGCTGTCGCAGAAGTAATGGGTCGAACAGAAGAAACCACTTCTGGAAATACCTGTCTGATAGGTATTTTCTCAATCTCAGACAGTGTTGTTGTCTTCTTGATCTTAAGAATGGTGCGAGGTTTCTTCTTTGTTGGAGTTGGCACGGGTGGTTGAACAGCAGCAGCAGACTCTTCTGATGTTGTTTTGTCCGAGTCAGTCGAAATGATCACTCTTTTCCTCTTAATTGTCCTTTGAAGTTTTGGAACCTCAGAAGCAGTTTCTCCGATCTCCTTTTTCAAGGCTACAAATTCAGCCACGGTTGGCTTAGGCCTTAAAGCAAGTACGTTCGCAGCATCAATCATGGTTACTGAAACAGCATCCTGATCACTGGTAGAGGCGAAACCAGCATCCTTGAGCATTGCGCTGATTTGAACAGCGAATCCAGAACTTTTCTTGACAACCATATCCTTCATAATCCTAAAGAGAAAATGACTCCAGTCCACTTTGGTTCCCTTAGTGATGGCAATCATCACTTGAACTTTCTCCTTTGTCAACTTGTCGAAGGTGCCAGCTTTGATCAAAATAGCTTTTGCCACAATATCGGCCAGAATTTGATATTTCATTTTGAGTAATTTCTTGTGACATGAGGGAGACACTTCTTCTCCAGAGGCTGAGAACGAGCTAAGCGCAACAGACATATCTATCTTGGAAATATCAGATAGTTCAGAAGTACCTGAGAGTGGAAGAAGGAAGGTCGCTCCTATAAGTGCGGCATCAATAGAGATGGATGCATCTCCTTGAGAATGAACAATCTTTCCTTCATGTACTGTCGCTTTAGCGTAAAAATCCAGGAGAGCATTTTTGTAAATTACGGCTGGTGCTTCCAGGAATTTTCTGAGTCCCGATTTCTCAATGTCTTGAAACATTTTAACGAGATTCTCATCCTTGATGTTGAAAACAGAGGCAAAATTGACTAGATAAGCATTAAGAGTGTATGCTCCAGCCATTTCTGTATAAGGATAGAAGCAGATATAATTTGCAGTAGTTAGAGATGATAGAGAGAAATCAGTAGCTGAAAGACGATAGTTATGAAACAGTAAAGGTGAGAAAGGTGAAATTGAAAAAAATATACAGCCGTCAAATAAACATAAAGACACGTGTCAGTATGTTTTTGGTTGAGTGTTTGAAAAGTTTTGCTGAAACTGTCAGATATACGAATGATTTTGAAAATTTGAAAAAGGCGGGCTGTCCAGATGGTTACTAAAGAAATCAGAAGAGGATTTGTCGTTTTTATGATAACGTCTGCTGGAAGTTTCAGGGTGCTGAAATATTTGAGCACTTTGACAAAAACCAGCAGACTTGTAGTTTTATCGAAAAGACAAACATTCTATCTGTTTTCTGAAAAGGTGTCAAACTCTTAGTCTGACTAAGACACTGTTCCCCCTCGGTAAATGCAACTAATAAGTGGTCATAATTGCGACAAGTGACTCTTGGCAATCTTTGAATCTGAACCGTCGAAATGAACAGTCGCAAGGGTCTTTGTTTCTTCTATAAATACCTGCACAACTGGAACGAGATAACACATACACAATCTAAAATGAAAACTCAAGTTAAAAATAGGTTAGAGTTTGATCCAGGAGTCGAAGCAAAAAGGTTCAGAGAGAAGTTTTGGGAATATCATTCTTTACGTAATGATCCTTGAAACACACTCCTGGAGTTGTAATTTCCACATTCAAGCAAATCTGTTGCTTCGATTGAGTTTGAAATGCAGCATCGATTCCTTCCAGAAGCATGCTAATGCAATAAGAGAGTGCTGGTGGATTGATGATGCTGAAATCATCTATGATGCCTTGTAAGGCATCTAAAAATACATTAGTGCTGACAAGACCCAAGCTTGCTAGATTCTTTCTAGGCCTTGAGCTTGCTGGAGTCTCTTATTCCTGTTGACGGACTATGCAAGCAAATTGCAGAGAGCTCATATTACTGAAGACAAAAGCTAAATGTAACGCTTCTGGTTAAATAGATTTTGTAGATCTACTGTTTTTACTTTTGCATCGTGTAATGTACTGAAATGGTTTCTAATAAAAATTCCAGTTTACGTATCTGACTTTTCCTTCTGCTTTTCTGCAAATAACTTACTGTTAGTTCAATACGATAAACAATCGAATAAAATTTAACCAAGATAACAGAAAATAATCAAGTTAAATCTATCAAACCAAGAGAGTTACGAAAGTAAGAAAACTTATTTCTGGTAAGGGTTTTGTGAAGATATCTGTTGTTTGTTGATCAGTAGAAACGTATTCCAGACGAATGTTCTTCTTCTGCACATGATCTCTAATGAAGTGATGTCTGATGTCAATGTGCTTCGTTCTGGAATGAAGTACTGGATTTTGTGTGATTTCAATTGCACTGGTATTATCACAGAATATAGGTGATTCGGAGGCTTGAATCCCATAGTCTCTTAACTGTTGCTGAATCCACAATATCTGAGAGCAGCAGCTTCCAGTAGCAAGATATTCTGCTTCTGCAGTAGATGTGGCTATGGAAGTCATGCTTCTTGCTAAATCAGGATATCAGCCTATCACCAAGAAATTGACAAAAACCACTTGTGCTTTTTCGGTCTAGTTTGCAACCTGCACAATCAGCATCTGAATATAGCGATGAATCATTGGGATACCATAAGCCGACATTTTGAGTTCCTTTCAAGTACTTCAAGATACGTTTAGCAGCAATAAAATGAGATTGTTTGGGGTTGGATTGAAATATAGCACAAATACAAACAGCAAACGTGATATCTGGTCACTGGCAGTTAGATATAATAATGAACCAATAAGACCGTGATACTGAGTTACCTCTACTGGAATACCACTTTCATCTTTATCAAGTTTAATAGATGAGCTCATTGGAGAAGAAGCAGCAGAGCATGCTTCCATTCCGAACTTTTTCAGAAGTTCCTTGGTGTACTTGGCTTGATTTATAAAGATTCCAGTCTCTGATTGCTTAATCTGTAATCCTAAGAAGAATGCTAATTCTCCCATCATACTCATTTCGAATTTATCCTGCATCAATTTTCCAAGCTTTGCACATAATTTGGGGTTAGTTGACCCAAAAATGATATCATCAACATAGATCTATACTAAAAGAATATGCTTATTCTTGACTAAAGTAAACAAAGTTTTATCTACTGCTCCAATGGTAAAATCATGATCAATAAGAAACTGTGATAGAGTGTCATACCATGCTCTAGGTGCCTGTTTTAGACCATATAATGCTTTGTGTAATTTAAATACATGATGAGGTGAGAAATGATCGATAAAACCTAGAGGTTGTTCGACGTAGACTTCTTCTTGTAAGAGACCATTCAGAAAAGCACTTTTCACATCCATTTTATATACTTTGAAATTCTTGAAAGCAGCAAAGGCTAAGAATATTCTGATTGCTTCGAGCCTTGCTACTGGTGCGTAGGTCTCATCAAAGTGTATTCCTTCTTCCTGTCTGAAACCTTGAGCTACCAATCTTGCTTTATTTCTCACCACTGTGCCTTCTTCATTGAGCTTGTTTCTAAATACCCACCGAGTTCCGATGACAGCTTGGTGAGATGGTCTAGGTACTAGAAACAAAACTTCATTTCGTTTGAATTGATTCAGCTCTTCTTGCATGGCTTCAATCCAACTAGGATCCAGAAGAGCTTCTTCAATTTTCTTTGGTTCATCCTGAGATATAAAAGCAGCATGCATGTATTCATTAAGCATTTGCCTTCTGGTTCTCAAAGGCACTGCTGGATTACCAATAACTAATGATGGAGGATGAGATTTTCTCCAGATAAAAGGATTTAAAAGGATATCTTCCTGATTTGATATGTTGAGATTGTTCTCGAAGGAACCAGTAGTGGGTTCCTGAGTGTCTTCTGCTGGTATTGGTAGATCCAAATTCTGTACATCTGGTTCCACTAATGGAATGTCTGGTTCTGGATTTTGAAGATCCTTGATGTTTGCTTCTACATCATCTTCACTGTCAATTTCCAAGTGAATCCTGTCTAGCCTGTTACTTAAATCAGATATGTTAAATATTTCAGGAGCACTGCTGTCTTCATCGAAGACAACATGAATCGATTCTTCAACATTAAGAGTTCTATTGTTGAAGATTCTAAAAGCTTTGCTTACAGCAGAGTAACCGAGAAATAGTCCAGCATCTGATTTTGAGTCAAATGCAGTTAAAAGATTTTTGCCATTATTTAGCACAAAGCATTGCAACCAAACACATGAAAGTAAGATACGTTAGGCTTATTCACTTTCCATATTTCATAAGGGGTCTGATTGTGGCTTTTGTTGACCATAGATCTGTTTTGCGTGTAACAAACAGTAGTGATAGCTTCAGCCCAGAAGCGCTGAGAGATGTCTGCATCTGCTAGCATTGTTCTAGCTGCTTCTTTTAGAGTTCTATTTCTCCTCTCAGCTACTCCGTTTTGTTGAGGTGTTCTGGCAGCTGAATATTCATGATGAATCCCATGTTCATTCAAATATAACTCAAGATACTTGTTAGTGAACTCAGTACCCCGATCACTTCTGATTTTAATGAAGGTAGTAGATTTTTCATTTTGAATCCTTTTCAGAAGCTTGATCAAGAGGCTACTGGTTTGATCTTTTCCTGCGAGAAATATTACCCAAGTGAATCTAGAAAAATCATCAATAACAACAAGAGTATATTTCATTCCCCCTAAGCTCATGATGGGGATTGGACCAAAAAGATTCATATGCAGTAGTTCCAGACATCTTGAAGTTGATTTGCTATCTTTGTTCTTGAAACTTGATCTTATCTGTTTCCCAAGCTGACAAGCAGAACAAACATGATTTTTAACAAAATTAATATCAGGTAATCCATCAACTATATTCTGCTTTTTGAGATAATTGATTGACTTGAAATTCAGATGATTCAATTTCTTGTGCCATAGCCAGTGTTTATTGCTAAGAGAAGCAACTAAGAATGTAGGAGTATTGACATGATTTGAGTTCCAAGAGACTCTGTAAGTATTGCCTTCTCTTTTTCCTGTTAACACAGTAGTTTCAGCAGAATCTCTAACTATACATGAATGCTTCTGAAAAGTTACAGAATAACCATTATCACATAGTTGACTAATGCTGATTAGATTATAACAAAGATTGTCAACTAATAGCACATCATTGATAGTTATGTTACCATGGATAATCTTACCCTTACCCATGGTTTTACCTTTTGAGTTGTCTCCAAAAGTTATCTTTGGTCCAGTACAACTCACTATCTCGGAAAGTAGGTTTTTCTGTCCAGTCATGTGTCTGGAACATCTACTGTCCAGATACCATGTAGAGTTACTGATTTCTGATTTCTTCTATTGTTCCTGCAAACACAAATTTTAGTATCTGGTACCCAAATGTATTTGGGTCCAAGCCTTATCAGTCCTTTGGGGACCCACATTTGTACAATTCTTGGTGACCTTGTACTTCGGGTATCCAAAGATGTGTGTGCAGTAGAAGATCTGTTATTTCTAATAGTATGCAAATTAAAATGTTGTTCCTCCCTTTTGTTTCTGTTTTCCAGTCTGTATCTCTTCTGAACAGGTTTAGAGTTGTAGTACTGGTGGTTTTTAACCTTCATAGGATGTTGTCTTCCAGAGTTGAATTCTTTTCTGAATCTAGAACTCTGGTCAACTTTTCCTTAGGTTTAACGTAACCCAGACCATAGTGCATTCTTCTGTTCATCTGATTTACATTCCTTTCAACTGAAGCAGTAGGTACCTCTGGTTCCTGTACCACACTGGATTTCACAAAGTGAATGTATTTCCCTTTGCATATATCCAGTGTTGGCTTAGTATTAGTTTCATAAGTGCCTTCATTATTACAAAAACCGAGATCACTCCTATCTCCTGACTGTTTTTGTAATTCTTGCATCTTTTCCAATGAAACAGAAGACTTGTTCCAAGCATTTACCAGTAGCGACAACTTCTGGTTTTCAGAAAGCACCTTCTGGTAATCTGCTTTGGCTCTTTCATTCTCAGTTATTAATTTACTCATTTTAACTTGTAAATCACTACAGCTGTCTACTTGCAAGCAAGTTAACTTACTGTTCTGATTCTTTAAGTTCTGATTTTCGATCTTAACTTCTTCAAATGATTGAGAAAGTCTGGAATACTCTTTTACCATTTCATGTAGTGCATTAATCAAATCATTTCGTGTAAATTCATTTGAGTCAAAATCAAATACCTCTTCAAATGTTGAGGTTGAGTCATTGTCTGCCATGAGACATTTGACTTCTTCTGCATCACTATCACTGGAATGACTTTCTGAGTCAGATGACTCAGAACTAGAGTCCGCCCATTTGGATTTTTTTCTTTTTTCGGCAATCATTGCTTTTCGATCTCTTCTGGTCTTTTTGTCATTTCTCTTGTGATCCTTTCTCTTTTGGTCATCCTTCTTTGGTTTAGGACAATCAGCAATGAAGTGACCTATCTTTCCACAGTTAAAGCATCCCATATCACCAGATGGTGAATCTTTCTTGAAGTTTCGATTGGGACCCTGATAAGTTCGATGGTTCTTCTTCATGAACCTGGAGAATTTCTTTACAAATAAGGACATAGCATCACTACAGATTTGTTCAGCAGTCTTCTCCAATGTATTGTCAATGATCACAGTAGGTAATGCCTGAGGTGCAACTGCAGCATCAGTAGAAGAGGTAGTGGCAGTAGCAGTAAAAGCAGTAGCAGTAGCAGCAAGAGCCTTGGTAGGTAGGCTTGAAGACTCTTCTCCACTTCTTACTTCCAATTCGAACTCGTAAGCTTTCAGATCTGTAAATAAGTCGTGCAGTTCCAATTTGTTCAAATCTTTGGACACTCTCATAGCCATTGTTTTAACATCCCATTCTCTGGGTAAGGCTCTCGTCACCTTGAGGGCTATCTCTCTGTTGCTATGCTCTTTCCCAGAGCTGTTAGCTCATTAACCAGGCTAGTGAATCTTTCATCAAACTCGTTTAGAGTTTCACCAGCTCTCATTTTTAGATTTTCGAACTTCTGCATTGCTACAGACAGTTTGTTTTCTTTCGTTTGCTCATTTCCTTCACATATCTGGATGAGCTTCTCCCAAATATCCTTTGCAGTAGAACACATTTTGATCTTGCTAAAAGTGTTCTTGTCGAGAGTTTTATACAATATATCCTTCACCACATTATCAAGGTTGGCCTTTTTCTTATCTTCACTGGTCCATTCACTTCTTGATTTTTCAACCATCTGTGGTGCACCCTCAGTAACAGCAACAGCTGTATTAGGCTTTAATATTTTCAGTGGACCATCTGTGATGACATACCACATGTCATCATCTTGTGCTGCAAGATGAGCTTGCATTCTGATCTTCCAGTCATCGAAATCTTCCTTAGAGAACATAGGGATCTTGCTGAAGTGTGCCATTTGTTGTAGTTTTTCACGAACAAGAGTAACCTGCCCTGATACCAATTGTTGAGGATCGAAGTTGAGTTTAGAAGGGGGGTTGAATAAACTCTACTCGTTTTTCTTTCTTTTTGGATGATGTACTAAAATCCTGTTAAGGATAGTAGTTTATCTTGTGCGTATACTTTCACCTGATTACAATAAAACATGCGGAAACAATCTGATGAAGTAGTTGAAAGACAATAAAACAGTAGGCAACAGTTGTTTATGGAAGTTCGAAGATAAACTCTTCTACGTCTCCCCTTCTCCTGTTTCTAGAAGGTATAACTAAAAGACTTTGGATATTACAGTACAGCTCTTGTACACACCCACTTCAGAAGGACTTACACCTCAGCCTACTGAAACTCTTAGTTACTCAACTCACAAAAATGCGAAACACAAAGTTCTGAAAAGACTCTTTTCAGATTACAGACTCTTCCTGATAAAGTATACGTGATGTAAAGATTGTGAAGAATGTAAGAATCAGTAGCACAAGATGATCTTCGAAAGATCAGATATTAGCTATGAAGCGTGTGCTACTTTTCTTTGTGTTGAACTTTAAGTACTCAAGGAATTTCGAGATTTGTCTGATAAGAGATAATAGCTTTGTTCCTTGAAGAATAATGTTAAGCGATGAGTCGTATAGTAGAAGGATTTGATCCAAGTATATATAATCGACTGAGTTCAACGTTCATAATCAGAGGATGTCTTCAGATAGCTGATACAATCAGCTTTATTACCAAAAGAGGTTCCTGCAGAAAAGCTATAAAACAATCAGTTTTGTTTTATACTTAATTGGGTAAAGTGAATTAAATGACTCCGTATAGTATTTAATGTTGCAATTAATACTAGTACTAGGAACTCTTTCACGGTAACAATAAAGGTAGCAACGTTAGGAAACGTCCTCTACTGGTTTTGTATTACTATCCTTTCTACTGGTTTAGTTTTATTAGACCAGTAGCTTCTGATAAGTTAGTCTACTTTTCTGGTCTGCTGTTTTTAGTTAATCATCGCCACAATAAAATTCATGTCTAACATAAGGTTTGGTTTAACTCGAGATTAAAACGCATTAATACGTCACATATAAAGATTAATTTAAAAGTTATAATTTTAAGCTAAATAAAAATGTAAGAAAATTCATGTAGGTTTAAGAAATTATTTGGGTCATGTTAGAGTCAATGAAATATGACATGTTGAAGGATGTGAAGGGATTGTGACTACTACATGTTGGAAATATCGTGAGGGTTATGGTCCCAGTGGGAGCCCGACGATCGTGTTTCTTTGGATACGGATACGAATACGTGATACGAATACGAATATGTTAATACGTAGGCCAAGGTCCAGTTGACCGGTGAGAGTGTTGCTGGTGTCCCCGCCGCCCAGTACTGTGGTTTTTTTTAGATGGATCCATCGCCCAATACGTTTAAGAATACGAGTCACAATCACTATTTTCGAAAATGTTTATGTTTATGCATCTTCTTGAAAACGATATTTTAAGTACAAGTATTTTTCACTATTATATGTTAACTGTATTACATATTACTCGTTATCAAGAATATGACGTGTTGAGTCTTTAGACTCACTAGGTGTGTGTAATGTCCGAGATTACAGAAATGATATTATTTTAAACCGAGATTATTGAATTAGAGAATTATGGAGTGTTGAATTATATTCCAAGATGTTTGAACTTATTTAGGATTGAAATTGAATCGAAAAGATTGAATAGGGGCCGATTTGCAAATAGTGAAAAGTAGAGGGACTAAGGTGAAAATATGGAAATTTGAGTGGGACACTTGTCTTCACCATGTATGGGGACACTTTGATTCCTTCAAATTCAGAACAAGAACCGAAAATTCCATAGAAAAGTTTCCTCAAGTTTCTTCGTACCATAGTTTTGTGATTTTGGCAAATCCGTCTATCAGAATTTAAATCCGGACACGGTACCGTACTCCTCTCGACACGAGCTACAACTGGGCGTAAGTTTCATTGAGTTTTATTATCATTTTGAATTATGATGTTGATGGAATTGAATATATTTCATATATAGTGTTCTTGATATACTAGACACCGTAGAATCGAAGTCAGAATGAAGAAGGGATTGATTCTGGAATTATTATGATTTTCTGATTATATTGATTGAGAATTGAATAGATTTGAGTTATGGATTGATTACAAATTGTAATGGATATGGGTTATGATTTGTAATTAATATCTGGTGATATGGTATTGACGGGAATACTGAGATTGTGCCGTTATGCCGCTGATTTGAGTTAATTCAGATTAATCAGATTCAGAGTTGAATTGAGAATAAAATATTGATATTATGATTCTTGATATATCGTTTCAGATTTACAGAGACAGTCTTGAGTTCAGAACTTCGATTGCTTTAGACCGAGACTATAAACGAAAGGTATAAGTCAATGTGGTATTGGGAGATGGACTTGAGTCGGTTTAGACTTGGGTTTCCCTAAATCACATACTTTACTTTATTGCATTGATTTTGCACGTGTTAATTGATATACTTGCTCTCTTGATATATAGATAGCAGGTATCAGATTACTTGTTCTCTTGATAGATAGACAACAGGTATCAGTCGAGTAATCTTGTGACAACCGTGCCTGATAGTGGTGGGATCGCCACGGGCACATTGCACAATGTCACAAGATAGTATAGAAATCTTGGGACGGAAGTGCCTGATAGTGGCGGGATCGCCACGGGCACATTGCACGATGTCTCAAGATAGGATGCTAGCGATAGAGCTACAGTCCATGACGGTTAGGTCAGGACACCGGATGTTTGTTATATCGAGTAAATAGGATTGATATTCTTCTATTACGGAATTCGATATAGGAACACCATATTTGGTTATATCGAGTAATAGGAACAGAGTTCCTTCTATTACGGAATTCGATATAGGAATACCACATTTGGAAACCGGGATCCCTAGACTAGGATTGAGTCTAGTCTGAATGATAGAGTTATGATCATTGTCGACAGTCTATGAGTGTTTATGTTCAGATTTTGATACATATATCTGTTACCTGATTACATGCTTTATATTTGTTTATATGATTGCATGTTTCGTTGATTTATACTGGGATTTATTCTCACCGGAGTTATCCGGCTGTTGTCTTGTCTGTATGTGTACATGACAACAGGTGGGACAAGATCAGGGTCCAGAAGATGAGGAGAGATCGTGATAGAGTGGAGACTTCGGAATTAGATGTATATAGGGTTTTGACACTTGATATTTAGATGTTGAACCTTAGTTTTACTGATTTGTAGACGATACAGGACTTGTACTTTATTTTATACTGAGTTGTATATTAGTTGATTTCACTACGTTCCGCATTTACATTTAAAAAGAAAAATTTAGACCATGTTTTATAATTGATTAATTAGTCCCAACGATGATTAAGAACTTGATTAGCGTCCGGGTCCCCACAACAGGTGGTATCAGAGCGATAGATCCTTTAGACTGAGATAGAAGAGAATGAGCGGGGTAGATTGAATTTTCTTTCCTTGCATGTGATTGCTAGCATGAGATTTATTTTAATGTTGACTTACATTGTGTGTGCTAGCATGACATTATGCTTTACTGATTTGAAATACATGTTATCTAATTATCTGATTTGAATTGGTAATATGTATTAGTGAGTATGAATCAGATTTGATTCTCGATCAGCAGTGAGATGATCAGAGAAAGATTGGAACAGATTTGTAGTATTGGGTTACTAATGGTTTTGGTAATCAGATATACCTCCACGGAGAATTCCAGAAAGGGGTAGTACTTCGACTGAATAGATAGATATATGTATCAGAAACTTAGATAGAAATGCAGTTGAAAGAGTTTCAGTTATTTCAGCCGTCGATTCTGAGTGGTATCGAGACGTCTGAAGATTGTGAGAACTGGTTTGATGATATAGAAATATTGTTCGATTTACTTGCTTGTACAGATGAACAGAGGGTTAAAATGGTGCCTCATCAGTTACGAGAAGCCGTCAGGAATTGGTGGATTACAAGTAAAAGAATGCTAGAACAGAGAGGTCCCCGAAGATCTTAGAGGGCTGGACCATTTGGATATGTGATTGAGGAACAGACCCAGGGCACACTTGATGACATAGTGACAGGTACTGATCATTTATGATTATGTTGCATATGTATTGATATATACTAATGCATTTCTTAAGATTATCCTGGAATGAGTTGCATGGAGATATGCATTATCTGTTGGGTCTGTATTGCTGTAGTATTAATCTTTGTACCTTCTGGGGAAAGAAAGATTGATCTCGGAGATTTCTGTGATATATTGTATACTACAGTAAGATGAGAATGAGAATCGAGACAGAGTATGGTGTACTTGTATTGTCTGATTTGACTGCATTACTGATATTGGTGATATAATGATCAAGTACAGAAAGACAGAAATATTGTAGAATCTGTTCCAGACATGGTAAGATTCAGATTAGAGATAGCTAATGAGTAGAGATTTTGCAATAAGGATTCTAGATTTAGAATTCCTTTGATATTGTCGTATATGACTCGATTGTTACAGAAAGGAACAGATGGTATCCTTATGTACTCGGTAGATGTACTGAAATCGAGCTTAACATTGGCAGATTTGCCAGTGATATACGAGTTGGCAGATGTTTGCCTAGATAAGATTTTAGATTTGCTTTATATCAAAAAGATAGATTTCAGAATTGAATTCAGATCAGATACTGATTGTTGTTTTAGAATTCAGTACATAATAATATTGTATGTACAGAATGATACAGAATAAATTGAAAGATCAGTAGAAGAGTACTGACCAGGAGTTACATCTGATTTAGTGTTTCTCTTTGGAATGTGTCAGTATCTTCAGAGATGTTCTGATAATTCTATGGTTGTTATATCTATGAGATTTTGATATAATTGCAGCATTTGATTGATCGAATTGACTATCGGAAGACTGTATTGATTATTCTGAGAATAAGGATTATTGTATACAGAAATTATTCATATATGAATCCTGCTTCAAACAGATTGTATTCAGAATATGCGATACCTGCAGTTAGTATACCGATTGATTCTGATACAGTTGAGATTGTGATCAGTGACTGATAAGATACTGATATCTGAAAGATCAGAAATTTCAGAAATGTCAGAATTGTCAGAAATGTATTTTGTCTGATTTGGCAGATTATTTTATTCGACTGTTGCTTTATATCTGCTGAATATTGTTATTGTTCTAAATCAGTATTTGAGACATCTTATATTGTTTTGGGAGCATATTTTATTTGCAGATGGGATATAACAGTTGATTAGAATGACATGAAGATGTTTACCAGAAATCATTGTATTATGAGTTCACTGAACTCACTAGATCTGTATAGGATATTGATATTTCGTCTCTGATGTAATATTACTGTGTTTTGAATCCGTATATGCTGCAGATTATTGTGAACCAGTGAGAGTATATACAGTTCCAACCGAATCAGAGTTAAATTCGAGAGTTACAGCAGTTCAGAATGTGATCAGAATGTAACAGATATGTGATTGAGTATTTTGTATGAGACTGATTATCTTGTGATGTCAGATGTGTCAGAATTGTACAGCAAAGCTTGATATAGATAGTCAGAGCCGAATACCAGGTAGGTATATTTTCTTTCATTTATGTTATTAACTGATTTGTTTGTATCAAATAGTTCGAATCTGAAATCACAGATAGGGTCAGAAATATACCGTAGTGGATTCAGTTTTCAATTTGATGATTGAGAATGTATGGTATTCGAACAGATAGAGTTGATATAGACAGATTAGATCAGCTATGGCAGAATTTGTATTGAAATGTTGACAGAAATTGTATTGATATGTCTGACTCGCTAACAGAAAAGACAGAAAGATAGAAATCAGAAGATTTATTACAGAAATTGTATAGTTCTGACGAGAAATGGGGAGTATAATTCGATAAATTTCATAATGAGATTACTTCAATACTTTCCAATATATGATATGATATGATTATGATTGACAGATTGTTCAATCTATATCTATTAGTTTGTACCAGATAACATACAAACATGACCAACTGACACAGATCGATGTCAGAAAAGTGGTCAGAAAGATCAGAATGCCACAGTAGATTATATCAGATTGTGACTTTTGATTGATTTGGTACTTGTAATAGAGTATATCATGAGCTTTCTCTTAGATTGTTTTACAGATTGACAGACAGTCAGAATGTACTAGCCAGATATTGGAAGATTTTGGTACAGCTTTGTGCTGGATATTAGCACTATACAGCTTTAGTGCTGGATGTTAGCACTAGTTGTTATGAATTATTGTTACTGTATGAATTCCTGTATGACAATAATTATTAAGACAGTTCAGAATGGACAGATTTAAGAAACCAACGTCGGATGATGACGATTGGTATTTGAAGCTGAAGACAGTATATGTCCTTGATTTAGATAAACAGATTTGATAATAGCTGATGGTCCTGATATGTGATGAGCTGTAGATTGGTTTATACGGACGTTGTATAGCCAGTAATACGAGATTGATTCTGTCAGAAGGATTGGAGAAGTATTATGACATTGTACTTAGTGAATTCTTATTCCAGATTGGAATCAGAATCAGTAGAAGTAAGAGAATTCAGAATGAAGATTATCCTGTTGTTGAAAACACAGTAAGATTGTCAGTAGGTCAATGAGAATATCTGAAAGACAGAATCTGATATGAGATTGAAATTTCAGAATGGATTCATTGAGATAAGTTTTCTGATTTACCTCTTGTATACGTTTCGTGTTGATATCTGACTTGATAACCTGTGATTTCGAGGACGAAATCATATCTTAGAGGCGGAGAATTGTAATGTCCGAGATTACAGAAATGATATTATTTTAAGAATTATGGAGTGTTGAATTATATTCCAAGATGTTTGAACTTATTTAGGATTGAAATTGAATCGAAAAGATTGAATAGGGGCCGATTTGCAAATAGTGAAAAGTTGAGGGACTAAGGTGCAAATATGGAAATTTGAGTGGGACACTTGTCTTCACCATGCATGGGGACACTTTGATTCCTTCAAATTCAGAACAAGAACCGAGAATTCCATAGAAAAGTTTCCTCAAGTTTCTTAGTACCATAGATTTGTGATTTTGGCAAATCCGTCTATCAGAATTTAAATCCGGACACGGTACCGTACTCCTCTCGACACGAGCTACAACTGGACGTAAGTTTCATTGAGTTTTATTATCATTTTAAATTATGATGTTGATGGAATTGAATATATTTCATATATAGTGTTCTTGATATACTAGACACCGTAGAATCGAAGTCAGAATGAAGAAGGGATTGATTCTGGAATTATTATGATTTTCTGATTATATTGATTGGGAATTGAATAGATTTGAGTTATGGATTGATTACAAATTGTAATGGATATGGGTTATGATTTGTAATTAATATCTGGTGATATGGTATTGACGGGAATACTGAGATTGTGCCGTTATGCCGCTGATTTGAGTTAATTCAGATTAATCAGATTCAGAGTTGAATTGAGAATAAAATATTGATATTACGATTCTTGATATATCGTTTCAGATTTACAGAGACAGTCTTGAGTTCAGAACTTCGATTGCTTTAGACCGAGACTATAAACGAAAGGTATAAGTCAATGTGGTATTGGGAGATGGACTTGAGTCGGTTTAGACTTGGGTTTCCCTAAATCACATACTTTACTTTATTGCATTGATTTTGCACGTGTTAATTGATATACTTGCTCTCTTGATATATAGATAGCAGGTATCAGATTACTTGTTCTCTTGATAGATAGACAACAAGTATCAGTCGAGTAATCTTGTGACAACCGTGCCTGATAGTGGTGGGATCGCCACGGGCACATTGCACAATGTCACAAGATAGTATAGAAATCTTGGGACGGAAGTGCCTGATAGTGGCGAGATCGCCACGGGCACATTGCACGATGTCTCAAGATAGGATGCTAGCGATAGAGCTACAGTCCATGACGGTTAGGTCAGGACACCGGATGTTGGTTATATCGAGTAAATAGGATTGGAATTCTTCTATTACGGAATTCGATATAGGAACACCATATTTGGTTATATCGAGTAATAGGAACAGAGTTCCTTCTATTACAGAATTCGATATAGGAATACCACATTTGGATACCGGGATCCCTAGACTAGGATTGAGTCTAGTCTGAATGATAGAGTTATGATCATTGTCGACAGTCTATGAGTGTTTATGTTCAGATTTTGATACATATATTTGTTACCTGATTACATGCTTTATATTTGTTTATATGATTGCATGTTTCGTTGATTTATACTGGGATTTATTCTCACCGGAGTTATCCGGCTGTTGTCTTGTCTGTATGTGTACATGACAACAGGTGGGACGGGATCAGGGTCCAGAAGATGAGGAGATCTTGATAGAGTGGAGACTTCGGAATTGGATGTATATAGTGTTTTGACTCTTGATATTTAGATGTTGAACCTTAGTTTTACTGATTTGTAGACGATACAGGACTTGTACTTTATTTTATACTGAGTTGTCTATTAGTTGATTTCACTACGTTCCGCATTTACATTTAAAAAGAAAAATTTAGACCCTGTTTTATAATTGATTAATTAGTCCCAACGATGATTAAGAACTTGATTAGCGTCCGGGTCCCCACAGTGTGATTGATGCATGTGATTATGATTATGATAATTGAGGTCTTGATGGTTGACTTGACTGGACTGAAGGTGCACATAACCCGAGGACCGACGCTAGTTTTCCGCACTAGTTATTATTTATGGTTTTAAGCAATGTCAAAGATATTTTTACGTCTTTAATTATGTTATGAGAGATTTTTGAGAGGTTATAGTATGGGCTATACTTTTCAAATAATGTTTCTAGGTTGGTAAAATTTTTGACGATGTTATGCTTTAAAATATTTTCCTTTGGATTTGTAAATGGCATTTGGATGTTTATTTTTAAAATGATGTCAAAAATATTTTATGGTTCGACCGATGCTATGTGAGGTTTGAAAAAAAAAATTTCCTAGTACTTTTTAAGAAAACGAATAAGCAGATGTTTCATACCATCAGGTTAAGGCAAATAAGGTAGCAAATGCTTTAAGCCTAAAGGACATTGGGAAGGTGAGCTTATCCTCTGTATCAGAGCAACCATGCCTCTGAGAAGCAATCAAATTGAAACAAAGCCAAGATACCTCCATAAAAATTATTAAGGAACAAATTCAAGAATTCCAGATGGATGAGAATGGTGTTCTCTGGTTTTCTCTGGTGAGAATGGTGTTCTCAGGATTAAAGGACAGTTGTATGTACCAAACATCGTTGAGATACGGGAAGAAGTAATGGTAGAGGAACATAATCGAAATTTTAAGTCCATCCTGGAAGCACCAAGATGTACCGAGATCTGAAAAAGAATTACTGGTGGAATGGAATGCAGAAAGATGTAGTTGTCTTTGTTTCCAAGTGCTTAACCTGTCAACAAGTCAAATCGGAACATCAACGGCCTGGAGGACTTATGCACTCATTAGAGATACCAAAGTGGAAGTGGGAAAACATCTCCATGGACTTCATAGTTGGGCTACCAAAATCAAGACAAGATCATGATGGGACTTGGGTAATCGTTGACAGAATGACCAAATCGTCACATTTCATACCATTTTGGATGAATTACAACCTGGATAAATTAGCCACCCTATATATGGAAAAAATATTGAGATTACACGGAGTTCTGGCATGTATATTATCTGACCGAGATCCAAGATTATGTATATTATCTGACAGAGATCAAAGATTTGTATCAGAACGTTGGAAAAGTTTTCAAGAAGTCATGTGAACCAAAGTAACTCTCAGCACGACCTATCATCCTCATAGTGATGGCCAAACTAAAAGGACAATCCAAACCCTCGAGGACATGTTGAGAGCATGTGCTCTAGATTTTCATGGAAATTGGAGCGAACAGTTTACCTCTGATAGAATTTTCCTATAATAACAACTATCACAATAGCGTTGAAATGGCTCCGTATGAAGCATTGCATGGCCGAAAGTGTAGGTTACCTCTGTATTGAGATGAAGTCGGAGAAAAGGCAATCATTGGACCTGAGATAGTTCAAGTAGCCATGTATATTATCTGCAGAGATCCAAGATTTGTATCACGACTTTGGAAAAATTTCAAGAAGCCATGTGAGCCAAAGTAACTCTCAGCACAGCCTGTCATCCTCTAACTGATGGCCAAACTGAATGGACAATCCAAACCTTCGAGGACATGTTGAGAGCATGTGCTCTATATTTTCATGGAAATTGGAGCGAACATTTACCTCTGATATAATTTTCATATATAACAGTTATCACAGTAGCGTCGAAATGGCTCCGTATGAGCATTGTATGGCCGAAAGTATAGGTCACCTATGTACTGGGATGAAGTCGGAGAAAAGGCAATCACTGGATCTGAGTTTGTTCAAGTAACCATCGACAAAGTATCCATATCAGAGAGAGACTCAAAACAGCTCAAGATAGACAAAAGAGCTAGGCTGATTTAAGCGAAGACCGTTGGAATTTGAGATCGGTGAAAAAGCTTATGTAAAAGTCTCACCTATGAAAGGATTTGTTCGGTTTAGCAAGTCTGGAAAACTCAATACAAGATATGTCGGACTTTTCAAGATACTGGAAAAAGTGAGAACCCTAGCCTACAGGCTGTCTTTACCCCCAGACATGACAAGATTCACAATGTCTTCCACATCTCACAACTAAAAAAATATGTCCCATACCCGATTCATATTCTTAAATTTTCACCGCTGATGATTGAAGGAAACCTGAACGAAGAACTGAAATATGAAGAGGTCCCTATTCGAATAGTGGATACCAAAGATCAAGTGCTGAGAAACCGAACAATTCCATATGTCAAAATACAGCGGTCAAATCATATTAAACGAGAAGCAACTTAGGAACTAGAAGAAAATATGCGCACTCAAAATCCTCATCTCTATAAAAGATCGAGTTGATCAAAGTTTCGAGGGCGAAACTTTCAATAAGGCGGTGGGATGTGAGAATCCGGAATTTCCTAAGCAAATCAGCAAATCATGTAAGAAATAAAACTCGAAATTAAGCTCAAAACTTTAAGCTTAACTATAAAACTCAACTATAATCTTAAATTTTAGGCTAACAAGGCTCGAGGAAGTTACTCAAAAGCTCGAAGATTAACTCGAAATAGATCTACGTCATAAGAAACCGCATCAATCGAAGAGTTGTCAACAGAGGAGTAAACCCACAGCTCACGAACTCAATCTTTTAGATCAAAGAAATTCATCTCTCTTTGTCGTAAAAAACCAAAAAGGGAGCTAGGAGAAGAGCTAAGGAAATAGACAAATTTATTATGTAAGAAATAACTCTTGATTTGATCAATGTGACTTTTGATGCTTGGATAACCTTGACCACATTGGAAGCCTTTCTTGGGCATCAAGGGGGATGGCCATGGGGGATTGAAAAGCCTTTTTTTCACCTATACATATGGTCTTTGACAAACAAAGTCCGGAGATTCTGAATTTTTTTTGTGCTGATCATGGGAGTTGATGACTTTTGTGTTATGCGTGCAAAGACTTGTCTAGAACTATCAAAGGCTTCTATTATTCACTATCTATGTATTGGGGAGCAAAAGGAAAGGAGAGGAGGCTACAAAGAAGGGATTGAAGCTCAAGTTCATCATCATTAGGAAATCTCTTGCACACTTCTGGACAAAAATATCTTGCACTCCAAATCTCTTGTTCTAAGTTCTTCTTTCTTTATTTTTATTTGATATGTCTTGTTTAAGATTCATGTGTTGTTGTGTTGTGTTTATTATTATGAACTAATTCTTATTTCTAGAGGAATGATGGAACAAAACTAGAAACCATGTGTTGGGATTTATGAATTATGCTATATAGTTTTCTTATTGTTCATTTGTATTTTTTCAATCTTAATGCCTTCATTTTACTGGCCATATTTTGAATGATTCTTATGTTTATAATTTATCACTTGGAAAAGAGAATTTATAAACAAGAAAGGGAAAAATACATCGATGGTATTTATATAGTTCGGGAGGACATATATTGCTATTGAAGCTATTAAAAGAAATTATTGCTTATTGTGTTATTTAATTATAGATTGTTGACGGGGAAGTTACAATCCTTTGTTAGATAATTAGTATCTACTTAGCAATCGGAAGATGGAGTAGATAATTTAGAATTCTTGGCTAATGAATAAGAAGGACATTTATAATATAGCTACACAAAATAACACATGGTGGATAGTTGCGTGAAATCGGACCTCTAGATCTTTTATTCCATTGTTGTTTACTACTATTTGGTACTATAATTAAACTTATTTTCAATCTAGTTATTGGTGCAAAAAAATCTGTCAATTGATTATTCTAAATAAAGTCGAGACTATTTCAATTACAAGCACTAATATAAGTTTATAAATACATTCCTCGTGGGATCGACACCTGTACTCAAAATTACATTTTACTATAACTTGACGTCGTGCACTTGCGAGCAATCAAGAAAACACGCAACAACCTTCAAAAATTTCGGTCCTCACCCTTCACAAAAAGCTCTCGGCCGACTCAACCTTGGAGGAACAAGGAGGAGTTATTCCGGCTATTTCGTGCTGTGGATTGCTGTCAATACTTTTGTTACGTTCCTGTCCAAGTTTGGTCTCCACCTGTCTGAATTGCAGCAAGTTTCGCATGTCCGAGTTTGAACAAGTTTCGAATTATACACTCGAATTTCGGTAAGTGGGTTTTTTTTGTGTACTTTTCTTGTAAATAAAAATTTGAATAAATATATCATGACATGCTAGTACGTGTGTCCATTTTAGAAAATTACTATCTGAAATCTTGATAGATGTACCTTATATATGTTCTTTCTGGTTTCGATGTTCTTTGATTCCGCTGAGCCCTTTCACAATTCTGTCAAGTTCTGTTCGATAAATCTGATTCTGTAATACACTGTTATAATCCGAGTTGGATATGGAACGATAATTGTAATTCTGTCTGGCCCCCATCAGTGAGTATAAAACTGTGTTCTGGCCCTCATCATTGGGTATAAAATTGTGTTCTTTCTGGCCCCCATCAGTGGGAATAAAACTGTGCTCTGGCCGCACTCCTTAGACGACTAACATATTGGGGACAATTTGACCATGTGAGCTGAGTAACAATTTTGTGTTTGTTCTATTTTGTTCTGTATTGTCTGATAGTCTCTACCTCACATTTCGAATTTGATTTGGTTCAGTTATGATAAGTCAATTTAACAAGATTTGAAAGATTGTTAAAAAACTTTTTTAAATTATTACTATTTGTGTATGTGATAATCGATCGGCCACCCATCCCTCTAATCAGCAGCATGTTTTCATTAGAAAATATTAAACCCTATTCTAAATCCTCGGCCGCCCTATCCCTCTCATCAGCAGCTTTTCATTCAAAATACAACATCCACTCGAAAATCCTCCAAGGTTTCAAGAAAACTCCTTCCCTGCTTCTCCGGTGCAAGTTCTACGTGTATATCTCAAGGTTTTCGAGCGTAATAACGCAAAGGCAAGCCATAAAACGTTTCTTTCTCATCACTCACGCTAGTTTATGCTGATATATATGATTTTTCATGAGGAATGCATATATACGTTATGTTGTTTCGTTTTTACAAAGGTTTTGTCATGAAGATGCAAATTTTCCTTTTTTGCCACTCACGGTTTTGTTGTCTTGTGAAAAAGGTTGTCGATTGGTGTTTCTAGGGAGCTGATTATGTCAAGGTTTAAGGTGTCAATGGGTTGGAATCGTGGGGCATCCACGGTTTGTTAAGTGCCGATCACATACTTTGGTGAAATGGCTCGGTTGTAGTTAGATCGGAAGAAAGAAGTGAGCCGGCGGTGCAAGGGCTGTTCAAAGCCTTGGACCATACCCTGGTGGATCTGAGCCACGGCTTAGGATGGCTCAAACCCTGCTGGTCGTGGTCATGGGGCCGAGCTAGGGAGTTTAGGCAATGGTTTTCTCGATCAGGCTTGTTTTGGTGGCTCTCGGGTGGTCACTCTTAACAGCGTGCATGGGGTTGAGGGCTAGGGCTAGGTCGGACCAAGATGGTCCAGAGCTGGGCTACGAAGAGTTGGTTTGGGTCTGGTCCTCGGTGGTTTGGGCTAGGGTCGAAATTTAAGAAGATAGATACGCTAGGGTTTTCGGTGCTTGTGTGCTGAAAATTCCAGCAAGCGACAGCATGTTTTATTGGGTCGAAAACGGCTGGAATTGGGTGTTCTAGGGGCTGGTTGGGAGTGATTATGTTGTGGTTTAAGTTTGGAAAGATTTGTTTAAGTTTTGGGTTGATTCGGGGTAAAACCGGAACTCTGGTCCAAGTTTTAAAACGAATCGAATAAGTTACGTAACGGGCTCGATTTTACGTCTAGGAATCTATTGTAAATATGTTTTGAGATTCTTTTAGGAGTTTTGTTGGCTTCAGGTCGAAATTTTAAGGTCCAGGAGTAAAATGGTCAATTAGGGTTTCCAGGGGCTAAATTGTCATTTTACCCCCGGGTCGAGTTAGCAGTCCTGGCAGTTTTAATGTATATGCTATCATGAACATGACCTTTTTTGAAATATGGAAAATACCTAGCATGTTTGATTTTAAAAAATTTATGTATATGCATTACTTCTATAAGTGATGAATACGATGACATGTTTTTTAAGGAAGTGAGTTGGTTGTGACTAATAAGATAATACGATGTCATGTAAGGTCAAGGCTCAGTGGATGACTAATATTGTCGTTGATGTCCCCATCGCCGAGTATTGCTGTTATACGTGGATGGATCCATCGACTAATATGATGATACGAAAGTCACAACTAATTAACGAAATTCAAATAAAGAAAATGAATATGTATATGCTGATATGTTGAGACATGTTTGGGACACGTTTTGCTTTGACATGATATGTTTAAGTTCACTCTTTTAAGATGATGAAGTTTATTTTAAGTACAGTACTTTTCACTATTGCATGCATGTATATGTACTTGTTATAACGATTTTGGTGTGTTGAGTCTTTAGACTCTTTAGGTGTGGATGATGCACGTGAGCATATTGATGAGGATACTGGAGGCGTCGAAGACTGAGTAGGCGGGGCTGGAAGTGTGCACGCTAACCCAAAGACTATATTTTTCCGCCACGTTTATGATTTAAGAGGAACCATGGATATTTTATGCACTGTTTATTTTACATGTTGTTGGTTCGACAAGATTTTTGACATATTTTTTAACTACAGTATTTGAATCCTTTTATTTTAAAATGTGTGTTTTATAGCAATTATTGTATGCATGCATTTAAATACATTTTTGAGATTTAGCTTTAAAAAAAAAATATTCTAGCAGCATTTTAATTAATAGATGTTTCATATAAAGATGGCCTTTTTTTAACATGGCTTCATCAACAGCCCCAAAATTGCTCTTCCTCTTCTTCGATTTGCCCCACATGCTTATCCGGGGAAAATGTGTAATATGTGAGTATTTTCTGAAATGCTCAGCAACAGGGGCCGATCGAATACATAAACAACATAATATAGATAAATATAATGTTTGAAAGTAATGTGTCACAGAATGCGTTGCAACAGAACATAAGAAAAATGTTTGAAATTCTTGAATCATGGAAGATATGGAACAAAAACATATATGTATAACATTGAAATTCTTCTTATTTTCAATCATTTAATGATATGTCGCTAATTATCAATTAACACGCTAATGAATGATGCCTTAGAACGTTTATTACAAAAAAATATTTATGAAATCATAAATTTTAGACAAAACAAAAAATTATCTTATTTTAATAATCATTATAATTAAATATTTAGAAAATATTATATAAATCAAATATAATCTTTTGATCTTTGAGTGTTTGTAGTATCTCAGGGATAATTATTATTATTATTATTTTTTGTTATGTTTGTTTTTTTAGAGTGGTAAATGATTCTTTCTAAGTTCAAAGTCCAAAATTATGTTTTCTGTAATCATCAATAAGGTTGAATGAGACTAAGAATCCATTTAAATTGTTTTTTCTTTTTTAAAATAACGATAAATCTAGGTAATTTGGGTCAACATACTCTTTATGAATGTCATTAAATCAATTGGAATGTTAAAAATATTTCAAAAATTGAAGTCAATTTCCTAACAATAAGAGAATTGAAGACATCAATGGAATGTTAACAAAATTCCATAATATAATATAATATAATATATGTAATAAATAATAAGATTTGTCAATGATTACAGATCTTAAATTGACTAAAATTACGGTAATAAAATATATAACGGGAGGGTGTGTCTATATAAACCAATAAATGTTAATATTAATTCTAACAACCAAAGGCTAAAGAAAATAGATGTAGAGACATCTTGTTTATGGCTTGGCTGTCAGACTCCTAAATGTTGTGGCAGAGGTACTAACCGAAACATTTATACATTCTATTATTTTTTTTAAAAAAATATTTATATATTAAAGTAGTAAATGTAGAAACTATCATTTTATATATATAGATATATTGAGTTGGAGAAATTTTTACTAAAAGTCGTTATTCGTCAAACCGTCTTAAATTTGAGATCTTAATTAGTTATGTCATACTAGCTACATACCATCGGAAATTTTTATGGGAATATATTGAAAAATATTGTTATGTACGTACATAGCACAAATACATGTTGCCTGAATTAGTAGGGATGGATGGGCAGAAAGCAAAGGCCATAATCGAGAGAGAGAACCCGTTGGTGTATGTGGATTTTGTGAGGAAAGGATATGCATGGTTGGCTGATTTTTGCTGCAACCGTGTGTATGTCTTCCTTGATGAAAATCTCAAAGTTGCATCTGAACCCTCCATTCCGATAATTGGATGATCGATTCCTATTACTAATATTAATACATCGATTCCTATTTCTTTATTTTTCCTATCTCGATTATTTTTTTTACAACTTTTATCATTAATTTTATAGTTAATAAATATATTTATAATAATAAAGCATATATAAATTTATCCCAATAAAATTTTTCATCTAAAAATGAATAATATATATGTATTTAGGTTAAAAGATCAATATATATATATATATATATATATATATATATATATATATATATATATATATCTTGATCTATATATACAACAACAATATAAAAATAAAACATGAATCGAGCCCTAACAAGACGAACAAGTAAAATTACGACAAATATAACCGACACATAATAATCAATTAAACTACAAGGAAATGCAATAAAATGAAATGCAATGTGTGAAAGGTAACAACGGAATAATGTGGGGAACCAGACGCTAATTCATTTATCAATCATTCTTGCGAATAATTGGATCAATTAAATAAACTTGGGTCTAATTTTTTTTTTTAAATACAAGTGCGGAAATATAGTGGAATCCATCTGATATAAACATCAATATAAAAAGTACAAGTCTTGTACCATTACATTACAATCGAACTAGGGTTCAACTACTATATATCAAGGGTTGAAGCCTATTCTACTTCTGGGTCCGAATCTCTACGCTAACTTTAATTTCTCATTCTCTTCTTGACCCTGATCCTGTCCCACCTATTGTCATGCATACATACAAACACAACAACAGCCGGATAACCCCGGTGAGAATAACATTCCCAGTATAAACAACGTATACATGCAATCATATAAACAGATATAAAAGCATGAAACAGATATCAATAACATGTATCATAATCTGAACACATAAATCGATATAAAACTGCAAATCAAACTAGTGACTCGTCATCTCAGACTCGACTCATTTCTAATCTAGGGATCCCGGTTCCTGGGCATTGGCACGATATACCGAATCTCCGCAATAGAAGCCGATCTGCTCCTACGCAACATCGATATAAACCAAACATCGAGTATCTTGGCATATCTGCCAAAACTTGGCATCTCCGCCAAAGACTAGGCATCTACGCCCATGACTCAATACACTTTGCTATAACTCAATAGACTAAGCATATTAATCTCATGACTTGCAAACATCAATGCAATGAAATAAAATATGTAGTTT
Organism: Primulina eburnea; assembly: GCF_022965805.1. Taxonomy (NCBI): domain Eukaryota; kingdom Viridiplantae; phylum Streptophyta; class Magnoliopsida; order Lamiales; family Gesneriaceae; genus Primulina; species Primulina eburnea. Next base: position 8,376,245 of record NC_133118.1, on the reverse strand, counting down.
TTGTTAAACTCAAGTACTATCTGACTCGAGTCGATCTCCCGGTTAACATTGATTTATACCTTCTTTTCTTGGTCTGGCGAAGTCGTAGTCTCGAATTCAAAGCCTGTCAATACTCGATCTGGAAAGTACAATATCGAGGAGTATAATATAATATACCACTCAGATTAATACTGGATATAATCAGAACTCAATCAAATTCTGTTTCAACGGAATAACTGCACAATTTCAATATATCCAGCAATACAAATATCAACATATATCAATCTCAACTCATAATTGATCGACAAACATAATCTGATATCAAATCTGTATAATCTCAATCAAATCAACTCTGAAAAATCATACGGTATTTGTTCTTCGATCCGGTTTCAATTATACGATGTCTAATATGTCAAGAACACCATATATGAATCATATCCGATTCCTTCAATATCATATTTTCAAATCATATCAAAATATAATGAAACTTACATTCAGTTGAAGTCTTTGTCGATAGGAACATAGTACTGAAGTCGGATTCAAAATCGAATTGGCGGATTTTGCGTAGTTCAAAATTCTATCTCAAGAACTTGAAGTTGGCCCTCGGTTTCTTCGTTTCTTTCTTCCCTTCGTTGCTGTCTGGAGAATGAGGCTTCTATTTTATAAATTGCATGTCCAGGCCAAGTGGCTTATTCTTCAAGCAGCACGTCTCGCGCATATGCGCGACCCTCCTTGGCGCATATGCGTGAGACCTACTGGTCTCGGCCCCAATCTTCTTGGCAGCTCGCGCATATGCGTGCACCATCGCCGCGCATATGCACGAGGTTCTCTGGACTTGGCATATTTTCTTTCACACGCTCGCGCATATGCGTGCACTCAATTTGCGCGTATGCGCGAGGTCCTCTGCCCATCTCGCGCATATGCGCGCATTGTGTCGCGCATATGCGCGAGGTGTTCTGCCCTCGCACATGCGGTATCACACGCTATGTGGGGTCCTTAGCTCCTAATCGTTATTACAATGTACTTTGATTAGGTTTAACTAATTACAGCGAAAAACGAGTTTAAAATTTCTATACAATGAGCCCAAAATATTTCTTCTATAATTTAAATACTAAAAATAGTATTTAATCTCATATCATAAACATGCCCACACGTAATCAAAACCAATCACATACAAACAATTCATATCCTCGGGACATGCCCCGGTATATAGATACATATACATATATACTGGGAACAAAATATAAACCTCAACTCAAACTGTGACTCCCTCAAGAAGTACCCTCACCGGTCTCTTGATAACCTGGAGTACCTGTCATTTTCCACACACAAAGACAACAACAGCCCCCCTTGGGGGTGAGCAAAGCTCCGTATGGAACAACCATCATATATATCTAAACAATGATATATGATATGCAATGCATGTATGTCGTGGAGGTATCAGGTCAAATGCCCATCCACTGAGCACATGTCAAAATCAAATGAATCGCTATCAAATCAATGCTCGAGCTGGCACACCGGCCTCAATAAGGGATACTTGTATAATAGCGTCGACGAAGCGCCATAAAATCCCAAATCCCAAATCAATCGTCAGGGCCACAAATGTCTATGTTTTAAGGGTCTTGTAATACCAAACATAGCATTGTGTTAACAAAACCCAGAATCCAATCAAATCATATCAGGGTATCCAAGGATCATAGCTCAACGTGCATGTCATGTATCGATGTATGCATCAAACGATGTGTGTTAACAAAACATTTATTTTATACATCCATATTCAAATCACAATGTCATGTATGCCACATAAACTCGACAATAAGGCATATAGACATATATTCTAATTCCAATCAATCAAACCAATCCAACATATATCATATAATACAGATACCTGTCGTATGTTACCCGGTCGCAACATACCTCAATTCTTCGTTTCCAATTGATGTAGCCTGAAGATATCGGTATAATACTTTATCTACATCAATAACATACTCATTCCAATCAATAACATAATCTAAAATCATTAATATGAGTTTCAAATATCATTTGAAACTTCAAAAATTAGTATCAAATCCAAATCATAACATAATTCAATTCCGACTTCGAATATGAGTTTCGCGTCGGTTATTCTACTACATATAGGAATTTCAACTTCAAATACATGTTATTCTAGCACTTTGATATTTAGAACTGCTGAAAATAGAAGAAATTTACCTCAGTCAGAAGCCCTCGACGCGAAGATTCCGAATCTATAATTTGTTTCGCGTTTAGATAGCATTTCGAAGTCGATTCGGACGAAAGAAATCGAATTCTCTAACTTTCCCTCGAAGTTGCTGAAATGAACTGACGAAGGAAAAGAAAGAAAGAAGGGATTCTTATCCCCACCGCTTCGGAGCTCGGGCGGTAGAATTCTCGCGCCCGAGCGCGAGAGGTTTTGCCCCCGAGTTTCACTTTTACCGCGCTCGGGCGGTCAAACATTACCGCTCCGGCGCGACAGGTTCTGCCCGAACATACATTGTCATATACCCTGGCGCTCGGGCGGTCGTTTTCTACCACCCGAGCGCCACACGTTATGTACAAATATTAATTTTTTGTACTATATTGGCGTCCGGCTTCTCCACTCGAGCTCTTACAACGTCAATTCATATTCAATATTCATTTTCTCAAGTTCATTGTCACGATATACATCAAATACATAATCAAATGGCAATTTCATTAATTATCGATAATCAATATAAAATTTACGATAATACGATACACGGTCCTTACACGCTACCTCAAATCAAGTCTCGGAGGGGTCCTTCATAATCATATCAATTCAAAATCAATAATCGCAGATTAATCGCAAAATAAATCTTGGGCGCGAATCGAATAAACAACGGTAACAATTTCCACCCATGCTAGGAACTCATCATCAAATCACCGCTAGTCCATGCACGTAACATCAAGAGTATGGGAGCTACCCGGTTGTCATCATGATGACATCAAGAGTGTAAGGTCTAGGAAATTCGAACAACGTAACCCGACTACATGCATTCTAGGGTTTTGTTTAAAATATGTGATAACTGATTTTTATGCATTGTATTTCTTGAGTATGGCATGGATAGGTGTTATTTCATGGTTATATTAAAGCTTCATGCATTAAGGTTTTAAGTTGCATTTCGCGCTCGAACGAGGAACGGAGACCAATGATAATCACGAAAAATATTTTTATTAAATAATTATTTTTAATTATTTAATATATGGTGTATTTAAAGAGAAATTTCAAAAATGGGCTTTGGTTAGGTATTTTACTCATCGGGCCGTATTTTAAACCGGTACGCAAATTTTATCGATTCGGAAGACTTTTTTGAGGATTCGGTCAATATTTTCAAAATTATATCAAAATTAAATATTTTTCGAGAGTGTTATTGGGCTTGTCAGGTTTAATTTATTGCATAATGGGCCAAAAACGTTTTTTTAAAACCCCTTTAATAATTATGTGTGGCCCATTATTGTATCATTATTTAACCTAAACACCCCATAACCTAACCCTACCCTCAAAGCACTCGGCCGCCCCTTCCCTTTCAGCAGCCTCCCATTCAAAAAGATTCAGCAGCCATATTGTTTTTCCTCAAGTTTTTCAAGAGAAGTCTTCCCTTTTTTCTCTGGTGCTTGTCCTACGCGAAGTTATCAACGTTTTCGAGCAGTTTAATTAGCTTGGATGGGTTTGGACATTTTTCTGTCGTAGGGTTAGCGCCGTGGCACTGCCATTTTGGCGCCACAGCGCCTTGAGCAAGAACATGTAGTGCCGCAGCGCTGATGCAGGGCTCCTATGCGCTAACCAAGCGCCGCGGCACCACAATGTCAGCGCCTAGGCGCTAGTCTGTTTGAGGGGCTTTTGTTTTTAGCGCTATTGTCTCATTAGGGTGTTGATACGTTGTTATGACCAGGTTTACTGAGGATTAGATTGGATCATATGAGGCTTGATTGGGAATCTTTGAATTATGATTTAAGCGTGGTCACCTTCGAGTCGAGTTAATAGCCTTGGCAGCATACTAAACACGATTTGACATGTTTTAAATGTTTTTTTGTTATCACCAATATGACTTTTTACATTGCATGCTTGATTTTAAGCAAAATTTACGTATATGCATGATTTTATAAGTGACGAATACGATGACATGTTTTTGAAGGAATGGAGTTGGTTGTGACTAATACGAAAACGTCAATACGATGATATGTAAGGCCAAGGCTCATTGGATGGATAATACTGTCGCTGATGTCCCCGCCGCCGGGTACCTCGGTTACACGTAGATGGATCCATCGCCTAATACGATGATACGAAAATTACAGCTAATCAAAAAAATTGAAATTAAGAAAAACGAACACGTATATGTTGATATGTTGAGATATGTTATGTTAATGTTTATGCTTTGACAGGTCACGATTATGCCTACGGTTTTATAAGATCTTGAAAAGTAACTTTATTACAGTACTTTTCACTATTTTCTGCTATGTATATGTATTTGCTATTATGTTACAGGTGTGTTGAGTCTTTAGACTCACTAAGTGTGAATGATGCAGGTGATTATGTTTATAAGGAGATTGGAGATGCCGAAGACTGAGTAGGCAGAGTTGGATGTGCGCACACGAACCCGAGGACTGTATTCTTCCGCACATCATGTTTTGAGTTAGGTGATTTTGGATATTTACGTACTTTTATTTTTGATGGTTATAAGGAGTTTCATGTTTCATATATGTTTTATGTTTAAAACATAAGCTTCGGGTTGACGTTTTCTCATTATTTTAACTGCAATATTTTTACATGTTAGTTGATTACTATTAATTTAAAAATGTGAATTTTCTGCAGTATTGCATGCATGCGTTAACATTAAGTTTCGATTATGTGATGAAAAATTATTTAGTAGACGTTTAGTAGATGTTTCAGTTGGTATTAGAGCAAGTGTCCTGTGTAGGGTTGTGCCAGTGCCAGCTTCTACAGCTCAGCCTTCAAGCCTCAAGTCTGTAAGTTTACGTGTTTTAAATGGTTTAATGCTATCGCCTACATGTTTGCATGATTCGTTCTTTGTAGCGATTTACAGTACATGTTTAGCCGCTGTCATGGTTTACGGATTAAAATGTTTTGAAAACTAGATTAAATTGCATGATGGGTTATGTTTAGAATTTGGACTGTATTTAGATATCATGCCTCCCAGACGCGCCCCCAGTACAGATCGTTAGGATGATACTTCAGGAGGCGGCAAAGGCCCACCTCCACCGCCGCCGCCGCCGCCAGGGGACGCAGCTGCCCGTGTACTTGAGGGTATTGCTAGGCTTATGGAGCAGGCACAACAGGCTTCAGACATAAATTTACAAGAAGTTCAGATGGCTCAACCCAAAGGAGTTCAGGGGTGGTACCATTGATCCTTTTGTGGCGGAGGGTTGGATTCGGTCTCTGGAGTTAAATTTTCAGTATCTGGAGATGAGGGATGGCGACGGGGTCAGGTGTGCCACTTATATGCTGAGGTATGACGCATCCCTATGGTGGGAGGGAGCTTGTAACGCCCTTGACATAAATATATTTTCAATATATATACAATCAAAAGTATATACATGATCAATATAGTATTGTATCAAAATACAAAATATCATTTTTGATCATGTCAAAATGCTAACAAAATATCTTTCTTCCTTCCATATTTTTGTGCATATGACCTCGGCTCCAATAAACATTCCGGCTCGTCACTCTTATCTGCATCACATGAAATAACTGGAATGAGTATAAAACTCAGCAAGTGGAACTCTTACATAACAATCTACAAATATCATACTCTGTAAAACATGACTTTGAAATCATTAAATACCATCTAACTCTTAAAACATGAATAACATAGTATAACATGACCATAACGATGGTATTTCTCTTTTCTCCGGTGGATTGATATCTAAATAGTATATCTGTCTCTGTACCTATATCCCATCGATATAAATCGATTACTCTGTTGGGATATAAGCCTTAGTTGTTGATCAACTAATTGAATGCAATCTCTGACTATCTATTTATCAATCCAATAAATCATTTGAACTCCCTCTTGGACATTAAAACAAGCACTTTGAATACTCTTTTCATTTGCATTCCCTTTTATATAATTGAGACATATAAAAGCCTCTAATATACATCAAAGTGTATCCATACATAACATGAATCAAGTGGAAGGGATTAGCATGTTAAAATCATTGAAATACAATTCATATACTTCATGTGAGCACAAGAGATGAATTCCACTTACTACAAATGGAAAACTTGATTCTAATCTCTTGGTATAAATCCTACAACAACAAACCATGTATTGAAGCATCAACAACTTAATAATCAAATAACCATACCATAAAACCCATAAAACCAAAACAATCATAAATTCCATAATTTCTCCAACACCACAATCCAAAAATAACTAAAACCACAAGATTACCTTAGCTCCTTAAATCCAAAATGATCTTGCTCTCACTTCAATAACCCAACTAGAAGCTTGAATCAAAGGAACAAAAGAAAGAAATCAGAACCCTAGCTCCCCCTTGAACTGAAGAACCGAGAAGAATGGAGAAGAATGATGGAATTATGAGCGAACACTTGCAATTAATCACTTAAAACTTCAAAAAACGACTACGCTGTTCATGCACCGCAGGTGCATAGTCCTTGCACCGCGGGTGCGCTACGTAGGCTGAACCACATCCAAAAATCCGAAAGAAACGATTGCGGGTGCGCTGAGTTCTCTACCGCGGGTGCGATAGCCATACTGTCGAATCACCGTGGGTGCGGTAGCTTTTCTGGCGCGGGTGCAGTGTCCTCTGAAGCCAACAATATACTTTGCAACTAGAATCGAATCGCAACGTCGCTTCTCCTCATATTTTGGCAACACTCTCAACATGAAAGTTGCACTTCTATTTCTTATCTAACCACTCCGATTGGCCTCATACCAATTGGCTCAACATACAAATTATCATGAATTTAATCGTAACGTCGCTACAATATAACTACACATTATCTATAATAAACAATACTATAAATCATAAATCTAAATTCTTAACATCAAAACTATAGTTAAACTTGACCAAGTAGTCCATAAACATATGAAATCTTAAACTGTACCGTTCACCAAGCTTGGATATTACAATCTCCCCTCCTTAAAGAAATTTCGTCCCCGAAATTGACGTCATTGCGAAAATAACTCAGGATACTTTTCTCTCATCTCATCTTCTGGTTCCTACGTGGCTTCTGAAAGGGGATCGATTAAGGTGCCCGAATACGCAACGGAAGTTTCAAAAAAATTTGTATTTTCAACAAGAAAACAAAACCAAGCACCCTAAGTCTATAGTGTGTAGCAAATACAAAAACACCAAATATCATATATAGGGTTTTCCAGAAATGTACCTATCAATCTCAAAGATTGATTGTTGGCTCCAACTAAGGTACATAGGGTGTTTTAGAAATGTACCTATCTATCTCAAAGATTGATTGTTGGCTCCAACTAAGGTGTAAAACTACACCTTAGTTGGAGCCAACAATCAATCTTTGAGAATGATAGGTACATTTCTAAAACACCCTATGTATGACATTTTGTGTTTTTGTATTTGCTACACACTATAGACTTAGGGTGCTTGGTTTTGTTTCCTTGCTTTTGGACTCCTTTCTTCAAATTAGGTCCACCACTAACAAAGTAGATCCACTCTAATTTTACACTAGAAAAATTAGAGCATTTTTCTTAGAGTAGTGTGTGCTTTCATCAACAAGTGAAGAAGCAAAATTGAGGAGAAAATGACCCCAAAATTCGGCCATAGCATGTGTGGAGTGAAGGGGAGACTTTTCTTAGTTGGACAAAAAGGTTGTGGTCTCCCAAAAGCATGCCATGCCTTGGACATTGAAAAAGTTGTCTCCCAACCTTTCATCTCCCTTGCATGCCTTTTGACTTGGGCTTGTAACAATTACAAGGCCCATGGACTTTTATTTTAATGTCTCAAACACATTTGAGACCATTTAAACTTTACTTGATTTTACTCAAGCCCACTAGTTTAATATTTATTTCTAATTGGGCTCTACAAGGTCCAATGTTGTTTTGTTATTCAACACTTGAATTAATTTAATTATTTGGACTCTACTAGGCCCAATAGTGTTTAATTTATTCAAAATTTGAATTAATTTAATTTAATCCATAATAATGTTTATGAAAATCACAATTTTCAAATACATTATTTGTTTGGCCAACTTTTAATTTAGGAACACTTCCTCAAATTAAAAGTTACATTCTCCTTATAGAAGTCATACTTCTATTTTTCGTTACGCTTATAAACTCCTTTATAATCCGTTCAACACATTGAACTATTTTACTTCTCAACGGGATCTAAAAACTTAGCACTTGTGTGACCCTTAATGGTTTATTGATACAACTAGCCGTGGTTTCACATCTCCATGTGATTCGGACTAAACATGTTCTTATACGAGCATACCCCAATTACTCCATTCTTACTTATCAACTCCTTGATAATAAGAACAGAACTCAAGTCTGATAATACCCAACCAATCATGTTAAACGCCTAGCAGCATCGCTTACATGATTCCCTAGGTATCAAATGATTGTGCCTGCAAGAACCATTCAATTATGGTTGGCGTACAGTACGGTCCCTTCAACTCATATATCCCGACTGATTCGACAACCATTGGTATATCTAGAGTAGTCAATGATTTGATACTATGTGTCATGTCGTAGTGGCATCGATGGTGTAATTGATAGAACCCCTTTCATAATTACCACCATACTCTGATCAGAGATTTCATACTACATATACATGAGATCACATAGGATATCCATGCCCGAAGGTAAGCGGTGAATCCCCGACTACAATGCATCGACTCCTATATGTTTCGACAAAACACCCAACCTTGTCACCTGATGACCCCATGAGAGTCGGTAAACAAATCAAAGTGTAATGCTAGCATATAGAGTCTCAATGTTGTCCCGGGTAATAAGGACTAATGGTGTACTTTATGGAGGGTTGTTCAGTGCACTCTACCAGGAGCACCTATCTGCATGGTCAGACATCACCATGTCCCCTACCAATGAAACATGGTACTCACATCGCAGATACTAGTCTCAAACTCGAGCGGCCTATGTCCTTCTTAGCGGCGGCTGAATCGACTAGGAACTGTTTAGAATATACAGTATTACAAATATGAGTTTCATGATACTCATCATATGAGCATCTCATATTCTTTCTACTATTTGTATATTCAAGGGCTTTATCTTTGCAATTAGCATTGGTATACAGATAAAGATGTGCCAAAATAATAATTTCAAATATTATTAAAATAAAGATTGTTTATACATAGAGTTTAAACATGAACCCTCGGCCAACACTTGGCTTGATGGGCACCTACTCTAACAATCTCCCACTTGCACTAGAGCCAACTGCCCATATGCTTTAAACCCATCGATTCGCGATGCTTCTCGAATAATGGTCTTGGTAAAGGCTTAGTTAGCGGATCAGCAACATTATCTGCGGAGCCGACTTTGTCAATCGAGACATCCTCCGAGAGAAATCTCCTCGTTCCACAATCTCTCGGAGGATGTGGTTCTTTCTCAATACATGTTTGGACTTCTGATGAGAACTTGGCTCCTTTGCTTGAGCTATAGCTCCCGTGTTGTCACACAACACCGGGACAAGAGCCACTCCATTAGGAATGACGTCCAACTCTTGGATGAAATTCCTTATCCAAACAGCCTCCTTTGCTGCATCTGATGCAGCAATGTATTCGGCCTCAGTGGTGGAATCCGCAGTACTGAATTGCTTGGAACTCTTCCAAGAGACAACAACACCATTGAGCATGAATACGAATCCAGAGGTTGACTTCGAGTCATGGTTATCGCTTTGGAAGCTAGAGTCGGTAAAGCCTTCCAATTTCAGTTCTCCACCCCTATAGACCAAGAACAACTTATTGGTCCTTCTCAAATACTTGAGGATGTCTTTCACAGCTTTCGAATGTGGAAGACCAGGGTTCGATTGATATCTACTCACTACACTTAGTGGACGTGTAGATATCATCCCATACATGATGCTATAAATTGCAGATGCATATGGAATGCGTGTCATCGCCTCTATCTCTGCATCAGTTTTGGGAGACATAGACTTGGATAGGGACACGCCATGACACATTAGTAGATGTCCTCTCTTGGACTCATCCATCGAGAACCTCTTCACGATGGTATCAATGTATGTGGACTGGGTGAGACCAAACAATCTTCTTGATCTATTTCTATAGATCTGTATTCCCAATACAAAAGATGCTTCACCCAAGTCCTGCATCGAGAACTTACTCGCTAACCATATCTTAGTTGATTGCAACATTCCTACATCATTCCCAATGAGTAGAATGTCATCAACATAAAGCACCAGGAATGTCAGAGCACTCCCACTAACCTTCTTATACACACAGGTTTCCTCAGGATTCTTAGTAAAACCAAACTCTTTGATTGTACTATCGAATCTAAGGTTCCACCTCCTAGATGTCTGCTTTAGACCATAAATAGCTCTCTGAAGTTTGCATACAATATGCTCACTTCCTACAGATGTAAACCCTTCAGATTGAGACATGTAAATCTCTTCCTTAATATCCCCATTAAGAAAGGCTGTCTTGACATCCATCCACCATATCTCATAGTCATACCATTCAACTATGGCTAGCAATATCCTAATGGACTTGAACATTGCAACTGGAGAAAAGGTTTCCTCAAAGTCAACTCCTTGTCTTTGAGTATATCTTTTTGCTACCAATCGCGCCTTGAAGGTCAATACCTTCCCATCCGCCCCAAGTTTCCTCTTTTAAATTCAATTATACCCTATGGGAAAAATTCACTCAGGTGGATCCACGAAATTCCACACTTGGTTCGAATGCATGGAATTCATCTCAGATTCCATTGCTTCAAGCCACTTGGATGAATCGGCATCAGATAACGCTTCCTTGAAGGTCCTTGGATCACATCCATGGTTAGGCTCATCATGGCCCTCTTCAAGAAGCAGACCATACCTCATAGGTGGTCTCGAGTCTCTCTCGGATCTTCTAGGAGCTTGTATTTACTCTCTTGGCTCTTTGGGAGTGGGTTCGATAATTGTGGGTGTCTCTTGAACCTCTTCGAGTTCTATCATCTCACCTTTTCTATCCAATAGAAATTATTTTTTCCAAAAGGTTACATTCCTAGAAACAAACACCGTTGTTTCTTGGGGATGATAGAAGTAATATCCAACAGAATTCCTTGGATATCCCACGAAGTAACATAAAATGGATCGACTATCCAATTTATCTCCCACTACCTGCTTCACATAAGCAGGGCACCCCATATTCTAAGATAAGAATATTTCGCAGGCTTGCCCATCCATATCTCATATGGTGTTTTGTCAACTGCCTTTGAATGGGCATTGTTCAACAACAGTGCCGTTGTCTCAAGAGCATATCCCCAAAAAGATGGCGGCAACTCTGTGAATCCCATCATAGACCGAACCATGTCCATCAAAGTCCGGTTACGACGCTCTGAAACACCATTCAACTGTGGTGTAGCGGGCGGAGTCCACTGCGAGAGAATCCCATTCTCCCTAAGATACTCTTGGAACTCGGCACTCAAGTACTCACCACCTCGATCTGATCGTAGTGTCTTGATGCTTCGTCTCAACTGTTTCTCTACTTCATTTCTGAATTCTTTGAACCTTTCAAAGGCTTCAGACTTGTATTTCATCAAATACACATACCCGTACCTGGAAAAGTCATCGGTAAAGGTGATAAAGTAGGCATGTCCATGCTTAGTGGTGATGCTAAGCGGACCGCACATATCAGTATGGATCAAATCCAATAACCTTTTCGCTCGCTCCACATGGCCCTTAAAGGGAATTTTGGTCATCTTTCCTTTCAGACAGGATTCACAAGTCCTGAGACCATTAATAACATACATATCAAACATGCCCACTCCCAATAGCTTGTTCATCCTTCTTAGGGAAATATGTCCTAATCGAGCATGCCATAATTGTGCCGAATTTAGAGTATCTTGTTTTCGCTTGTTTGTTGTTGTTATAGCTTGGACATTGTTTAGTAGAATATCTTTCAATTTTAAGTTATAGAGATCATTTTCAAGTTCTCCAGTATCAATTAAACATTCTTGTAAATGTTGCAAACACCTTTGCTAAATAAACAAGAATATCCATCTTTATCTAGCCTAGAAATGGAAACAATGTTTGTCACCAAATCTGGTACAAACAAAACTTCTCTTAAAATCAACTTAAAATCATTGTTCAACAATAATTAAACATCTCACACGGCCTTGGCAGCAACTCTTGCTCCATTGCTTATTCTTAAGAAGGTCTCACCTTCCCTAAGCCTTCTACTTCTTCCCATCACCTATAACTCATTAAAGAGATGTGAGCCACAGTAGGTATCAAATACCCAATAAGTAGAATTAATTAAAATGTTTACTTTGCAGAACATACCATTTCCAGAACCTTTCTGGACAAGATATTCTCTACAGTTACGTCTCCAATGTCCAGGCTTCTTGCAGTGATGAAAAATATCAACAGTCTTTTCAGCCTTTACTGGTTTGGCTGTCATAACGGGACTCAGAGATTGCCTCTTCAAGGGCACGTTCTTCTTGGGACGCGGGAAAGAACGCTTCTTTCCCTTCCCATGTGGACCAGTCTTCCTACCAGATTAAGAGCCTACATAAAGAACCGACTTCTCATCTTTCATAGAAGTCTGCATATAACACTTGGCTTTCAAGTCATGGTCCCACCATTCCTTGTAAGTCTGCAATTCCTCAGGAGTGCAGCTAGTCGGAGCCTCATCAGGGGACGACTTAGTAAGTGTATACGCTATCCTTTCCGAATTCAAGACGATTTCCAGATTTCTTAGCCAATTGAGGTAATTAGGTCTGGTTAATACGTGTTTGTGGAGTATTACATAGCGAATTGCGGATCGAAGACATTGTCAAAAAGTATTGAAAAGTAAAACATATAAATGTTAATGACTATTTTAAAATATTTAGTAAGATATGAAGTATGGACTTTTACTTCATAAATGTTTACTCCCACTGTTTTGACATCTTTCACTACCCTCTAGTGAAAACGGGAAACTCTTTTCCTCAGTAGGTACACAAGGTCCAACTAGCGAATTATGATCCCGAATAATATCAGCCAATCACAATTTCTAAAAGGTAGTTTGCAATTGCATCTCCATGCAACCCTCTATGTAAACTTTTGTCTCACGTTTGATTAGGACCCAATAATATGACGTCGTTCATCTTTACGAGTCAAGATTTGCCCATCGATGTTGAACCTTAATGGACGGTTGCTATGATTTCCCTCAATAATATGAGCCGAAATCATGGGAGTTCCACGTAGTTCACATCATCATGTCAATAAATATCACAACTTTTCGGAACCCAGGGCTCCCCCAATAATATGAGCCGAGCACCGACCACGGGTAGCGTTCATCATGCACCCATTGTCGATGAAAGACATGGAAATTATAAATAACTTTATAATTCCCCTCTTCGGGCTTGATATTAATTTTGAATCTTATTCAAAATGAGGGTTTATAATTTTGAAAGGTCTCATCATTAATTTTATTTAAAAGCTCGCCATGTTCGATCGTATGTTTGCCGGATTCATGCAACTTTGTTATTATCATAATAATAACACTAATTATTTATAACATATCATGCATATATTATAAAGAGTAAACAAAACAAGGATGATCAATCGCCCCAATACTAATGACCCGTGTGAGCTAAGCACGGGCCTAGGTCCAATCCTAGGGAAATGAAAGGGATGCAAATGCAACTATTACATAAGTTTCCAATATTTACATGTCTTCGATCTTCATAATCATCAAGGCCACCATCTTCCAATCTTGATCTTCCACTATTCTAATATTTACAAATAAATATTCATGGCAAATAGGGATACATCTCATGGGGTGGGAACAGGCTATAAACCAAGCCTACTTTAAATTTGATAATTATTACAATCATTCAAAACAAAATATCCTAGCATACACCTAGCAAATTGGGCTTGGGCTTTTGATCATGCTTCATGCATAATATCACATATCATACACCATCAATTAATTATCACAATAATTAATTGATCCAATATTATATATCTTGATTCAATCACTAACCGCCACGATTATAAACTAAATTAACAAAGTATGCGAACTCCTTTGTCTACTTTCTAATTAATTTATTTATAACCGAATTTCTTATAAATCACAATTTAATATAAATAATTAAAGTCCAAATTCAATTATTTATTTCATGAGATAATATGTACAACTTTTGTGGATTTAAACTTAAGGGCCCAAAAAATCATTTTTCACCAAAAACATTTTGGCCCATTTAAATTTCACAAATATGTTAGCCATCTCATGGCCCAACAACTTTAAGGTCCATGACACTTTGATAATCCAAAACACCTTTTGGAAACCCTAGTCGTCATCGCTGTCGCCGGAGCTCCGTCGCCGGATTCCGGCCAACAAATTTTTTTTTATTATTAAAACATAAAGGGCTGTTCGGGAGGGGCTGCCCTTGCTGCCCGCCACGGGCAGCCCAAGCTGCCCGAAATGTACAGCAACTTGCTGCCCCAAAATCCCCAAAAAACCGGCCTTGATTTTGTTGCAAAAATTCTTCTCATGCGGTTAGAAATCGACCTCAATACAATATTATGTAAATGCGACACAAAATAGTATCATTAGCTCTGATATCACTTGAAAGAGGATCTATTTTAGGTGTTCAAATACGCAACGGAAGTTCAAAATTATTTTGAGAAGAAAAATCGAACACCTCTACTAAGATGTGTAGCAAATACAAAAGCACGAAATGTCATACATATGGTGTTTTAGAAATGTACCTATCCATCTCAAAGATTGATTGTTGGCTCCAAATAAGGTGTAAACACCTTAGCTCTTGAATGGCAAGACCCTCTACAAGCTTTCCTTGCTTTTGGACTCCTTTCTTCAAATTAGGTCCACCACTAACAAGGTAAAGTCACTAGAAAAATTAGAACATTTTTCTTTGAGAAGTGTGTGCTTTCATCAACAAGTGAACAAGAAAAATTGAAGAGAAAATGACCCCAAAATTCGGCCATAGCAGGTGTGGAGTGAAGGGGAGACTTTTCTTGGTTGGACAAAAAGGTTGTGGTCTCCCAAAAGCATGACATGCCTTGGACATTGAAAAAGTTGTCTCCCAACCTTTCATATCCCTTGCATGCTTTTTGACTTGGGCTTGTAACAATTACAAGGTCCATGGACTTTTATTTAAATGTCTCAAACACATTTGAGACCATTTAAACTTTACTTGATTTTACTCAAGCCCACTAGTTTAATAATTATTTCTAATTGAGCTCTACAAGGTCCAATGTTGTTTTGTTAATTCAACACTTGAATTAATTTAATTATTTGGACTCTACTAGGCCTACTATTGTTTAATTAATTCAAAATTTTAATTAATTTAATTTAATCCTTAATAATGTTTATGAAAATCACAATTTTCAAATACATTATTTGTTTGGCCAACTTTTAATTTATGAACACTTCCTCAAATTAAAAGTTATATTCTCCTTATTGAAGTCATACTTCTATTTTTTTGTTACGCTTATAAACTCCTTTATAAGCCGTTCAACACATTGAACTATTTTACTTCTCAACGGGATCTAAAAAGTTATCACTTGTGTGACCCTCAATGGTTCATTGATACAACTAGCCGTGGGTTCACATCTCTATGTGATTCGAACAAAACATGTCCTTATACGAGCATACCCCAATTGCTCTATTTTTACTTATCAACTCCTTGATAATAATAACGTCAGAACTCAAGTCTGATAGTACCCAACCAATCATGTTAAACGCCTAGCAGCATCGCTTACATGATTCCCTAGGTATCAAATGATAGTGCCTGCAAGAACCATTCAATTATTGTTGCCGTACAGTACGGTCCCTTCAACTCATATATCACGACCGATTCGACAACCATTGGTATATCGAGAGTTGTCAATGAATCGATACTATGTGTCATGTCGTAGTGGCATCGATGGTGTAATCTATGAAACCCCTTTCATAATTTCCACCATAATTTGATTAGAGATTTCATAATACATATACATGAGATCACATAGGATATTCATGCCCGAAAGTAAGCGGTGAATCCCCGACTACAATGCATCGACTACTATATGTTTCGACAAAACATCCAACCTTGCCACCTGATGACCCCATAAGAGTCGGTAAACAAGTCAAAGTGTAATGATAGCATATAGAGTCTCAATGTTGTCCCGGGTAATAAGGACTAATGGTGTACAACCATAAACTAGGACGATTCCACTCGATTAGTGAGAACCACTTGGAACGTCCTTTATGGAGGGTTGGTCAGTGCACTCTACCACGAGCACCTATCTGCATGCTCGGACATCACAATGTCCCCTACCAATGAAACATGGTACTCACATCGCAGATACTAGTCTCAAACTCGAGCGGCCTATATCCTTCTTAGCGGCGGCTGAATCGACTAGAACTGTTTAGAATATATAGTATTACAAATATGAGTTTCATGATACTCATCATATGAGCATCTCATATTCTTTCTACTATTTGTATATTCAAGGGCTTTATCTATGCAATTAGCATGGGTATACAGATAAAGATGTGCCAAAATAATAATTTCAATTATTATTAAAATAAAGATTGTTTATACATAGAGCTTTTAAACATGAACCCTCAGCCAACACTTGGCTCGACGAGCACCTACTCTAACAGGTTCTTCAATCAATTGATTCCTCCAAAGGATTCTAACAATGCTGATCTCTTTGTTTCTCAATAATTTAACTTTGTGATCCAGAATCTGGACTGGAATCTCTTGGTACGTTAAATTCGGCGTCAAATCCAATGGCTCGTGACGAAGAACATGGGAAGGATTCGCAATATACTTCCTGAGCATGGAGACATGAAAAACATTATGAACTCTATCAAGATCTGGCGGTAGGGCTAACCTGTAAGCTCGATCACCGACTCTGTCCAAGATCTCAAATGAGCCAATGAATCTTGGACTCAACTTTTCCTTTTGCCAAACCGCATTACACCTTTAAGAGGTGCAATCTTCAAGAACACGTGATCGCCAACCTCAAACTGCAACGGCTTCCGTCTTACATTAGCATAACTCTTCTGTCTTGACTGTGCTGTCTTCATCCTTTCTTGAATAACTGCAACAACATCAGCTGTCTGTTTGACCAACTCTGGACCCAACATCTTTCTCTCACCAATCTCGTCCCAATATAAGGGGGATCTACATTTTCTGCCATAAAGTGCTTCATACGGTGCCATGCCAATCGTCGCTTGGTAGCTGTTATTGTACGTGAACTCAACAAGAGGCAATTTGGAATCCCAGCTACCAGGATAGTCAATAGTACAAGCTCTGAGCATATCCTCCAAAATCTGAATAACTCTCTCCGATTGACCGTCGCTCTGGGGATGATATGTTGTATTGAATGCTAACCGTGTACCCAAGGCTCTGTGTAAACTCTTCCAAAACTCTGAAGTAAATCTAGTGTCACGATCGACACATGAACACCATGAAGTTTGACAATCTCTGCTATGTACTCTTCGGCATACTGGTTCATGGAATACGTTGTCTTGACTAGGAGAAAATGCGCTAACTTGGTCAACCGATCAACGATAACCCAAATAGAGTTATAGCATTTCCGCGTTCTCGGAAGACCAATCACCAAGTTCATTGTAATGTGCTCCAATTTCCATTGAGGAATCAGCAATGACTGCAATTTCCCAGCAGGTTTCTGGTGTTCGATTTTCACCTGCTGACAAGTTAGACATTGAGAAATAAACATGGAAATATTGATATGTGTCGTTTTTACGTGTTTTATTGCATTAGTCTGTGTGTGTTTTGCATTGTGCATACGTTTATTTCAATCACATTCTGTTTATTTTAGAGTAAACATTTGCATTATATCATATCTCACTCAGGCATGACGAGATTTGCAGGAAAAGTGGCCGGAAAACCAAAAAATGGAGAAAATTGTACAAAAGAGGAGGCAACGGACAGAATGAGCGGCGCCCGAGCGGTAATTTTCTACCGCCCGGGCGCGAAAGGTGATCAAGTCCACAAACTCGACAGAAGAGTCGGCGCTCGAGCAGTACTTTTCTACCGCCCGAGCGCGAGAGATGCTTTAGAATGGCCAATGTACAGAAGAGTCGGCGCTCGGACGGTAGTTTTCTACCGCCCGAGCGCGAATTCCGCACACCCCAAGGAAGTTTACAGAAGATGTGGCGCTCGAGCGGTACTTTTCTACCGCCCGAGCGCCACCTATTATTGGCAAGATTTTTGCAGCCGATTCTTTACCTTATTTTGAGAGGGTGGCTGATATGGTAAGGGGGAGGCACGAATTAGAGACCTATTCAGACTTCATTCTTCAGCCGTCAAGAGTTTTGGAGAGCACGGGGCGCTTGGATTGAAGATTCGACATTTTCCGGGCACCGTTCTTCGCGTTTTTCGTCACTTCTAGTATTTCTACCTTAGTTTTTATCTTTTAAACATTGTTTTGCTTAGTTGAATTATGAATTCTAGTGGCTAAATTTTATTATTTGTTGGGATTAAAGGGGATCCTACCCCGAACGTTGATTTGAATTAATCAATATTTCGATTGTGCTTTATTCTTGATTTTACTACTGTGTTACTGTGTCATTAAAGCGTAGCTAACTTTAACGACGTTTTCATATCACGAGTGAGTTCGAGAGAATAACGAGTGATAGGATCGAGTAGTATAATCCGCGGATCTACAATTTACATAGATATATGAAATTGGATACGTGCCGATAGTCATAGTCCTTAGGGTCGAAAACTAGGGGATTTCATAGATCGAAATGCGATTTGCTCTTGATAAATAATTAAAGATATTTAATTACTTCATTGAGTAGAATTAGTTTGGCATAGCTCGAGAGAGTGTGTTCAAAAGATTAGGAAATCCTGTCGGAAGCGTAGATCACGATCGAACGAATTAATAAATAAACGAGGGGTAGGTGAACCGAGATTCCCAACAAATCCTTTTCACATTGAATTTTAACTCAACATTTTAGATTTAATTCTCATTCATTACTTGTTGAATCATTTTAATTGCATATTTATTTGAGTATAGTAGGAATAATCACACAACTCAATTTTCGTTGCTAAATGTTAAATAACTGAAAATAATAATTGTTAAACACAGTCTTCAGTGGAACGATACTCGTACTCTTGTACACTATATTATAACTTGACATCGTGCACTTGCGATTAATTTTGAGCATACAAAATCATATTTTTATTGGGGATTTTACTGTGCAAGTTTTGCTCGATCAAGTTTTTGGTGCCGTTGCCGGGGACTGTCAATCTACAATTTTATTTTTAGTTATTTCCTTTAGCATTATTTTATTTCTCTGGAGATAACACTTCATATTTTATTACAGATATTTCTTCCAGTGCATGCCAAAGTCACTTGACGTGGAGCTTGAGTTTGATCCTGAAATTGAAAGAACCTTCCGAAGGAGAAGACAACAGCAAAGACTTAAAGAACTGATGGAAAGACACGAGCAAGAACGTGGAGAGGAAACAGTGTGACAATATACAAGTTGAGATACCGCGTCGCATACCAATGCTGGAGTATGCCCAACCTTCTTTGGAGGGTGCACGCCCTAGCATCGTGAGGCCTATTGTGCGGGCAAATCACTTTGAAATCAAGCCAGCCATAATCCAGATGATTCAGAACACAGTCCAATTCGGAGGAACTGCAGTAGATGATCCAAACACGCACATTGCAGATTTTCTTGAAATTTGTGATACTTTTAAATTCAATGGAGTTTCTGATGATGCTGTTAGGTTGCGTTTATTTCCTTTCTCCTTACGTGATAAAGCTAAAGCGTGGTTAAATTGTTTGCCTGTAGGTTCGATCGCTACGTGGGACGACATGGCGAAAGCTTTTCTCATCAAATACTTCCCTCCCTCCAAGACCATGAAGCTACGGGCAGACATTACAACATTTGCTCAATTTGATCAGGAATCTCTATATGAGGCATGGGAACGCTTCAAGGATCTACTACGAAGATGCCCACATCACGAGTTACCACTTGGGTTAGTCTTCCAAACATTTTATTATGGTTTGCTTACTCCTAACCGTACTATGATAGATGCGGCTGTTTGTGGAAACCTGTTGAGAAAGACCGTGGAGGAAGGATATGAATTGTTAGAGGAGATGGCTCCTAGCAGCTATCATCCTCAATCTGAAAGAAACAACCAGCGGAAGAGTGCAGGAGTGCACCAGGTAACTGATTTTTCTGCTATTACTGCACAACTTGATGCTTTAAACAGGAAAATAGACGGCTTGAATGTGGGTGGCACGGCGATGCGTCTTCAAGAAATATTCTGTGAAAAGTGTGGAGGGGAACACTATGCGAAGGACTGTCAAGATGACAATCCATTCTATGTGCAAAATGAGGCACCAGTGAACAAGTGGGAGTCCAAAACCGCCCAAGGCATGACCCTTATTCGAACACATACAATCCTGGGTGGAGGCAACATCCCAACTTCTCATGGGACGGTCAAAACAGTAAGAATAGACCGCAAGGAGGACAACAATATGGGAAATAACCGATGTACAGATCCGATCCTCCTAGAGAAGAAAAGTCCAACTTGGAGCAAATGATGTCTAAGTTTATTTCATCCACTGAAACTAGACTTCAAAACCAAGATGCATCGATAAAAGGGCTCGAGAATCAAATTGGACAGTTGGCCAAGATGATAGCAAGTAGAGAGCCGGGCACCTTGCCAAGTAATACCGAGACTAATCCAAAAGAGCAAGTGAAGGCCATTGATTTGAAGAGTGGGAAAATTTTAGAGTCGAAGGGAAAGGAAAAAATTCAAATACCGGATGAACCGACTGAGACATCAAAAGGTAAGTCTTCTAACTCCACACCAGCACCCACTGCACAACCTAAAATTGTTATACCTCCTCCTTTTTCCTGCTGCATTGAAAAAAGCAAAACTAGATGCACAATTCGGTAAGTTTCTCGAGGTGTTTAAAAAATTGCATATCAATATTCCCTTCGCCGATGCTTTAATGCAAATGCCTAGTTATGCTAAATTTTTTAAGGATATTTTAGCAAATAAGAGGAAGTTGAAGGGTCACATGACAGTGAACTTAACTGAAAATTGCTCCGCCTTGGTGCAAAACAAAATCCCACCGAAGCTAAAAGACCCAGGGAGTTTCTCTATTCCTTGCATGATTGGTGATGTTGTTTTTCATAAGGCATTATGTGATCTTGGTGCAAGTATTAATTTTATGCCATTGTCTGTGTTTAGGAAACTTGGGTTGGGAGAGCCTAAGCTGACGAGGATGTCCTTGCAACTGGCTGACAGATCTGTTAAGTACCCCCGCGGAGTGATTGAGGATGTGCTAGTGAAAGTGGACAAATTCATTTTCCCTACGGATTTCGTGGTTCTCGACATGGAGGAGGATACAGAGACGCCTCTAATTTTGGGGGAGACCGTTCCTTGCGACTGGCAAGGCACTGATTGATGTGCAAGAAGGGAAGTTGAGATTGAGAGTGGGCAAGGAAGAGATTACTTTTGATGTTTTTAATGCACTGCAGCACACACTGCATTCTGATAGTTGTTATAGAATTGATGCTTTTGATGCCTTTGTGTCTAACTATGTGCAGGATGCTTTGAGAGATCCTTTGGAGGCTGCTATCACTACTGAATTGGGAGAAGATGATTTGGACGACGAAAAAGCTGAAATAGTGGCATACTTGAATGCCAACCATCCGTGGAGAAAGCCAATGAAGATGAGGTTGGAAGATTTGGGAGATCGAAAAGACTTGATCCCACAGAAATCAAGCCTGGAGGAGCCACCGACGCTCGAGCTGAAGCCACTGCCTCCACACCTTAAGTACGTATACCTAGGTGAGCATAACACCTTACCTGTCATTATTTATGCTGCTTTGACAGATGTGATGGAGGACAAACTGTTAAAAGTCTTGAAAGCGCACAAGGGTGCATTTGCGTGGAAGGTGGCGGATATCAAAGGTATCAATCCATCAGTCTGTATGCACAAAATCTTGATGGAAGACAAGTACTCACCTCTTGTGCAACCTCAGAGAAGATTAAATCCAAAGATGCAAGAGGTAGTGAAAGCTGAAACGATTAAGCTTCTCGATGCAGGTATTATCTATCCTATATCTGATAGTGCATGGGTAAGTTCGGTCCAGTGTGTGCTAAAGAAGGGTGGGATTACTGTGATTGCAAATGATAATAATGAACTAATACCCACCAGAACTGTTACGGGATGGCGTGTGTGCATTGATTATAGAAAATTGAATGATGCCACCGGAAAAGACCACTTTCCCCTTCCCTTTCTTGATCAAATGCTTGAGAGGTTAGCGGGTCATGAGTTTTATTGTTTTCTAGATGGGTATTCGGGGTATAATCAAATCACCATTGCACCTGAGGACCAAGAGAAAACCACTTTCACTTGTCCTTATGGAACTTTCGCTTTTCGCCGCATGCCGTTTGGTCTTTGTAATGCTCCTGCCACATTTCAACGTTGCATGACCGCTATATTCCATGATATGATAGAAACTTTTCTTGAAATTTTTATGGATGACTTCTCTATTTTCGGCCCTTCTTTTGATGACTGTTTGCAGAACTTGAGGGTGGTGTTAGTGAGATGTGAGGAGACGAATTTGGTGCTGAATTGGGAAAAGTGCCTCTTCATGGTACAAGAGGGAATTGTCCTAGGGCACAAGATTTCGGAGCACGGAATAGAGGTGGATAAGGCGAAAGTTGAAGTCATCAAGAACTTGCCACCTCCGGCGTCCATAAAGGGAGTTAGAAGTTTTCTAGCCACGCCGGTTTTTATCAGCATTTTATAAAAGATTTTTCAAAAATTGCCAAACCTCTATCTTCCTTACTTATGAAAGATGTGCCATTTGATTTCAATTCTGACTGTTTACAGGCATACAAGAATCTGAAGGAGCGCTTGGTGACGGCTTCTGTCTTGGTAGCACCGGATTGGGATCTACCTTTCGAGATCATGTGCGACGCCAGTGACACTGCAGTGGGGGCCGTACTTGGCCAGCGGCAAAACAAGGTATTTCACACAATTTACTATGCAAGTAAGACCTTAGATGAGGCTCAATTGAATTATGCAACAACTGAAAAGGAATTACTTGCAGTAGTATTCGCACTTGACAAATTTCATTCATACCTTGTTTTGTCCAAAGTAATTGTATTCACTGATCATTCTGCCCTTAAATACTTACTTGCTAAAAAAGATGCAAAGCCACGCTTACTTCGGTGGATCTTACTGTTACAAGAGTTTGATTTGGAAATAAAAGATAAGAAAGGTGTTGAGGATGTGGTGGCGGATCATTTATCTAGACTAGAGCTTGTTAGTAATGACTGTGTAGATCAAGCTATTAATGATTGGTTTCCTGACGAACAACTGTTTGAGATGAAACATTGTCCATGGTATGCAAATTTCGCTAATTTCCTTGTCACAGGCACACCTCCACCAAACCTATCGTTTCACCAACGAAAGAAATACTTTTCTGACATGAAATACTATTTTTGGGAGGAACCGTTTTTGTTTAAAATTTGTGCAGATTCCATGATAAGACGGTGTGTTGCGGAGGAAGAGTTTGATCAAATTCTCAACCATTGCCATGACCGTGAGGTAGGTGGTCATTTCGGACCAACAAGGACGGCATCCAAGGTACTTGAATGTGGCTTTTATTGGCCAACTCTCTTTAAAGATGCTCGTTCTTATGTGCTACATTGTGATAAATTCCAGCGGTCAGGTAACATCTCTAACCGTCATGAAATGCCTTTAAATAGTATCATTGAATGTGAGGTTATTGATGTGTGGGGAATAGACTTCATGGGACCGTTCCCCAGTTCTTTCACAAAAAAATACATCTTGGTGGCGGTGGACTATGTGTCTAAGTGGGTAGAGGCGGAAGCGTATGCCACTAATGATGCTCAAGTGGTACTAAAATTTTTAAAGAAAAACATTTTTAACCGATTTGGAACACCACGAGCAATCATTAGTGATGGTGGCACGCATTTTTGCAACAAACTTTTTGAAAAACTTTTGAGCAAATACGGTGTCACACATAAGATATCTACCCCTTATCATCCCCAGACGAGTGGTCAAGTGGAAGTGTCTAACCGAGAAATTAAGCGGATTCTGGAAAAAGTGGTAGGTGTCAGTAGGAAAGATTGGTCGGTGAGGTTAGATGATGCTCTTTGGGCATATAGGACTGCTTTCAAAACACCAATAGGCACGACACCGTACAGATTATTGTTTGGTAAAGCATGTCACTTACCTGTAGAGTTAGAGCATCGGGCATATTGGGCAACAAAAGCACTAAACTTGAATTTTACTGATGCAGTCGAACGACGTTTGCTTCAACTAGATCAGTTGGAGGAATTACGAAATCTAGCATATGATCTCGCACTAACCTACAAGGAAAAGACGAAGAAAGCCCATGAAAAGCGGATCATCGAGAGAGAATTCAAAGAAGGTGAAAGTGTCCTACTCTACAACTCCCGGTTGCGACTTTTTCCTGGAAAATTGAAGTCGCGATGGTCTGGTCCATTCGTGATCTCGAAAGTTTATCCATCGGGAGCTGTAGAATTGAAAGATGGGAAGGATGGGACATTTACGGTCAATGCCCAGCGCCTGAAGCACTAAATGGGTGGCACAATTGAGCCACAACTTGGAATCACCCGGTTCCAAGACATGCCGAACTGAGACAGACCGACAGTCAAGCTCTCGACTATAAATTGAGAACTATTTTCTTCCCCTTCTCTCGCATTTGATTTAGATTTTCTTTCGTGTCAATTTAGTTATTTTCTCTTGCATTTATTTTATTTTATTCTTGTTTTTTTTAAAAAAAGTTTTGAAATAGGCAGAGAGGTTCGCGCTCGAGCGGTCATTCTTTACCGCCCGAGCGCGAACGTCTACCTCAGGGTAATAATTCCCGAGAGGTTGGCGCTCGAGCGGTAGTTTTCTACCACCTGAGCGCGAGCGCTTACCTCTGGACAAAAACTCCAGAGAGGTTCGCGCTCGAGCGGTAGTTTTTTACCGCTCGAGCGCGACAGTTTTTAAAACTCGATCTCCCCTTCCCCTTTCCTCATTCTGCACGAAAGTTTTCCCAAATTTCCCTCCCCAAATCCCTAACTCCTCTCATCCTTTTTCCTTTTCGATTTTCTTGTGCAGGCACCACCATCTCCACTCAATTTTACGGCGGCAAGGCACACTCTCCCTTAGGAAGCAAGAACACCTTTCTCCAATTCAAGGCATCATCTTCCACTCTTCAATCCCATGGCTCCCAAGAAGCAACGAGGTAATCTTAGTTCCTCCTCTTCATCCTCATTTGATAGAACACGTTTCGTGAGTGCGGAAGCTCGTGCTAGATACGACCATGCTAAAATTCACCGAAACCCCATTCCCGAAAGGGGATTTCGTCGCCAATTTGAAGATAGATATTTAGAGCCCCTAGTGGACTTGGATCGAAGGGGATGGGAAAAATTTAGTGAGCACCCTCAAGCTGCAGTGGTGTCGGTAGTTAGGGAGTTTTATGCAAATGCTTGTGAGCGAACTGATGGGAGATCTTTTGTTAGAGGCAAGCTTGTGCCGTTTGATTCGGCTACTATTAACGCCCTTCTAGAAACAGCGGAGGTGGACGACTCCAACTACAAGGCATTGATTGTTGATCCCAATTACACTGAGATTATCGAGACTTTGTGTCTTCCGGGGGCTACATGGAAACCACTAGGGGGACCCCCGAGTTGTTTCGACGAGAAGTATTTGCGCACCACTGCTACCATGTGGTATTTATTTGTGGCCCGGCGGATGATGCCAGTCTCGCATAAGAGCGAGGTTCAAAAGGAAAGAGCGGTGCTACTGTTTGCGTTGACCCAAGGATACAGCATCAATGTGGGCCGACTTATAACCTCTCAGATCATGCTGAGTGGCCACAACAGCCACATCGGTCTTTTCTTCCCGACCATCATTTCCGAATTGTGTGCACGGGCCGGGGTGCACTTCAGGGACGACGAGAAGTGGCTTCAACCGATGAAGCCAATTTTTCAGGAGGATGAACAAAGAAAAAGAGCGAAACGACGGGCAGACTTCCCCACTCAGGAGGAGGAAGCCGGTGGATCTAGCACTGCCGTCCCACGCCGCCTTCCACCACAACCCCGCAGGCGAACTCAAAATGATAAGATGGATGAAAATCTCGCCTTCCAAGCGCATCAGAGTCAGTTCAACTCTTACGTCACGGATCATTTGTCTCACCTTGACTCCATGATGCGCACTTTGCTTGTGCACGGGGGCGTTGACCCGTCGACCATTCCACCGACTCCGCTACCTCCTCCCCCATTCCAGTTCCAGTATGATTATTCTCAGCGGGGGGACGCTTCCGGAGTGCCACCACCTGAGCAGGATGAGGAGGAGCAGTGATCAGGGGAGATACTGTTTCCCCTACTTCGCACTTTTATTTCTTTGCCGTTTTTCTGTTTTTCTTTCTCACCGTTGTTTATATCTATCATATTTTAACTTTCATGTTCATTAGTTTGCATTTTTGTTTACATTTCTGTGTTTTGAGTCTTTTGTGCAATGGGGACATTGCACACGTCTAGTATGAGGGGGTCGTCGTACGTCTTCTTATTTGTTTGCATTCGTATTTGTCTTTCATGAGTGTCAGTGATGGTGACATTAGTCAATTGGTAGCCGATGATGATTGTGGGACGAATGAACTGCATATCACTTAATCTTATCACTCGTTATGAATACCCCAGTGAATTGAAAATTTTCCTATGCGCACATAGTGGGTGTATTAGTAGTGTAAACGACAGTTGAGTTTAAGAATCTGTGGGAGGAACTGAAAAAAAAACATGAGATGCAAGTCGAACTTGAGTGAATTTTTGTTGACAGCCGTGACCGACCAGTGACATGAAGTAGACTAGTTCATTTGAGTCCACCGAAATAATTTTCGTCCCAATTATGCACAATACCTCAAGAGTTATCCCTAAGCCAAAAAAAAAAAACGCTCCATATACTCAAAACCTAGGGAGTACACTTGAGAAAATTGTGCACTAAAAAAAATATATATATAATAGAGTTGTGAATGAAAAAAGGGGATGTAAGGTTTGGGGGAGCCAAAAAGGGATGAAATCATATCCCAAGGCTAAATAGATGGAGATGTAAGGCGTTGAGGAATGTCAGATAAAAATTCTGACAAGTGCATAATGAAAATGATCAGTGTACGTCCCATCTTTTTGAGCCATTTGAAACCTCATGATATTGACTCCCTAAAGTCCTATTGTACAACCTTGAAATTTTGTCACTTTGTGTTTACTTGTTGGTCACGACTAGAAACAGAACTCAGGATAAGGAAACTTGCATTAAACTGTTGATTTGGTGACTCGCATGATTTGCGAATAAAACTATCTGAAGCACGAGCTAGTGAGACCCACAGCACACACACGACCACACTTTCTGGTCAAATCAAAATGTTATAAGGTGCTTTAAAAGGGGTATTGATGAATGTTGGAATTTGGCAAAGGGGATGTGGTTCAAACACCCGCTGAGGTAGGAGATACCGGTTAGCTATTTCACCATCATTTTAGTTGTTTCGGTACCCTCCCCTTTGTGTTTGTTCCGTGTTTGATTGCGATCTATAACCTATTTTACTTGAGGGCAAGCAAAAGGTTAGTATGAGGGGGTTTATATGTGTCGTTTTTACGTGTTTTATTGCATTAGTCTGTGTGTGTTTTGCATTGTGCATACGTTTATTTCAATCACATTCTGTTCAATTTAGAGTAAACATTTGCATTATATCATATCTCACTCAGGCATGACGAATTTTGCAGGAAAAGTGGCCGGAAAACCAAAAAATGGAGCAAAGTGTACAAAAGAGGAGGCAACAGACAGAATGAGCGGCGCCCGAGCGGTAATTTTCTACCGCCCGGGCGCGAAAGGTGATCAAGTCCACAAACTCGACAGAAGAGTCGGCGCTCGAGCGGTACTTTTCTACCGCCCGAGCGCGAGAGATGCTTTAGAGTGGGCAATGTACAGAAGATTCGGCGCTCGAGCGGTAGTTTTCTACCGCCCGAGCGCGAATGCCGCACACCCCAAGGAAGTTTACAGAAGGTGTGGCGCTCGAGCGGTACTTTTCTACCGCCCGAGTGCACCTATTTTTGGCAAGATTTTTGCAGCCGATTCTTTACCTTATTTTGAGAGGATGGCTGATATGGTAAGGGGGAGGCATGAATTAGAGACCTATTCAGACTTCATTCTTCAGCCAGTCAAGAGTTTTGGAGAGCACGGGGCGCTTGGATTGAAGATTCGACATTTTCCGGGCACGGTTCTTCGCGTTTTTCGTCACTTCTAGTATTTCTACCTTAGTTTTTATCTTTTAAACATTGTTTTGCTTAGTTGAATTATGAATTCTAGTAGCTAAATTTTATTATTTGTTGGGATTAAAGGGGATCCTACCCCGAACGTTGATTTGAATTAATCTATATTTCGATTGTGCGTTATTCTTGATTTTACTACTGTGTTACTGTGTCATAAAAGCGTAGCTAACTTTAACGACGTTTTCATATCACGAGTGAGTTCGAGAGAATAACGAGTGATAGGATCGAGTAGTATAATCCGCGGATCTACAATTCACATAGATATATGAAATTGGATACGTGCCGATAGTCATAGTCCTTAAGGTCGAAAACTAGGGGATTTCATAGATCGAAATGTGATTTGCTCTTGATAAATAATTAAAAATATTTAATTACTTCATTGATTATAATTAATTTTGCATAGCTCGAGAGAGTGTGTTCAAAAGATTAGGAAATCCTGTCAGAAGCGTAGATCACGATCGAACGAATTAATAAATAAACGAGGGGTAGGTGAACCGAGATTCCCAACAAATCCTTTTCGCATTGAATTTTAACTCAACATTTTAGATTAAATTCTCATTCATTACTTGTTGAATCATTTTAATTACATATTTATTTGAGTATAGTAGGAATAATCACACAACTCAATTTTCGTTGCTAAATGTTAAATAACTGAAAATAATAATTGTTAAACACAGTCTTCAGTGGAACGATACTCGTACTCTTGTACACTATATTATAACTTGACATCGTGCACTTGCGATTAATTTTGAGCATACAAAATCATATTTTTATTGGGGATTTTACTGTGCAAGTTTTGCTCGATCAAATATCCTTCTTCATACCTGGCCACCAATAGAGTCTTCAAAAATCCTGATACATCTTGGTATTACCTGGATGTATCGAGTATGGCGTGGTATGTGCCTCTGTCAAGACGACTCGCCGAATATCATCACCAGTAGGAATGCATATACGGCCTCTGAATGTCATCAAACCATCTTTATTCATCCCAAACTCTGAATTACCTCTCTCTTCTGCTCTGGCTCTCATCTCTGTCAATTGTGCATCATTGGTCTGCTTTATTGAAACGTCCTGCCCTTTTTATTGCTTTAAAAGTATTAGAATTTTTTTTTAAAACACTCAATTTTCGGCAATATATATAACCCTCATGAAAATATTTTTCCCTTTAAAATAAAACATCATACAACTAGCATTTTAAAAATCAAGTGAAATAGCCATAAAATGAAATCGTCGCATGTTTTACCAAACCTAAGAAGCAATAAATTTGAAAAATATAACCCATACTAAACCTCTCAAAAATCTCTCAAAAAGAATAAATAAATAGTCTTAAAATCTTTAACATAATTCATAAGTCATAATCGTAAATGCGGAAAATAGAAGCGCTGGTCCTCGGGTTGTGTGCGCCATCAGTCTAGTCCAATCATCCGTCAAGTCCTCCCTCAACCTCACCTGCATCCATCACACCTAGTGAGTCTAAAGACTCAACACACCATAATTTTTATAACAAATAATACGTATAAAATCACATGCAACAGTGAAAATACTTTTAGGTGAAAATAACATTTCATGACATGCATAAAAATCCCTTAATCTTTTTCCTTTATTTTCTCCTTATCATGACATAAAAACATTTTAACATGATCATAAACATTTTCCTTTTCCTTTTCATTTTTTCCTTTTCCTTTTCCTTTATTGAATTCAGATCGTTAATTGAGAGTTTCCTGATCATGACATAAACCTCAGGAGTCGATGGATCCATCTACATTTAACCACAGTACTGGGCGGCGGGGGACACCAGCAAAACTCTCACCGGTCAACTGGGCCCTGGCCTATCATTTTTCGAATAGAAATACGATCGTCGGGGTTCCCTCTGGGGCGTTAATTTTCTCATAAATGGGCTCCCTCTGGGACCTTTTCCCCTCAAGATATTCTCATTCTTACCGTTACCACCAATATGTTACCACATAACCGTTACCACATATTCGCAATGATGGAAACACGATCGTCGGGCTCCCACTGGGACCATCACCCCCACGATATCCCCATCATTAACGAATTAGTCACAATTACTTCACTTTCTTCAACGTTTTACATAAACATCACTTTATAAAATCATGCATAACATAACAATTTTGTTTTTGAAACCAAGCATGCAACATGTCTTTTAAATGTCTTCCTTAAATCATAAAAATCCCTCAGACATTTAAAAATCATATTTTTAATCATGAAAATTTCATAAACATTTAAAAATAATCATAATATCATAAAAATAGCATTTAGGGCACTGTCATGACGTTTGTTAATTTTTAGGTGTAAAAATATCTTTTAAACCCTGGACTCGACATTTTTTGATTTTGACTTTTTTTTCTTGATTTCATGACTCTAACATGTCCCAATAATTATTTAAGCTTACATTAATTTTTCCATAATTTTATTTAGGTTAAATATTAGACTTTTTCGTTTATCTTTAAATAACTGTTTTGACGGTGTTTTAATCTCGAAAAATCCCAAACTTTAATATAAAATTCCTAAATTCTAAATTTAGTCTTCTTATATTATTTTAGCCCTTATGGATCATGACTTGACCCCCGTGAGCTGTTTTTCCAATTTTTCTTTATTTAAAAACCCTAATTGACACCTAAACTTCGACCCCGAGCCAACTTTCGATTTTCACGAGTTACCCCCGAACCATGTCCATCCAGAACTTGACCAACATCCTAACTTAATCTAGTGGACCCTTAGACTATCAAGAAATCCATCCTAAAGCCAAAATCGAAGACCCCCTCTACTGCCCATAATCTGGCCGAGAGTTTCATGATACATGGACTCTACGATTTACGTCCCAAGCCCTTACCAGCGAGACAACCCCTGAACCAACCACCCGTGAACCCTCCTAGGACTCTAGTGCAACACCTTAGCCCAGCCCTTGAACCACAAACCGAGCCTTGAACCCCTGGAAGCAGCGCCAACCCTGCGCAACCTCCTGGACAAATTCTCGGGAGGGAGTCTGTGAGGCCTGGGGCCGAAGAGGGCGGGGGGGTGATCGCCGGTGCCATCAGTTGCACGGAAAATAAGCGGCTCCTGGCAGGCTTCTAGGTGGAGGGAACATGAATGAACCGACCCACACGGGAATAAGAAGGATTCCGAGACTGTTCAATGTAATGGACTGTACAGTTGAAGAGGGCTTAAAAGATTTGATTGGTACTACTCATATCACAAAGGTGCGTCTTCTTTTCGGTAGATCATCACCTAAGAACTCTAGAGTTAAGAGTGCTTTACTTGGGGCAATTTTGGGATGGGTGACCTCCTGGGAAGTTTCCTTGGGTGCGTGTGAGTGAGGACATAAGCAAGCTGGAAAGACTCGTCTTGATACAGTGAGGACTGTCGTCGAATTAGGGGCGTTACAAGTGGTATCAGAGCCGACCTCTCTTAGTACGGTGTGGTTCGCGGACGAACCAAGCGGAAGCTGGTGGGCATGTGAGGCCCGGGTCCAAAGAGGGCGGGGCATGATCGCTGGTGCCATCAGTTGCACGGACAATGAGCGGCTCCTGGCAGGCTTATAGGTAGATGGAACATGAATGAACCGACCCACACGGGAATGAGAGGGATTCCGAGACTGTTCGGTGTAATGGATTGTACAGTTGAAAAGGGCTTAAAAGATTTGATTGGTACTATTCATATCACGAAGGTGCATCTTCTTTTCGGTAGCTCATCACCTAAGAACTCTAAAGTTAAGCGTGCTTGACTTGGGGCAATTTTGGGATGGGTGACCTCCTGGGAAGTTTCCTGGGGTGCGTGTGAGTGAGGACATAAGCACGCTGGAAATACTCGTCTTGATACAGTGAGGACAGTCAGTCAAATCAAGGGCGTTACAGAGTCCTTGCTGTCAAGGACACCTCCCAAGCCCCCTTAGGTCGAGCCCTAGCCTAGCTAGGACCCTCCCTACGACTGAACCATCCCCTGACCATGCCCTGGCCTCAAGCCGTGACTCCCCAGCCTTCACAACAAAGAACCCATTCGCCCTTACCCCATGACAGTAACTTTCGGTTTCTGTTATTGGCTCGCCCCTTTTTTTTCTTCGACTTTGGTGGTGTTTAGGGTGAGTGTGTGTGACTCTATATCATGTATAAACATCACTGGTTCCAACCTAAGTTCATGGCAGCCCCCTTTTTCATATAAACTTTATGAATTTGCATCAAATATCATGTTTCCTCAAGAGTGCATGCAATAATACGAAAATTTTTGAAAAATAAATCTTGTTCTTCATGCATACATTATTTAAAACAATAATATGATATGATGGATGAGAAAAGGAGATGTATGGCTTGCCTTTGCGTTATATACTCACGAAAATCCGTTGAAGACGAAGAACGGGACGAGGAGACGATGGCTAGGAAGCTACCCTTGCAAAATCGAAACTTCTTCTTCCAAAATTTGATGTGTGTGATGTCGTGTGTATTGTGGAGAGGGGTGGGGGAGAGTTCTCAGAATTTGAAAGTGAGTGGCCGATTTTTCCTTGGTGCAAAGTGTAGGGTTTTGATAAATTTACCACTTTTAATATTAATTAATCAACCTCAAGGCTTTTAGGCCTATTAAGCCTTTAAATTAAGCTCATTAGTTTAAATTATTATTTAATAAAATATCAACAAGGTTTTTGTTTAATTAAATGTGTGAATTTATTAGCCGGATTGCCAAAAGCTCGTATTTTACTTGAAAAACCAACACAGCTAAAATTTACGTCCCGGCGTATAAGATCACCTCAAAACCCCCTTATTTTTAAAAAAAATACTAAAAAGCATCAACTATATTTTAAATTATTATAAAAATAATTATTTAACAAAAACATTTTATGTTTTTCAGTCCTCAGTCTCCGTTCCTCGATCGTAACTTGAATATCCCTAAAAATGCAATTTTATGCATGATGATAATAAAATCATATTTAACATGTAAGCATGTATGTCGCATAATCAAATAGCAATTAAACCAGTTAATTACTCATTTTCCATTATTTCCTAGATTTACATGCAGTTGAAATACGTCGTCTTAATTTTGGACCTTACATATATATATATATATATATTATATATATATATATATATATATATATATATATAAATATATTTATATATCTTGATCTATATATTCAACAACAATATAAAAATAAACATGAATCGAGCCCTAACAAGACGAACAAGTAAAATTACGACAAGTATAACTAACACATAATAATCAATTAAAATATGAGGAAACGCAATAAAATGAAATGCAATGCGTGAAAGGTAACAAAAGAATAATGTATACCAAACAGAATCCAAACGAATCGAATAAAGAACGGTAACAATTTCCACTCATGCTTTGACATGATATGCTTAAGTTCACTATTTTAAGATGATGAAGTCTATTTTAAGTTCAGTACTTTTCACTATTGCATGTATGTATATGTACTTGTTATAACTATTTTAGTTTGTTGAGTCTTTAGACTCACTAGGTGTGAATGATGCAGGTGAGCATATTGATGAGGAGACTGAAGGCACCGAAGACTGAGAAGGCGGGGCTGGAAGTGCGTACTGTTCATTTTACATGTTGTTGGTTCGACATGATTTTTGACATATTTTTTAACTACAGTATTAGGATCCTTTTATTTTAAAATGTGTGTTTTACTGCAGTTATTGTATGCATGCATTTAAATACATTTTCGAAATTTAGCTTTTAAAAAAAAATATTCTAGCAGCATTTTAATTAATAGATGTTTCAATTAAAGATGGCCTTGTTTGAACATTGCTTCATCAACATTCCCAAAATTGCTCTTCCTCCTCTTCGATTTGCCCCACATGCTTATCCGGTGAAAAGCTGTAAGATGTAAGTATTTTTTGAAATGATAAGCAAGAGGGGCCGATCAAATATAGAAAAAACATAATATAGATAAATATAATGTTTGACGGTAATGTGTCACAGAATGCGTTGCGACAGAACATAAGAAAAATGTTTGAAATTCTTGAATCATGGCAGATATAGAACAAAAACATTTATGTATAGCATTGAAATTCATCTTATTTTCAATCATTTACTGATAAGTCGCTAATTATTAATTAATACACTATTGAATGATGTCATAGAACGGTTATTATAACACCGTATCCGTGTCATATATTATCATATTTTCGAAAATTTATTACCACTTATTATTTAAATCATAACAATGCCATTAAATTTATGAACATGTTTGTAAAGAAACATATAATGTATCGAATCAAGAATAGAAGGGAAATAATAAGGATTCGAATGAGATATATCGTGGTCGATCGATTTTAAACGTTCATATTCTTTTTTAAAATAAAAATTCCACTTATAGTTCTTGGTAAAAAAAAATATGAATAAACTTGCTGGATATTAAAATTTATGATTTTTGTTGCTAAATCACCCGAAATAGCACTTGTAATATGAAAATATTAATTTTGTGAGGCGTCAAATCATCTTATCCTAAACACACGCCCAATCTGGACAATAAGTATATCATTATAACGTTTAGAAAAAGTATTTATGAAATCATAAATTTTAGACAAAAAACAAAATTATCTTATTATTATAATTAAATATTTAGAAAATATTATATAAATCAAATATAATCTTTTGATCTTTGTGTTTTTGTTGTATGTCAGGGATAATTATTATTATTATTATTATTTTTTTTTATGTTTGTTTTTTTAGAGTGGTAAATGATTCTTTCTAAGTTCAAAGTCCAAAAATATGGTTTCTGTAATCTATCAATAAGGTTGAAGGAGACTAAGAATCCATTTAAATGTTTTTTCTTTTTTAAAATAACGATAAATCTAGGTAATTTGGGTCAACATACTCTTTATGAATGTCATTAAATCAATTGGAATGTTAAAAATATTTCAAAAATTGAAGCCAATTTCCTAACAATAAGAGAATTGAAGAAATCAATGGAATGTTAACAATATTCCATAATATAATATAATATAATATATGTAATAAATAATAAGATTGGTCAATGATTACAAATCTTAAATTGACTAAAATTACGGTAATAAAATATAAAACGGGCGGGTGTGTCTATATAAACCAATAAATGTTAATATTAATTCTAACAACCAAAGGCTAAAGAAAATGGATGTGGAGACATCTTGTTTATGGCTTGGCTGCCAGACTCCTAAATGTTGTGGCAGAGGTACTAATCGAAACATTTATACATTCTATAAATTTTTTTTAAAAAAATATTTATATATTAAGATACTAAATGTAGAAACTATCATTTTATATATATAGATATATTGAGTTGGAGAATTTTTTACTAAAAGTCGTTCTTCGTCAAACAATCTTAAATTTGAGATCTTAATTAGTTATGTCATACTAGCTACATACCATCGGCAATTTTTATTGTTATATAATGAAAAATACTGTTATGTACGTACAGGGCACAAATACATGTGGCCTGAATTAGTAGGGATGGATGGGCAGAAAGCAAAGGCCATAATCGAGAGAGAGAACCCGTTGGTGTATGTGGATTTTGTGAGGAAAGGATATGCATGGTTGGCTGATTTTTGCTGCAACCGTGTGTATGTCTTCCTTGATAAAAATCTCAAAGTTGCATCTGAACCCTCCATTCCGATAATTGGATGATCGATTCCTATTACTAATATTAATATATCGATCTAGAATAAAAATATATTCATGAAATTTTATAAATAAAAAGGTCGTATTTCCTATACATTTTTCTTTATTTTTCCTATCTAGATTATTTTTTTACTACTTTTATCATTAATTTTATAGTTAATATATTTATAATAATAAAGCATATATAAATTTATCCCAATAAAATTTTTCATCTAAAAATGAATAATATATATGTATTTAGGTTAAAAGATCAATATATATATATATATATATATATATATATATATATCTTGATCTATATATACAACAACAATATAAAAATAAAACATGAATCGAGCCCTAACAAGACGAACAAGTAAAATTACGGCAAATATAACTGACACATAATAATCAATTAAAATACGAGGAAACGCAATAAAATAAAATACAATGCGTGAAAGGTAACAACAGAATAATGTGTACCAAATAGAGTCCAAATGAATCGAATAAACAACGGTAACAATTTCCACCCATGCTAGAAACGCATCATCAAGTATCCGCTAATCCATGCACGTAACATCAAGAGTATGGGAGCTACCCGGTTGTCATCATGCTGACATCAAGAGTGTGATGTCTAGAAAATTCGAACTACGCAACCTGACTGCAAGCAATCTAGGGTTTTGTTTAAAATATGTGATTAATGATTTTTATGCATTGTATTGCTTGAGTATGGCATGGATATGTGTTATTTCATGGTTATATTATGAAAGGATCGGTGAATCGGGTGAAGAGTGTTTAGAAGGGGGGAGTTGAATAAACACTGCTCAATTAAATTAATTCTTCGACAAACTGATTTCAGTTGTATTACAAACTGAATCTAAAGGTATTCTTTCGGTCAACAACAATCAGTTAAACTTAATAAACAGTTGCGGAAAAACTAACTGACTGAAGGATAGAGTATCTAACTGAAAATAATAACTGAAGGTAATAACAACACAATTTGTTTCTGGATGTTCGGAGATTTGAACAACTCCTACGTCACCCCTTCTATCACGCAGATAGGATTTTCTCTAAAAGACTTTGATCATATACAAATCAGTGTACTGACCCACTTCAGTTTGGACTTATCACTTTGCCAATACTGAAACTCTTAGCATACAACACTTTTACAGATCGTAACTGATCTTAGCACAATTTAGAAATTCTATCAATCTATTACAATGTGCTATGAAAGCTCAAGAACGTAGTCTAGAATACTACTGATAAAACTGATAAGCGTGAGCTTGATTTTCTGAGTGTGAGCGGATATTTTAGCAGCGTAACAGCAAGTAAGATAACTGAGAATGCGATGGTGCTTTAGCTGCTGCCTTCGACTATTTATAGGCTTCCCTTTCAACGGTAACATTAAAGATATTTGAATATTCTAACCGTTGATTGCCACTTCGATATATCCTGACAATAGTACACTGTTCATTTCTGAAATGCGGCGAGCCACTACCAGTTGCAGATGGCTGTACTATATGTCGGTTGTCGCTGTCAGCTGATGACGTGTACAGCTGAGAGATCAGCTAGTAAAGGTCAGTTGTTGAAGAAACATACTTTAGTTGAAGCGATCAGTTGACTGATGACGTGTTCAGTTACGTCGATCAGTTGGTCCAATTCAGTTGCTAGAATCAGTTTTTCAATCTTTTGTCAAACGCCGGAATTTCGTTTCCAAAAATTTCCCCCTTTATGGTGTTTGACAAAACTATAGTAAAAGATACTTGACTGAATGCAAAGTAGATAAAATAATATGTCGGTTAACTGAATCAACTGAATTCTTATTTCTTCAAATTAAATACAATAGATACTGCGCCTATTAGTGCTTCTTCTGCTGCTCTAAGATCTCCTTTATTTCTTCCCCCTTTTTGTCAAACTGTTCCATCTAGAGAGATATCTTCCCAACATCAGTAGAAAGAAGCTTGACAGAGGTTAAGATGTTATCGATAGCAGTAGTCATAGAGAGTTGTAGCAGTTCGACTTTTCTTGACATAATTGACTCCATGCTGTCGACTCGTCGGTTAATAGAGTTTTGAGTAGCAGTCAAGCTTGAAATAATTCCTCTAT
The DNA here is from genome assembly GCF_022965805.1 of Primulina eburnea. Taxonomy (NCBI): domain Eukaryota; kingdom Viridiplantae; phylum Streptophyta; class Magnoliopsida; order Lamiales; family Gesneriaceae; genus Primulina; species Primulina eburnea. The sequence goes on along the minus strand of NC_133118.1, from coordinate 8,338,011 downwards.
TTTTCTGAATATCGTTGACGGCGAAAGAAAGAGCGGAAACAACAGATTTAATATCCTTCAGACTTTTTAACGATTCCTGATTATCTTCCAACTTCAGAGTATGCGAAAGTTGAGTGTTCTGAATCTTCGAGATGGCAGAAATCATTTGACTCATACTGTCTTGCATATTTTGAACCTCTTCAAAAATAAGATCAAAATCTGCGGAAGATGGAGGATGAGATTGTCGAGAAGTGCTGGGTTCACTTGTAGTGTGTTCAGAAATAATCAAGGCTTGATCAGTTGAGATTGTTTCAGCAGCGTCTCGAACTGAAGTATCATCAGTAGTAAGTTCTCCTTGATCCCGAGGTGGTGGAGGAGGATTTGGTTCAGCAGATGGTGACACAGCAGAAACTGGTGCCTCTAAAGGTTGGTCAATGGAATGGACTGGCACATCAGTTGAAGTAATTGAAGAATCAACTGGCACATCAGTTGAAGTAATTGAAGAATCAACTGGCACATCAGTTGAGATAACTTGATCAGTTGAGGGATCTGACTGAACATGTTCTACGGTAGAAATAAGTGCTTCGGGATGGATTTGATCAGCAGATGGATCAACTTTGTCAGAGATGGGGGCGCTGATCTGTGATTCTTCCACAACGGCCTGAATGAATTCATCGATGTGTGCAAAGGAAAGCTCAGCATCAATATACATTTGTTGTTCAACAGTGGGTGAAAGAGGCTTATCATGAGCTGGCTCTTCAGTTGGAACAAGAGCTAAGGCTGATGATGGTTCTATTCTTTCATAGGGAGCTTCCTCCAATATTTCCTCGTCATCATCATCAGAATCTTCTTGATAGAGAACCAGTTCTTGATCCATTTCCCAGAACTTGATTTGGGAAAGCAGTCCTATGAGATCAGTGTCGAGCTGAGTGATTACAGCTTGATCAGCGTAGGCAGTAGGACTGGTAGGTAAGTAATTTCCCTTTAGCTTGGCAACAATTTGACCCAACTTCTTTGCTCTGGTCTGATCAAACAGATAACTTTTCCTCTCCATGGCTTGAGCAATCGAGGCAGCTTTGACTGTCCTAAGCACAAAGGCCTCCAGCTTGATGAATTTGCTCAGTTCAGATTTCTTTCTCAGTTGCTTGGCTAAGACTTCAGTGCGGTAAGCTGTCCAAGCCTCATAGGACTTAATTTTTGATGCAGAAAAACTGTTAACTTTCGCCCAAACAAGATCAATATGAGTCTGAATTGAATTGGAGGGTCTGGACTCTGCAATCAACTTTCCTTTCCCTTTATCAGTACTCAAAAGATGAGGAATTTCCAGTCCTGTTCGAGTGGATTCCACCTGCTCTACAAATTTGATGCCTTTAGGTCTAGCAGGTGCCACAACAGGAGGACGAGATATCTGGATCAGAGGAGCTTTGATCCTAACTGATTCCTTTGTGGTATTAATTGAAGCTTCTTGTGGAATGACCTGCAGAGGAACTGCTTCTATAGGCTGCTAATCAGCTGAAGAAATCATTGCGTCAATGGGAATGGAGACCTCCGAAGTTGTTTTAACCCTTTGGGTTCTTGGTTTCTTCGTAATCTGTGAAGATGGAGTCTTTTCTGACTCAGATGTACTCAACACTAATTTTCTTTTGGTGGCCTTCAGTTGACCCAAGGTTTTGGCCTTCTTAACTGATTTAGGGGCTGCTAACTGAGTCCCAATCTCCTGTTTGATCTGCACAAACTAACCAGGAGTTATATCCATTTTGGTTTTGGGTGGCATTGTATTCTTTGCATTGAACATTTTAAATTTTGATGACCTTTCATAATCATCAGCCACAAATCCCTTGACTTTCAATAGATAACTGATTTGAACAGCAAATCCTTTGGACTGTTTTGAGGATAAAAACATATTCTTCAGAATGGTAAAGATAAGGTGCTTCCAGTTAAGTTTGCGGTCAGCCATAATAGCAGAAATGGCTTGAAATTTTTCCAAGGTAAGAGCAGCAAATGTTCCATCTTTTGCCAAAAGCCCCTTAGCAACTACATCAGCAAGCAACTGAATTTCATGCTTCAGTTCCTTCTTAGGATCGGAAACTTTAATCTTCCGTCCATCAGCAGAGAGAAGAGTTTGCATCTCTTCAATATCAGATGCCTTAACATCCGAAAGTTGTGCCACCCCATCAGAGGGTAATGAAAATACATCCCCAAGAAAGTCTTCAGAGATGGTCAGCGACTGACCATTGACAGTAGAGATAATGTTACCTTCAGAATCAATCATCCCAGTGGAGTAGAAATCCTGAAGTTCTTTGGGATAAATGTCCTGCGAGGATTGTCCTAAAAATGTTTTGAGTCCAGCAGCTTCGAGTTTCTGGAACACCTTCTTGACTTCAGCATCGCCGAAGGATAAGATGGAACCAAAATTAATGGCCATAGCGTTCAGCATAAAAGCGGGAATTTGGGTTGCCATTGATAACTGATTGAGTTCCTGAAAGAAATTCGAACGATGAAATAGTTCTTGCTCTCAAAAGTTTGTGGATAAATTTAAGGTGAAACTGAATCAAGGCGGGTAATGGTACATATGTACGTGACTATTCAAAATCTGGACACGTGTCAGTCCATAGAAATTTTGAAAAAGTAGAGTGTGTACGTGTGCTATAAGCGTGTGTACAATTTGAGCGGTAAAAATTGAGTCCACGTCATAGACTGAAATTCATCATGAGATTAGCAGACAGTCACGTCATTGATTTGGAATAAAATAGATTTAATTAGTTAACTTATATGAGAAGATTAGTGAAGTATTCAACTGAATGATCAGTTAGTAAAACTGAGTCCTTTCAGTTGAGAATTCACTAACAACTGTCTTCTCAGTTAACCTCTTAGACCATAATTCCCCCTTAATAAATGCAAAACAAAAAAAAAATGACGGCAATAGACAGAAATGATTAAAGGAGAGCCTGGTGCTTGGCAAAGTAATCGTCACAAAAAAAAAGTGTCCTTTCATTTCCCTCATCTTGGCCTATAAATAAGAGTAAGATGGTTAGTCACAGCTATCTCAGCAAATAGTTTCATAGAGAAGAAGAATGGCCGGTGCTGGAAGCTCAAGCGTCTCTCCGTTTTCACTGCAGGCCAGAAAGGAGGCAATAGAGGACGAAGTCTTTTACTCAAGCCTTTCCTACTGGGAGGAGTTGCAGGAGTTGGAGTTCCGGTACTACTCTGGACAGGTCACCACCTTCAAACGGATGGCCCAACTAAGAGAGGTGCGGGAGCTCTTGAATATTCCTGCAGGGGTGAACGTCTTCAAGGATGGGCATCTCTATCAACTCTTTCTTCGGAAGGAGCTAGAGATCCTCCACCGCATCGCTTCCTCCCACAGTTTCTGCAAAACCTCTTCTCCAGCACTAGCTGCTTGGTTGAGTATGTGGATAGCTGATGTGGAGGAAAAGAATATGAAAATGTAACCCGCTTCCATTAATAAAATGGTTATTTTGTTTTATCGTTGTTCTCCGTTGTTCCTGCTTGCAATGTTCTGTATGAGACATAAACACAAGAACTACTGAAACGCTAACTGACATCAGTTAAAAATTCATAAGAATAAGCAACTCACTTAAGTAATTAGTAAGAAGACAGTAAAGCTAACATATGAATTACAAGCAATAATAATTAATTAGGATAAATCAATTAATCCAAGTATATTGCGGAAATGAGAAAACTTAGTCTCAGCCAGAGGTTTGGTGAAGATGTCAGCCGCTTGCTGTTCAGTTGATACGTATTCCAATCTGATGTTCTTCTTTAAAGCATGATCTCTGATGAAGTGATGTCTAACATCTATGTGCTTGGTCCTGGAGTGAAGAACTGGATTATACGTAATAGCAATTGTACTCGTGTTGTCACAGAATATTGGTGATTCCTTTGCTTCAACGCCATAATCTTTCAGTTGTTGCTGAATCCAGAGTAGTTGGGCACAGCAGCTTCCAGCAGTAAGATATTCTGCTTCAGTTGTGGAAGTTGCTATGGATGTTTGCTTCTTACTGAACCAAGAAATCAGCCTGTCTCCTAGAAACAGACATGATCCACTTGTGATTTTTCGATCAAGCTTACATCCTGCATAGTCTGCATCTGAATAGCCAACTAAATTGAACGATGAATCTTTAGAGTACCATAAACCAACATTTTGCGTGCCTTTAAGATATTTCAAGATACGTTTGGCAGCAGAAAAATGTGATTGTTTAGGGTTAGCTTGAAATCTTGCACACATACATACAGCAAACACAATATCAGGACGACTAGCAGTTAGGTACAGTAATGAACTTATTAAACCTCTGTAAAGTGTCGTCTCAACTGACATTCCCCCTTGATCAGTGTCTAATTTAACTGATGAGCTCATAGGGGTGTTTGCAGCTGAACATGATTCCATGCCAAATTTCCTCAGCAATTCCTTCGTGTATTTAGTTTGACTGATAAAAGTTCCTGAATCCAGTTGTTTCACTTGTAGACCAAGGAAGAATGTTAGTTCACCCATCATGCTCATCTCGAATTTTTCCTGCATTAATTTGGAAAACTTCTCGCATAATTTGGGGTTAGTTGACCCAAAAATGATATCGTCAACATAGATTTGAACAAGTAAGATATGATCATTCTTGGAAAATTTGAACAATGTCTTATCAACTGATCCAACTGAAAAGTCATGATCAGTTAGAAATTTTGAAAGGGTTTCGTACCAAGCTCTTGGAGCTTGTTTAAGACCGTATAAGGCTTTGTTGAAATGATAGACATGATCAGGAAGGTGATGATTGACAAAACCTGGGGGTTGTTCAACGTAGACTTCTTCCTGCAACTGGCCGTTCAGAAATGCACTTTTTACGTCCATTTGGTAGACTTTGAAGTTTTTGAATGAGGCGTAGGCTAGGAATATTCTGATTGCCTCCAGACTTGCAACTGGTGCATAAGTCTCATCGTAATCAATTCCTTCTTCCTGCCTATATCCTTGTTCTACCAACTGTAATGCCCGAAAATTTAATCCTAGTAATCCGTAATTATTGACCTATAATTGATGCGATTATGAAAGGATTAATCGGGACACGGTTTGAGATAACGGGTGAAAATTAAATGTGCGAGAACAGTAGCCTCGGCGCACATGCGCTGGTTATACGCGCGCACATGCGCGAGAAATTCAGTGGAGTCGGCGCACATGCGCGATGAGGATGCGCGCACATGCGCGGAAACTCCAGAAGGCTTCGCGCATATGCGCGGAAACGAGTCGCGCATATGCGCGAGCTGCCGAGAATTTCACCGCGAAGACCAATAGGTCTCGCGCATATGCGCCGGTAATGTCGCGCATATGCGCGAGACATGCAGCGTGAAAGATCACCACTTGTCGGGTTGCAGGTCGTGTGTATATATATATATATATATATATATATATATATATATACACTAACGTAAATGAAGAGATAAAAATCGAAAATTCAGAGGAAATATTGCTTCTTGATTTTAGAATTGGATTTGCGATCGATCCGTTCGTCTGATTTGGAATCCGACTTCGGTACCGAGTTCCTAGCGACGTAGGCTACAACTGGACGTAAGTTTTGCTACGTTTTAATATGATTTGAAATTATGGTATTGTCAGAATCTGATATGATTCATATATGATGTTCTTGGCATGTTAGACATCGTATAATTGAAACCGGACTGAGGAACAGATACCATATGAAATTATTATGAATTTCGGAGTTGAATTGATATCAGAATTGAGTTGTTATTGATTATGAGATATTAGAATTGATATCTGACTGATATGATATGACTGGAGATATTGAGATTATGCCGTTACGTTGTTGAAACAGAATTTGATTAAATTCTGATTATATCCAGTATTGATTGGGTAATGTATTGATACCGTACCCTCGATATTGTTATTGTCAGACTGAGTATTAACAGGCTTGGGGTTCGAGACGTCGACAGAGTCAGAATATCAGAAAGAAAGGTATAAATTAATGTTTAGTTGGGATTGCACAACTCGAGGAAGGTTTGACTCGAGTTTCCCTAAATCACATACTTAGTTTATTACATTGATTCTTGTAATTGATGAGATTGATGTTTGTTGTCTATTGATTATAGCCACTGCATGTAAGGACTGCTGATTCGCTAGTCATTGATTGATTTGCTTAGATACTAACTGTATGTATTGATTTCTGAGTCGTTGAGTCATAGGCTGATTCGCCTAGTCACCGGCTGATTCGCGGGTTATTGACTGATTCGTCTAAACTTAAGCTGATTCGCTTAATTACCGGCTGAGTTGTCTGATTATTGGCTGATTCTCCTAATTACTGGCTGATTCGTCAGGTTATTGACTGAGTCATCAATTCTGCGGCTGATTCGCCCAGACACTGGAGATATTAATTATATCGATGCCGTTTAGGGATTGATTCATTCCTATCGACTGAGATTCGATATAATTATCTATATCCAGACATCGGGATCCCTAGGTTAGAGTTGAGTCGAGTCTGAGACGACGCGTTGTTTAAGTTGAGTTTGAGTCTGAGTGTGAGTCATTGCTTGATATTGATTTATATTATTTGATGTTGATTATGTTCCTGATGATGGTACATGTTTAGAATAAGAGTTATTCTTGATATTGCTTCATGTTCTGATTTGATACATGTTATGATTATTGCTTATATGCTTTTATATATGTTTTTATATGATTACACGTTTACATTGTTTATACTGGGATATTTATATCTCACCGGAGTTATCCGGCTGTTGTCTTGTTTGTATGTGTGCATGACAACAGGTGGGGCTAGATCAGGGTCAAGAAGAGGATGAGAGAAGATTAGATAGCGTGGAGATCCGTGCTTCGAAGCAACATAGGATTCAGCACTGATATGTAGTTGAACCTAGTTGAATTCTTGTAGATAACGCAAGAGTTGTATGTTCATGTTTAATATGTAATTTGAGTAAATTACATTACGTTTCCGCTGTGTATTTTAAAAAAAAAAATTTTAGACCCTGTTTTATAATTGATTAATTAGTCCCAAACATGATTAAGAACTTGATTAGCGTCCGGGTCCCCACACCAACCTTGCTTTATTACGCACAACTGATCCATCTTCGTTTAGTTTGTTCCTGTATACCCACTTTGTACCTTTCACAGTTTTTGAGAGTGGTCTTGGAACTAAGTTCCAGACATTGTTATGGATAAACTGATTTAGCTCTTCTTGCATTGCATTTATCCAGTTAGGATCGGCAAGAGCTTCATCAGTTTTCTTTGGCTCCAGTTGAGACACAAAAGCTGAATGTATAAATAAATTAAGCATTTGATTTCTTGTTCTTACCGGATCAGATGGATTACCTATCACTAATTCTGGAGGATGTGACTTCTTCCATCTATGTTCAGAATGTGTTTCTTCTGTATCAGCAATTTCCTCAGTAGGCAACTGAATGTTTTCAGTTTCAGTTGGAGCTAATTCAGTTGGAAACTGATTCTCATTAGTATGCTCCACTAACTGATTGTCAAGATTTGCTTCCAATTCAGCTGATTGATCCAATATGTCAGGTTCAGGTGTTTGGAGATTGTTTTGGTTAAGATGGATATCTTCTTCATCATCATCATCATAGTCTAAGCTTATATCTGTAAATCTATCAGCTAGCTCAACTGTATCAGTTGGCTTAGAGGTTAGTGTAGACTCATCAAACACAACATGAATAGATTCTTCAACATTCAAAGTATTTTTGATGAAGACTCTATAAGCTTTACTTACTGAAGAGTAACCAAGAAATATTCCTTCTGCAGATTTAGCGTCAAAGGCTGTTAAATGGGTTTTACCATTGACAAGAATAAAACTTCTGCAGCCGAATATTTTGAAGTAAGAAACCATACTTTTTCTTCCATGCCAGATCTCATAAGGTGTTTTCATATGATTCTTATTAATCATTGATCTGTTTTGAGTATAACACGCAGTTCACTGCCTCTGCCCAAAATCTTTGAGAGATAGAGGAATCAGCAAGCATTGTTCTAGCAGCCTCCTTGAGGGTCCGATTTCTCCTTTCAGCTACACCATTTTGCTGAGGAGTTCTGGCTGCTGAGAGCTCATGCTTGATTCCGGTATTCTCTAAATAATTTGAAAGAATTTGATTGTTAAATTCAGTTCCTCGGTCGGACCTGATTCTATCAATTCCAACTGATTTTTCATTTAATAATCTTTTGAAAAGCTTAATCAGTTGAGCAGCAGTTTGGTCTTTGGACTTAAGAAATATAACCCAAGTGAATCTCGAAAAATCGTCTACAACCACCAAGGTGTATTTCATTCCCCCTAAGCTCATGACTGGTATAGGACCAAATAGATCCATATGTAACAGTTCTAAGCATCGGGAAGAAGATTTACGACCCTTGTTCTTAAAAGAGGATTTGATTTGTTTACAAAACTGACATGCTGAGCAAATTTTGTCTTTGATAAAATCCATTTTGGGCAATCCAGTAACAAGATCGTGGTTACTCAAATATGCAATAGATTTGAAATTTAGGTGGTTCAATCTCTTATGCCACAACCAGTTTTTAGAATATTTTGAGGCAATAAAACATATTGGTGCATAAGGTTGATCATTCCAACTAACTTTATAAGTATTTCCACACCTTTTGCCAGTTAAGATGATCTCTTCAGTTAAGTTTTTGACTGAACAAGAATGTTTGTCAAACTGAACTGAGAATCCATTATCGCATAACTGACTAATGCTGATCAGATTATACTTGAGATTCTCCACTAATAAAACATCATTAATGGTGAAATTACCATGGATAAGCTTACCCTTACCCACAGTTTTACCTTTAGAGTTATCTCCAAAACTGATGTTTGGTCCAGTGTACTTAGTCAGTTGAGATAATAAATTTGAATCTCCAGTCATGTGGCGTGAACATCCACTGTCCAAATACCATATAGATCCAATGCTTGTACCTGTTACCTGCAATCAAACACAAGATAAGATTGTGGTACCCTTTTCTATTTGGGTCCAAAGTTGATTAGTCCTTTAGGAATCCAAACTTGGATCAGTCTAATTGACTGTCCAGTTGCTGTATTCCAAATTGTCTTTCCCGACCTGTGTGTGTGTGATGTATGACATGTAGAAGATACAGCATGTGATTTGCCCTTTTTCGACTGATTGTTCAGACAATATCTTTTCTGAACTGGCCTGCTGTTATAGTAACTTGAATAGCCACTTGAATGGTTTTTGCTGAAAAATTTTGGTGGCTGACTTCATGAGTCAGTCACAACTCTTGGACTATAACCAATACCACATCTTTTGCCCTTGCTCATATTATGAGTCGGCTGTTCAATCAGTTTACTCGGCTCAACTTGTTCTTGTACCATAACTGATTTGACAAAGTGAATATATTTCCCTTTGTCCATATTCAGTTTTGGTTGAATATCTTTGGAGGGTATTTCATCCTGGTTACTGAACCCTAAGCCAGTTTTATCAGTAAATGATTTCTGAGAGTTCTGTATATCAGTCAATGCAACAGATGATTTATTCCAAGCCTGAATTAGCTCAGTTTGCTTTGTATTTTCAAGCATTAACTTTTGAATCATTAATTGATTCTTTCTCCTTTCAGTATTGAGTTCGGCAATCTCTCTTTTTAGACTCAACATTTCAACTGATACATCAGTTGTTGTCTTATTGTCAGTGGGATCAGTTTGCTCTACTCTGACCTTTTCAAACGATAAGGCAAGCTTTTGATATTCACTAACCATGTCATGAAGAGTCGAAATAAGTTCTTCTCTTGTGAAATCAGTTGAACTGAAGTCAAATACATGTTGGCTGCTTGAATGAACTTCTGTATCATCAGCCATCAAGCACTTCACTTCTTCCTCATCTTCACTAGAGCTACAAGAGGTTTCTGGTTCTGACTCTTCGCTGTCAGTCTCTGCCCATTTGTCTTTGCTATCCTCAGCTAGGAGTACTTCATGCTTCTTTCTGTAAGGCTTCTTGTCGTCCTTAGATCTCCTCTTATGCTCATACACTTTCTTCTTTCTTTCAGTCGAAGCTTGACTATCCTTTTTAGGTTTTGGACAGTCAGCAATAAAATGACCAGGTTTGCCACAGTTGTAGCATGCATTGGACTCTTCTCTGAGATTGTTTCTTTGGTACTGCTTCTGAAAGTTTCCTTGATTCTTCCTCATGAATCTTCCGAATTTCCTGATGAACAATGACATGGCGTCATTGCTTAATTGATCTGCGGCTTTCTCAACTGAACCAGTTGGTTCTGATCTCACTGCAGCTAAGGCAGTAGTTGCTGCTGGGATAGATGGTTCTCCTTCTCGAGTTTGCAGTTCGAACTCATATTCTTTTAAGTCAGCAAACAAGTCATGTAGTTCAACTTTGTTCAGATCTTTAGACTCCCTCATAGCCATGGTTTTCACATCCCATTCTTTTGGAAGACCTCTAATAACCTTCAATGCTACTTCTTTATTTGTATACACCTTTCCAAGTGCATTCAGTTCGTTGATGATGCAGCTGGTTCTCTCATCATATTCATGCATCGTTTCTCCAATTTTCATTCTGATTTTATCGAACTTTTGTACAGCAACAGATAGCTTGTTTTCTTTGGTTTGTTCATCGCCTTCGCAAAGTTGGATTAATTTCTCCCAAATCTCTTTGGCTGTTTCGCACATCTTGATTTTACTGAACGTCACTTTGTCCAGTGTTTTGTACAATATGTCTTTTGCTACATTATCCAAATTTGCTTTTCTCTTGTCTTCAGCAGTCCATTCATCTCTGGGCTTTTCAATACGGTGAGGAGCCCCATCTGTGATTGCAACTGCTGTGTTGGCTTTCAAAATCTTCATGGGTCCGTCAGTTATAACGTACCACATGTCATCATCCTGTGCAGCTAGATGAGCCTGCATCCTGATCTTCCAATCGTCAAAATCTTCTCTGGAGAACATGGGGATCTTGTTGAATGAAGACATAATGAGCAATTTGAGTATAGATATTCTTTTGAAAGGATATGACTCGCTCTGATACAGCTTGAAAGGATCGGTGAATCGGGTGAAGAGTGTTTAGAAGGGGGGAGTTGAATAAACACTGCTCAATTAAAATAATTCTTCGACAAACTGATTTCATTTGTATTACAAACTGAATCTAAAGGTATTCTTTCGGTCAACAACAATCAGTTAAACTGAATAAACAGTTGCGGAAAAACTAACTGACTGAAGGATAGAGTATCTAACTGAAAATAATAACTGAAGGTAATAACAACACAATTTGTTTCTGGATGTTCGGAGATTTGAACAACTCCTACGTCACACCTTCTATCACGCAGATAGGATTTTCACTAAAAGACTTTGATCAAATACAAATCAGTGTACTGACCCACTTCAGTTTGGACTTATCACTTTGCCAATACTGAAACTCTTAGCATACAACACTTTTACAGATCGTAACTGATCTTAGCACAATTTAGAAATTCTATCAATCTATTACAATGTGCTATGAAAGCTCAAGAACGTAGTCTAGAATACTACTGATAAAACTGATAAGCGTGAGCTTGATTTTCTGAGTGTGAGCGGATATTTTAGCAGCGTAACAGCAAGTAAGATAACTGAGAATGCGATGGTGCTTCAGCTACTGCCTTCGACTATTTATAGGCTTCCATTTCAACGGTAACATTAAAGATATTTGAATATTCTAACCGTTGAATTCCACGTCGATATATCCTGACAATAGTACATTTTTCATTTCTGAAATGCGACGAGCCACTACCAGTTGCAGATGGCTGTACTATATGTCGGTTGTCGCTGTCAGCTGATGACGTGTACAGCTGAGAGATCAGCTAGTAAAGATCAGTTGTCGAAGAAACATACTTTAGTTGAAGCGATCAGTTGACTGATGACGTGTTCAGTTACGTCGATCAGTTGGTCCAATTCAGTTGCTAGAATCAGTTGTTCAATCTTTTGTCAAACGCCGGAATTTCGTTTCCAACATATTCTAAAGTTTCATGCATTAGGGTTTTAAGTTGCATTTCGCGCTCGAACGAGGAACGAAGATCGGTGATAATCAGGAAAAATATTTTCATTAAATAACGATTTTTATTTATTTAATATATGGTTTATTTAAGGAGAAATTTCGAAAATAAGCTTTGGTTGGGTATTTTACTCGACATGTCGTATTTTAAACAGGTACGCAAATTTTATCGATTCAAAAGACTTTTTTGAGGATTCGGTCAATATTTTCAAACTTGTACCAAAACTAAATATTTTTCGAGAGTATTATTGGGCTTGTCGGGTTTACTTTATTGCATAATGGGCCAAAAAGGTTTTTTGAAAACCCTTTGAATAATTATTTGTGGCCCATTAATGTATCATTATTAAACCTAAACACCCCTTAACCTAACACTCACCCTACCCTCAAAGCACTCGGCCGCCCCTCCTCTTTCAGCAGCCTCCCATTCCAAAAGATTCAGCAGCCATATCGTTTTTCCTCAAGGCAGCAGGGACAGAAGAAGCCCCGGGGACAATTTATGAGGCCAGGAAAGCAGTGGCCTCCACAAGCACCAGGGGCTCCCAAGCTAGTGGAAGGATAGTTGTTCAAGAAGTGCAATAGATTGAACTACGGAAAATGCATGTGGGGCTCCTTCAGATGCTTTGTATGCAAAGAGGAGAGCCACAAGGCCGCTGATTGCCCCAGGAACAAGGGCCCTATGATTGGCAGGGCCTATGTGATGCATGCAGAAGAGGCAGAGGCGGAGCCAAACTCTACGGTGATCATCTGTAACCTATATGTTTAAGAATTTTAATTTATCGCCTTGTTTGCATGGGTTATATGATGGTTATGGGAAATATTTTTGGATTGAGAACCTAGAATAAACTAGGTTATATGTTCTAATTAGTTGGACTTAAGGATCAAATTGAGTTGATTAAGGGTGATAAGGACTATAATTGCAAGAACCGAAATTTTAGGGACTGTTTGCGAATTTTTAAAATTTTTGAGGATCAATTTCGAAATTTTTAAGGAATTATTTGGGCTAAATCCGAAAAATTTTGGGACAAATTTGTAATTTTCGAAAATTTTAGGGCCAAATCGTAAAGAATTCAAAATTTTAAGGGAAAAATTGTAATTTCCACAATGTTTGAAGTAAAAATTCGAGATTTTTGATTGGGTGCTAGAAGTAGATCAGTAATTTTTCGAGGATTTTGGGATAATTACTGGTAGAAAATTTCTTAAGTTACAACGCGATCAGATTTGATGGTATGTTTTGTCAAAGAAAAGATATATATTTCAGGTGTAGCTACGTACAAATTGCTATATTCTGGAGCTACACATTCGTTTATATCCGAATCTTTTGTCAAGCAACTAGGAATCATACCAGAGGCTATGGATTTGGGATTCAGAGTTTTGATTCCATCTGGAGATCAGATTCATACCTCATAGATAGTGAAGGGATTGGAGCTTCGGTTATAGAAAAATGTGGTGCAAGCAGACTTGATTGTGCTACTTCTATCGGAGTTCGATATTATTCTCGGTATGGACTGGCTTTCTTCGAAAGGAGCTGTGGGGACCCGGGCTCTAACTCATTTCTTTGGGATTAAATGGATCTTTATTATAAAAAGTGGGTCAAATTTTTGCTTTTAACATTACATCAAATGTTAATAAAACTAAACACAACATATACTTCTACTTTAATTCATCAAATGTAAATACAAGTCTTGTTATTATACATTCGTACAAACTAGGGTTCAACAAACTACTATCTACAAGTAGTACAAAGCTAGTAAAAACAACTAGGCCTCTGCTGCGCCCGAAGTCACCACGCTATCACGATCTCATCTCTGTCTCGACCCAGATCCTGCCCCACCTGTTGTTATGCAAACATACAGACATAACAATAGCCAGAAACTCCGGTGAGAACAAATCCCAATATAAACATGTATACATGCATATAACAATCTAAATCATGAAACATGCTATTATGAATATCATCGACATAAGTATGCAATGCGAATCCAATCATGTCTAGACTCGACTCAACTATAACTCTAGGGATCCCGGTGTGAATAAGACGTCAATGGCTGTCACCTACCCTCCCAATCGGGGTGACTGTACGTCTTATTCCTAGATTTCGGTCTGATCTGTATCAACATCTACAATAGGAGAAAGATCTTCCCCTAAGCTGCGATATCACCGAATGTCTAGAAGTCTGACTGTTCTGTCAAGACTCTCCTATATTAAATGCAATGAATAACAATCTGTAAACAAAGCATAATCATCTTAAAAGATTTGAATACAAGTCTATAAACAAATCACAATCATATTACAAGATAAACAATAAATCTAGTATGTGATTTTGGTTGGGAAACTCAAATTGGATCTAATTTGAGTCATGTCTCCCCAAACAAAACATGCATTATACCTTTCTTACAACAATCTGTGTCGTACTCGAAGTTTCGATGTCGAATCTGTCAACTTCAATCTGAAAGAGCAATGTTGATACACCTTCTATTAATTTCTAACTCAATTCACTCATATACAAATCAGTAAGCAAGCTGGATATAATTTGACGGTATAACGACGTAGTTTCTCGATACCGATCAATCTAATCTCAACATATATCAACACTGTATAATCCTCAATTCATAAACAATATAAACTACCTCATAACATCTCAAAATCTACATAATCTCGTATACAACCATTCTGAAAAACCGTAACAATAATATACAATATTCGTTCTTCGATCCAATTGTGTTTCTACGGTGTCAATAACTTCAAGAACATATATCTATAAGCATAATACAGTTTTCCCCAATATCAATATCTCAAATTATGTAGAAACTGAGTGAAACTTACATCCTCTTGTAGCCCTTGAAGCAAGGAACAAGAATCTCTATTTAGATCAAAGTTTGGATAAGTATATCTTGCACAAGCTCAATTACAAGATGAAATGCACTTCAAGGATTTGTAGGATGCTCTCTCTCGGTTCTGCTGAAGATGGGGAAGGAATGAATCAGCACTACATCTATATTTATATCATGCCATGTGTCATCATAGAAATCAAGGTGGATTTCTCGCATGCAGCACCGCGGGTGCGGTCATTTCTACAGCGCGGGTGCGCCATGCTCTCGGCACCATTTTCATTTTTCAAAAAATAGCGACCGCGGGTGCGGTCTTGCTTCGGATAAAATTTCCTACCCTACTGGACATCGACCGCGGGTGTGGTCTCTCCTAACACCGCGGGTGCGGTGTGGCTTCGGCCTTCCTTCCCAAATTCCCATTTTTATGTCATGCACTCTCACATCTTTGAGTATCATATTAATGAAGACTACTAAATCTCAAGTCCTTTATCATGCATACTCATATTTTCCGAGTATTTCGTCAATGAAGACTAATAAATCTCGAGCCTTACAGGAGCTGTCATAGATTTTCGACAGAGATCAGTAACTATCGGACCGCCCAGTGGTAAGACGTTTTTATTAGAGGAAGTCAGACATCAGCAGATGCCTCACATCATTTCTTTCATCTGTGCGAGGGAGCTCATGAGGAGAGGCTGCCAGGAATTTTTGGCCAGTATCATGTCAGTGACTGAGCCAGTTAGTTATATGCTAGAGGAGGTCGAAGTAGTCAAAGACTTCCCCAGTGTTTTCCCTTATGATGTTTTAGGCATCCGACTAGACAGAGAGGTGGAATTTTCTATCGAGCTTATGCCATGTACCGTGCCTATTTCTAAGGCGCCCTATCATCTAGCACCTACAGAGATGAAGGAACTGAAGGATCAAATTCAGGAAGTGCTAGATAAGTGTTTCATTCGCCCTATCTTTTCTCCATGGGACGCACCGGTACTGTTTGTTAAGAAGAAAAATGGCAGCATGCGGCTCTGCATTGATTACAGAGAGTTGGACAGAATCACGATCAAGGATATGTATGCACTACCAAGGATCGAGGATCTATTTGATCAGATTTAGGGAGCATCGGTATTATCTAAGATAGATCTCCGATCAAGATATCACCATTTTAAGATGAGAGAGTCTGATGTGCATAAGACGGCATTTTTCACGCGTTATGGGCACTATGAGTTTATGGTGATGAGCTTCGGTTTGACGAATGCGTCAGCGATCTTCATGGATCCCCGGAATCGCGTGTTTCAGCTGTATTTGGATCAGTTCATCATAGTTTTCATAGATGACATCCTGATATTTTCGAAGAGCAGAGAGGAGCACAGTCAACATTTTAGGACCGTACTGCAGACTTTACAGGACAGACGTTTGTATGTCAAGTTTAGTAAGTGCGAGTTTTAGATAGACAATGTGGAATTTTTGGGCCACATTGTATCCCGTTATGGAGTGGAGGTTTATCTTAGTAAGGTGGCGGCATTCCGAGATTGTCCAGAACCGAATAACGTGACAGAGATCTGCAGTTTCTTGGGATTGGCTGGATCTTACCGAAATTTCATTCAGGGCTTCTCTTCTATTACAGTGTCTACGACCGCCTTGACGAAGAAGAATGCCAAATTCATCTGGGGATCAGAGTGTCAGGAGAGTTTTTGACATGCTGAAGCAAGCGTTGACCACATCACAGTTCTAGCTATGCCATCAGGGAAAGGAGAGTGTGGTTTATACAGATGCTTCGAAGCTCGATTTGGGCACGGCCTGATGCAGCATTACATAGTTATGGCCTACGCCTCCAGACAGCTGACGGTCCATGAGAAGAATTGTGGGGACCCGGACCCGGGCTCTAACTCAATTCTTTTTGGGATTAATTGGATCTTTGCTAGAAAATGTGGGTCATAAAAAAAATTTCTTTTAACAATATTATAAACAAATATAGATAAACATGCACAAGGTCTTTATTCATTTTATTTCAACAACATAAATCCATGTCTTGTTCATTTCATATATATACAAACTAGTGTTCAATACCAACTAAAAACCACATGTAGTCCATGTCTAGTACCCTCGTAATCTTCTTCTATGCCCGTAATCTCCACGTTATCTCGATCTCTCATCTCTGTCGCGACCCAGATCCTGTCCCACCTGTCGTTATGCACACATACAGACACAACAACAGCCGGAAACTCCGGTGAGAACAAATCCCAGTATAAAACATGTATACATGCATGTCATGCAATTTCATAATAAATCATAACACATGTTTCAGTAATTATGACACATTAGTGAATACAAATAAAACAATTCGACTCTTAGTCTTTAACTCGACTCGTATCTAAATCTAAGGATCCCGGTCTGAATAAGACATCACATTCTGCCACCTACCCTCCCAATCGGGGTGACGGTACGTCTTATTCCTAGACTTCGGTCCTGTCTGTATCGAAATGTCTACAATCGGAGTCAATCTGCTCCTATGCGTCGATACCACCGAACATCTAGAAATTTGTCAAATCTGCCAAGGACTCTCCTATCTTAATGCTTGAATATACATCTATAAACAAAGCATAAGCATAACAATATATAAACAACAATATAGTATGTTATTTTGGGAAAAATCAAATCAAATCTAATTCGAGTTGTATCTTCCCGAATTCACATGAATTATACCTTTCTTTTGGTTGGAATCAATCGAAGTCTCGAAGTCGGGATATAAAATCTGTCGATCCTAATCTGAATAACATGTATAAATGCATTATATCAATCTTCAACTCCAAGTAGGATATGCAAATAAATCAATATGCAATTTCAATAACTTTCGACGGCATAACGACGTAATCTTTCGATACCGATCAACTCAAATATCAATACTCAATAACAATATTCATAATTCTAATCAACATCAATCCATAAGACTGAATTCTGCACCATCTCAACTCAATATATGCTGGAAAATCATAATAATCACATATGGTATCATTTCTTCGATCCGATTTCGAATACACATTCACAATAATCATAAGAACACATAATAACCTTCAAAATCTGATTTCCCCAATCTCTCACTTTCAAAACATACTGAATCTTAAAGATACTTACATCCTTAGATAGCCCTTGATGAGAGAAGCAAGAATCTGTACTCGGAATAAAAATCGGATGGCTAAATCTTGAGTAATCTTACTTCAAAGCTATGAAGAAACTTGAAGCATTTTCAGAGTTCTCTCGGTTCTTGCCTGTTAAAGAAATGGAGAATAAGAGAAAACACATTAAGTATGCATGAGAAGGGACACATGGTTTATTTTTCATTGAACAAGTCGCACCGCGGGTGCACCACTTCTGCATCGCGGGTGCGCTCAGCTCACGGCACCAAAATCAGAATTTCAGAATAATCGACCGCGGGTGCGCTGCTTTTTAAACTGCGGGTGCGTTGACCTTACTGTACCAACATCATATCCTACTGCCTCTTCACCGCGGGTGCGCTACATCGGGGACCGCGGGTGCCGTGAAGCTACTGTAGATCTTCCACATTTCATGAGCCATAACCGCGGGTGCGGTCACTTCTTCATGCAACATTTCATAATTTAGTATTATAAACCTACAATTCTCGGGTATTATATTTCTCCCACTCTTAGATAAGAGTTCATCCTCGAACTCGCAAGCACTCAATCAAAGTATATACAAGATGCAATATAATCAAAACTGAATAAATACTCACATAATGAAAATAGCTCGGGATATCTCTGTCTCATCTATGATTTTGTCTCCCAAGTCGCTTCTTCCGTACCATGACAACTCCACTGGACTTTCACTAGCAGAATTTTCTTCGTTCTGAGCTGCTTTTCTTTTCGATCCAGAATCCGCAATGGTTGCTCAAAATAAGTGAGTGTACTATCAAGCTCGACCTCGTCAGGCTGAATGACATGAGAAGCATCATGCATGTATCTTCGCAGCATCGATACATGAAAGACATCATGTATCCCATATAAAGAAGGAGGAAGAGCAAGTCGATATGCTCGATCGCCAATCTTCTCCAGAATCTCATACGGACCAATGTATCTAGGAGACAACTTCCCGCGTTTGCCAAATCTGAAAACGCCTTTGAAAGGAGAAATCTTCAAAAACACTATGTCTCCCTGTTCAAATACTAACGGTCTTCGTCTGATGTTTGCATATTTGGCTTGTCTATCCTGCGCTGTCTTCATTCTCTTCTGAATGATCTTCACCTTCTCAGTCATTTCACGAATCATATCAGGCCCAAGTTCTGGTACCTCAGATACATCATCCCAATACAGAGGAGATCTGCACTTCTTGCCATATCACGCCTCAAACGGTGCCATCTCGATGCTCGTCTGATAGCTGTTGTTGTACGAGAATTCACAAAGTGGTAGTGAATCTTGCCAACTAGTGCCAAAATCTAACACTACAGCTCCCACCATATCCTCTAAAGTCTGGATAGTCCGCTCTGACTGTCCGTTTGTCTGAGGATCGTATGCAGTACTCAGGTGCAATGTCGTACCCAAAGCCTGCTGCAAACTGTGCCAAAAATGAGAAGTGAATCGTGGATCACGATCTGATACGATCGAATTCGGCACACCATGCAATCTGACCACCTCTCTGATATATATCTCGGCCATCTGATCATGTCGATATGTCATTCTGTACAGAATAAAGCATGCAGATTTGGTTAATCTGTCAATAATGACCCAAATCGCATCACAGCCCCGGGATGATCGTGGTAACTTCGTAACGAAATCCATGGAAATGTGATCTCATTTCCATTCAGGAATAGCTAAACTCTAAAGTAAACCTTCGGGCTTCTTTCTCTCGGCCTTCACCTGTTGGCAATTCAAGCACTTAGACACAAACTCTGCAATATCTGACTTCATCTGTTTCCACCAGAATTGTGTCTTCAGATCGTTGTACATCTTCTTGCCACCAGGATGAATACTGAACCGGCTACAGTGCGCTTCTGACAATATCTGTTGTTTCAAATCTGAAACATCTGGCACTACAAGACGGTTATTCACATACAGAATATGATCATGTACCTGATATTCTGACTGATGTCCTGATCTGACCATCTGAATCGAATTCTGAATATTTTGATCAGTTCTTTGTGCTTCTTTGATTCTCATAATCAAATCTGGCTCAACTTGAATCGTAGCAAGTCGTAGTGGTCTACTATCTGTATCAAATTCTAATCCAGACAAACAGCAATCTTCAATCATATTCGAAACACCTATCGTCGATAAGGATAGGGAATATACTTTTCGACTCAAGGCATCCGCTGCTGCATTCGACTTTCCTGGATAGTATTTGATCTCGCAATCAAAGTCCTTTAACAAATCGAGCCATCTACTCCGTCTCATGTTTAACTCTGACTGAGAAAACAGATACTTCAGGCTTTTGTGATCAGAGTAGATTTCAAACTTCTCGCCGTAGAGATAGTGATGCCAGATCTTCAATGCAAAGACAATGGCCGCCAATTCAAGATCATGAATTGGGTAGCGAGTCTCGTGTGGCTTCAACTATCTCGAGGCATATGCGATCACATGTCCTCGCTGCATAAGAACACATCCTAACACTCTGTGAGATGCATCACATTATACAATGAAATCACTAGTACCTGAAGGTATCGTCAGTACTGGAGCACTGGTCAATCGTCTCTTCAACTCCAAAAAGCTAGACTCACAAACTTCACACCACACAAATGGCGCATTCTTCTGTGTCAACTGGGTAATCGGCTTCGCAATACTAGAGAAATCTCTGATAAATCGTCGGTAGTATCCTGCTAGACGCATGAAACTGCGTATATCTGGTACAGAAGTCGGTCTAGGCCAACTGATCACAGCTTCAACTTTACTCGGATCCACAGAAATACCGTCTCCAGATATGATATGACCCAAAAAGACAACCTGTCTCAACCAAAACTCACACTTTGACAGTTTAGCATACAATATCTCTATTCTCAATGTCTGCAACACAATTCTTAAATGCTCGGGATGATCAGTCTCACTCTTGGAATATACCAAAATATCATCAATAAAAACAATAACAAACTCATCTAGATACTTCTGGAAGATACGGTTTATTAAACTCATAAACACCGCTGGAGCATTCGTTAAACCAAAGGGCATGACAATAAATTCGCAATGTCCATACCTGGTTCGGAACGCTGTCTTCGGCATATCAACATCTCGAACTCTCAACTGGTGATATCCGGATCTCAAATCGATCTTAGAATAGACAGATGATCCCTGCAACTGGTCAAATAAGTCGTCGATCCGAGGCAATGGATATTTTTTCTTTATCGTTGCTTTATTCAGTTGCCGGTAATCAATACACAATCGCATCGAACCATCTTTCTTTCGAACGAATAGCACTGGTGCACCCCAATGAGATACACTCGGTCCGATATATCCCTTGGCTAGAAGATCTTCCAGTTGTGTTTTCAATTCTTTCAGTTCAATAGGTGCAATCCTATACGGAGCTCGAGATATAGGAACTGTACCTGGAATGAGATCGATGCTAAAATCTATCTCTCGTGCTGGAGATAACCCTGGAATCTCGTCGGGGAATACATCGGCAAACTCACGTACCACTGGCAGATCTGCCAATGACGGACTCGATTTCAGTAGATATACTGAATATAAAAGGAACCTCTCTGCTCCTTTCTGCAATAATCTAGTCATCGTCAAAACAGATACTAAGGGAATCCGAGATCTGGAACCCTTACCATAGAATTTCCAATCATCAGCCATCTCTGGTTTGAATCTGACAATCTTCTGGAAATAATCTACAGTGGATCTGTACTTGGTTAACATATCAATTCCGACAATACAGTCAAAATCAGCTATCCCAAGCACAATACAATCTAAATCAATCTCATGACCCTCAAACTGTAGTATACAATGTCTAACTGAAGTCAAAGATATAAGACCACTTCCCAACGGAGAAGAAATAGACACTACAGCAGATAATGACTCGACATGCAATGAATGCAACAATGCAAAACGCTCAGATATTAAAGTATGAGATGCACCTGTGTCTATCAATACATAGGCAGGATAACCGCAAATAGGCAGGATAACCGCAAAGAAAACAGTTACCTGCAATCACATCATTCGGTGCATCTTGGGCATGTTCTTCAGTCAGTGCAAATACTCGAGCCTGATGTCTGGGAGGTTGGCTCACAGTCTGGCTACCTCTGGCTTTGGGCTGTGTCTGTGTAGGACTGGGCTGAAAGGAATGAACAGATGAAGCTTGCCTCTCAGGCTGAGCTACTGAACCAGATGCTCCTACACTCTGAGCCTGCTGTACACCTCTCTGGGGACAAACTCTGGCGAAGTGTCCCTGCTGTCTGCAGATTTTGCAGCGACCCATAACACCCTGACACTGCTCGGTGGCATGTCGGCTTCCACAAGAATTGAAATATACACCTGTATACTTTGTACTCTGGCCAGGACCTCTCTGTCGTGACCCACTGGAGCTCGACGAACTTATCATTGATCTCTTAAACTGTTTGCCCTTCGCTTTCAACTGGTCTTTCCTTCCGCTGCTACTACCACCACTCTCAAATCTGGGAGGGAGTTGAACTGAAGGTTGTGGCGGTCTCGGAGTAGGAGCGACATAGGAAATGCTTCGTTGCCTAAGCAATCCATCTTTTGCCCCCTTGGCACGGTTCAATGCTTCAGCAAAATTATTGGGCCTACCGGTATTCACCAAGGTAAAGATTTCTGGATTCAGGCCATTGATAAAGTGATCCGCAACGGCTTCGTCATTTTCTGTGACATGAGGAGCAAATTGGAGCAATGCAGAGAACTTAGAAACCTACTCCTCAATGTTCAGCTGTCCCTTTCTCAAATTGGAAAATCCAGCACCTTTGTCTTTTCGGTAGGACACAGGGAAAAATCGATGATAAAACTCAGTCTTGAACACCTTCCAAGTAATCTGCGTGCCACGATGCTCCAATGCTCTTTTCGTAGTCAACCACCTGTTCTTTGCTACTTCTTGCAGTTGATGTCCAACCAATTTCACTCGTCGCTCGTCGGTGTAGTCAAGAGATTCAAATAACATCTCGATCTATATCATCGAGCCAACTTTCACACTCAAATGAATTTTCTATATCCTTCAGTATCGGTGGTCGAAACGACTGAAATCTTTTCCACAAAGTCTCCATCGCTGTAGCAGTCACGTCCATCGGATCATTGGATGTACTGCCCTGTTCTGGTGCTCGACCTACTGCTGGTTGCGGTACTCGTCGAGGAGGCATATCTGATTATCAAACAGATTATTACACAATCTATATAATCTGTCTCAGCCCTCCTCTGATCATATACATCTGATCCAGAATCGGTTCTTATTCAGTCTTTGCAAATACATGTTGTAAATCAACTCAGATAACGAGACAACATGTAATAGGGAAAGCAATAAATCATGCTAGCACAATAAAAGCAAGGAAGACGAATCGATCTACCCCGCTCATTCACTTCTATTTCAGTCTACAGAATCTACTGCTCTGATACCACCTGTTGTGGGGACCCGGGATCTAACTCAATTCTTTTTGGGATTAATTGGATCTTTGCTAGAAAATGTGGGTAATAAAAAAAATTTCTTTTAACAATATTATAAACAAATATATATAAACATTCACAAGGTCTTTATTCATTTTATTTCAACAACATAAATCCATATCTTGTTCATTTCATATATATACAAACTAGTGTTCAATACCAACTTCAAACCACATGTAGTACATGTCTAGTAAGAAACCACTAGTAATCTTCTTCTATGCCCGTAATCTCCACGCTATCTCGATCTCTCATCTCTGTCGCGACCCAGATCCTGTCCCACCTGTCGTTATGCACACATACAGACACAACAACAGCCGAAAACTCCGGTGAGAACAAATCCCAGTATAAAACATGTATACATGCATGTCATGCAATTTCATAATAAATCATAACACAAGTTTCAGTAATTATGACACACTAGTGAATACAGATAAAACAATTCGACTCTTACTCTTTAACTCGACTCGTATCTAAATTTAGGGATCCCGGTGTGAATAAGACGTCACAGTCTGCCACCTATCCCTCCCAATCGGGGTGACGGTACGTCTTATTCCTAGACTTTGGTCATGTCTGTATCGAAATGTGGGGACCCGGACGCTGATCTGTCTTATTAATCCTCTTTGGGATTTAATTATCAATTAAGATAAAACAGGGTCTAAAAATTTTTCTTTATAAAAGGTAACTGCGGAAGGTAATGGAATCTAAACAATATATACATTTCTGTATAACAACTACAGTTCAGTAGAAAACTACAATACTGTACAACCTAAGTCTAAGGTTCAATTACTAAATTCAAGTAATAAACCAAATCTGCTACAAGTCCGGAATCACCACGCTAACTCGTCTTCTCTCATCGTCATCTCGACCCTGATCCAGCCCCACCTGTTGTCATGCACACATACAAAACAAGACAACAGCCGGATAACTCCGGTGAGAATAAATCCCAGTATAGAACATGGTAAGCATGTATATAAACAAACTAATTTATAAAACCTGCTATCACGTATAAAACAATCTATTTCATAATCTATGAAATTAATCAAATAAATATGCAACTCAAATCTGATAAACATGCATATAAACAATCTTAATCATAAAACATGCTAACCCAACTGAAAGCAGTAATGATGGGTCCCATGATCTAGGAGCCACATCCATATAAGTATTCAGTTCTAATCAAATCATGTCTAGACTTGACTCGATCTATAACTCTAGGGATCCCGGGGTGAATAAAACGTCACTGGCTGTCACCTACCCAACCACTCGGGGCGACTGTACGTCTTATTCCTAGACTTCGGTCCGAGCTGTATCAACGACTGGCAATAGGAGTAATGGCTACTCCTAAGTTGAGATACACCGAACGTCTAGAAGTCTGACAATGGCTGTCAAGACTTTCCTATCTTAAATGCAATGAATAACAATCTGTAAACAAGCATAATCATATTCATAACTGAATATCACAATTATCTTACCTGCTTGAATACAATTCTGTAATCAAAGCATAATCAGGTAACAATATAACAATAATCTAGTATGTGATTTTATTGGGAAACTCAAATTAATCTAATTTGAGTTATGCTTCCCGAATATCACATGAATTATACCTTTGTCGTCCCGGTCTGACGAAGACGATGACCTGTATTCAACTCTGTCCATCCCGAATCTGAAATGACAATATCGAATACTCTGTATCAATGAATAACTCAAAATACAATCTGTTCTAATCAATACTCAACTCAGTACATATCTGATCAATATCTGAATATGATACAATTCATTTCATATCATAGACATCCCAATATAATCGAAATCATATCTGAATCTGATTACTCCAAAACAACTGATGTTTCGACGGCATAACAATACAGTCTGAATAACCCCGTCAGTTCTGAACATCACACTATAATACTGGAACTCATAATCAATACCGGTATAACTCATAATCTCAATGATAACACCAATCTGATATTGAATCTCAGTCAAATCAACTCCAAAAATCATAACAATTACAGAAACAATCTGTTCTTTAATCTGACTTCAATTATACAATGTCTACTGTAGCAGAAACATCATATCTGAATCATATTCAATTCTGACAATATCATAAATTCAAATCTTGTCTAAACGTAACAAAACTTACGTCCAGTTGTAGCCTACGCCGATAGGAACTCGGTACTGAAGTCGGATTTAGATTCTGATAACCAGAGCACTCGCAACCCAAATCAGAAATCAAACTTGCGCTCCCTCGTTTCCTTCTTCTTTTCCATTTCTGAATAATTGAGATACATATGTATATATATATATATATACACGTTGCCTTCAATAGACCAAGTGACAATTTGAGAATCTGCATGCCGCGCGCATATGCGCAACGCTTTCCGCGCATATGCGCCCATGGCTCGGGACGCTACGCGCATTTGCGCGCAGTCCGTCCGCGCATGCCTCGGCCACCTCCGCGCATGTGCGCGACTTCATCCGCGCATGTGCGCGAAAGGTTCTGCCAATCTCGCGCAAGACTCGCGCACCTCCACGCGCATGTGCGCCCTCTCACTTCTTGCACACACATTTCACACCTTTATTATGTGTCCTAGTCCGATCCGTTCCGTCTATAATCATCTCGATTAATTCTATAAATTATTTCAGATTAATCTCAATTTACAGTAATCATATCCAAATCATTTCAGATCACGGTAATTAAATTCTCGGGCATTACATTTCTCCCCCTCTTAGATCGGAGTTCGTCCTCGAACTCACCAACAATCAATTCAAGTCTAACAAAAGAAATGCGTAACAGAGTTTAACATCCAAAGTCGTCGCACTAACATCATTCTGAGGTATCTTTCTTTAATCAGTCTCTTATTCTACTCTGAAATCAGAATTCACCAAGTAACTCGGTCGGATAACACTGGCTATACAACATCTGTATATGCTACTCTGCAATCCATAACAAATCAATACCACCTGTAGTTGTTATCCTATCTGTTTCTTCCAATCAAAGACGTATTCTATCTTTGATTTCCAATACCAATTGTCATCATCTGACATTGGTTTCCTAAATCTATCTATTCTGAACTATCTTGATAACTATTGTCATACGGTACCTCAAACAGTGACAATAGATCATAACAACTAGTACTAACATCCAGTACTAAAGCTCTACCAATATCTGTCAAAATCCGAATAATACACTCTGACTACCTGTCAATCTGTGAACAAAATCTGTCAAAGAAAGCTTATGATATCTTCTATCACAAGTACAAACTCAATCAATATCATCTCAATTAAAATCATAATCTGATATCATCTAATTCAATATTCTAATCCATCTGATTATTTCTTTGACATCGATCTATGTCATCTAGTTCTGTTTGTACATCATCTGATACAAACTAATAGATATAGATTGAATAATCTATCAATCATAATCACATCATATCCCAAATCTGGATAAAATGGCTGTAATATCATTACAAACACCATAGAAATGTACTCCCATTTCTATTCAGAAATATACATATTCTGTAACCAATCTTCTGATTTCTATTTTTCTATCTTCTTCTGTTAGCAACTCAGACTTATCATTACAATTTCTGCCAACATGTCTGCACAATTTCTGCCATAACTGATCTAATCTGTTTATATCACAATCTATCTGTTCGAATATAGTACATTCACAACCATCTGAATGAAAACTGACTTCACTATTGTGCGGTTCTGACACTATCTGTGATTCTAGATTCGAACTATTCTGTATAAACAAATCAACAATAATATAAGATAAAGAAAAATACCTACCTGATATTCGGCTCTGACCACCGGTATCAAAATCTGTAACCAATTCTGAAACATTTTAATATCATAAAAAAATCAGTCCCAGACAAACACAAAATCATATATCTGTTAATCTGACTGATGCTCTGTTCTGATTAGCAAAAGACAATTCTGAACCCTCTGGTTTCTGAACTGATGTGCACTCAACTGATTACAATAAACTGTGTCAACACTGATTCACAATAACAGTAGTATCACATCAGATTCAGAATAAAAAGAACCTATACAGATCTAGTGAGTTTAAGAAACTCATAAAACAACGATTTCTGGTAAATATCTTAATATCAATCTGATCAACTGCTATATTTCATCTACAAATAGAATATGCTCCCAACAATATAAGATATCACAAATACTGATGTAGAACCATAATAATACTCAGCAGATATAACAATAAGAGAATAAGATAATCAGAATAAGATAATCTGCAGATGATAAATTTCTGACATTTCTGGCATTCCTGATCTTTCTGTCTTAACTGTCTAAATCAATCAATCTTCAGATACTGTATATTCTGAATAACCACTGTATCACTAACTGCATACCGGATTCATACCTGATCCATTTCTGGATACAATAATCACTGTTCTCTGAATATTTAACAGTCTTTAAATATTCAACAGAATCAATCAAATGCTGCAATATATCAATAAATCATAGATATACCAAGCATAATCTTCAGAATACTTCTGAGCATACATGCTATTAATTTAGAAACAGAACTGAAATGTCTTCAAGAGAGTACTCAATCAACTATAATTCTCAGCCAGTATTCTAATTTGTCAATTCTTTCAATTCTGTCTAATCATTCAGTATCATTCTATACCTTCAATGTCATTCTTTACTGGATGCTATCATATAAACCATACCTGTTATCGATTCAATTCTGAAAGCTACCTTTCTGATATCAAACACATCTGAAATCTTATCTAGGCAAACACCAATCAACTAATACATTACGGGCAAATCTGTCACCGTTAGACTCGATTTCAGTATATCTACCAAACACATAAGGATACCATCTGTTCCTTTCTGTGCTAATCGAGTCAACAGTACAATGATCTAAGGAATTCTGGATCTAGAATCCTCATTTCTCAACTAGATCTGATCTTAATCTGTAGTGACCCGTTCCAGAATCACCTACTAATCAAGAACTAAGCATGCAATTAACTTAATTAATAATAATCAGAGATAACAGCGGAAATATGGCCAACGACAAATAGTTATACAACCCAATTGAAATCAGAACAACTCAAAATATATTCGGTACAACCATATCGAATAGAATAGTACTGAAAACTAAACCAAACAGCTACTCACTGTCCTCCTCCTGCTCTTCCTGAGCCATCCAACCTGAAGCCTGCCCCGTGGGAAATGGGGTGTCCAAGATAAACAAAACCGAGGACGTGAGCGATAAGAACGCCCAGTACAAAAGCATGAGTATACAAGCCTATATGAAATGCACATGCTATGATATGATACCAGGGTAGTCAAGAAACAGGAGTAACAAAGGATCTCAAAATGCTCAGTCTAGAGGCGCCAAGTGGATAGTGCCGCGCGGTACTCCTCTGGGTCACTGCATCCACTACAAGAACAGACGTGGACCTAAAATGTCCCGGATCACCGAAGCCCTCCGGACCCGTCGGCCACTGTGTACTCTCGGTGTCCATGCGTCCACAAGACAAGACAGGGCTGAGCGGCCCCACAAGATATAGCTTATCTCGAAAGAGATACAGCTCAACAGTAAAGGCTATCTCGAAAGAGATACGGCTCAACATGAAATGCAACATGCATCATAAAACGTGACATAATAGCATGCATTATATGACATATATCAATGCACCACATAATCATGCAACACATATAAGGATGTATACTCGACCAGGATATCTCGGATAGTACTTTCGTACCTCTATCACAGCAAGCCTAGCCTTACGCAACACCGCTAATCAGGTCTAGAACAAGCCTACGCATCAAAAGCATACTCAATGAACAATACTACCATGCTCGACTAGCAAAACCAGTACTACCAAAGGTTTAGGGTTTACCTTCGTCCGTCGACAGCCCTTTGATGTCGATTGTCTCGTAACTCAGGCGTCGCTACGCTACCAATCCTGGCAGCTCTTGGCTATCGCTTGACCGACAACTAACCCTAGAAACCTTCCAAACCTATCAAATATGAGACACAACTCAAGAATTTGCAATGCAAAATGAGGAAATCCGAGCACTATTTATAGGCTATGTTCGGATCCACCGAACCCACTTCGGAACGTCCGAACTCCTACGTGTCCATCGGCTCTTGACACCTCATGATCGGATCCACCGAACCTACACTTCGGATCATCCGAACTTGCATGTAAACTGACGTGTCGATCAACTCTTGACACCTCATGATCGGATCCACCGAACCCACTTCGGATCGTCCGAACTCTTCGGTGCTACCGAACCATCTTCGGTCCGTCCGATCATGACCACGGTCAAAATTACACATTAAACCTTCTTAATCACCATTAATCCGTTAATTACCCAATTTGGAATTCGGGCTACTACATTCTCCCCCCCTTAAAAGATTTCGTCCTCGAAATCAGGCTTAGAGGATGAACAAAACGAAATAACAACATCGTTATTACATCTCAATTGTTGTTGAATACAACTGATATTTCGATTACAACTGCAAACACAAACATATACAAAGCATAACTCAAAAGAGCTCTGGATGCTCCGAACGCATACGACTCTCTAGCTCCCAAATGGCTTCTTCAGTGCCTCTGCGTTGCCACTGAACTAAGACAAGAGGAATGATCTTATTCCGCAACACCTTGTCTTTGCGATCGAGGATCCGCACTGGTCGTTCCACGTAAGACAAATCCGAATTTAGTTGAACTTCAGAGGGATGCAAGATGTGAGACTCATCTGCTACGTATCGTCTCAACAAAGATACGTGGAACACATCATGAATACTTGATAGGTACGGCGGCAATGCAAGTCTGTAAGCCAAATCTCCCACGCTTTCCAATATTTCAAATGGACCAATAAATCTCGGAGACAGCTTACCCTTGAGACCAAATCTCAAAATCCTGCGAAAAGGCGAAACTCGGAGAAACACTTTCTCACCTGGCTGAAAATAAACAGGTCGCCGCTTGGTGGTCGCATAACTAGCCTGTCGATCCTGAGCGATCTTAATCCGTTTCTTGATTATTGCAACCTTATCAATAGCCTGCTGGACTAACTCCGGTCCCTCAACATGTCGTTCCCCAACTTCATCCCAAAATAATGGAGTACGACAACGTCGCCCATACAACGCCTCAAATGGTGCCATACCAATACTACGATGATAGCTGTTGTTGTACGCGAACTCAATCAAAGGCAAATGATCCTGCCAAGCGGTTCCGAAATCCATCACACAAGCTCGCATCATATCCTCAAGTGTACGGATAGTCCTCTCCGTCTGACCGTCGGTCTCTGGATGATAAGTTGTACTTAAACTTAGGGACGTACCCAATACCGCCTGGAAACTACCCCAAAATCGTGAGGTAAAACGAGGATCTCTGTCACTGATAATACTAACTGGCACCCCATGCAAACGTACAATCTCTTGAATGTACAATCGAGCCATACGATCGAAAGTGAAATCACGGTTATATGGCAGAAAATGAGCAGACTTGGTGAGTCGATCCACCACTACCCAAATAGCATCACTATTCCTCGAAGACAATGGTAAGTGAGTAATGAAATCCATCGCGATATGCTCCCACTTCCATTCGGGAATAGGTAAGTTCAACAATAATCCTCCCGGTCGACGGTGCTCTGCCTTAACCTGCTGACAAACAAGACACTTGGAAACAAACTGATAAACGCTGCGCTTCATCCCTTTCCACCAAAATCGTGTCCTCAAATCTTTATACATCTTGTTGCTTCCCGGATGGACACTCAACTTGCTTCGATGAGCCTGAGCCAAGATTTCTTCCCTCAAAGTATCATCCTCTGGTACCACAACCCGATTAGACAAACACAGAAGACCATTAGACTGATAATGGAAATTGCTATCTCC